>NC_090656.1:158476151-158817401 GCF_040937935.1 Hyperolius riggenbachi | reverse complement strand
ATCTTTGACTAATAGTTAACGGTATTTGATGAGCAGAAACATTTAAGTGTGACAAACATGCAAAATAATAAGAAATCAGGAAGGGGGCAAATAGTTTTTCACACCACTGTATATATATATATATATATATATATATATATATATATATATATATATATATATATATATATATATATATATATATATATATATATATATATATATATATATATATATGCTTATCAAAAGCTGTGCATGCAACACAAGTGCAGTAATGGGCATTGCACAATGTGCAGCTGACACAGGTGTCTGATTGTGATTGGCCTGGGCTGGCAGTATGAATTAGAAAAGCTGTCTAAACAACACAAGTGTCAGTGAGTGACACACAGGAAAAAAACAACAACACAAGAACAGGATTAGCTCAGAAAAGAGCTGTTGCTGGGTGCTATTACAGCAATAAGATTCAGCCAGGAGCAAGCTAACAAGCCAAGAGCCTAATTAATCTTTCCCTAGGAGAAACCGTCTGAAGCAGCTCGCCCTACCTGGGAGTGGCTCCAGGACTGAGTGTAGCCTGATTGGCTACAATGTGCCTGCTGACTGTGATGTAGAGGGTCAAAGTTGACCCTAATGGAGCATTATGGGGCGAATCGAACTTCCAGGAAAGTTCACCAGCGAAGGCGAAGCACCCAAAGTTCGCCTGGAACCGTTCTGGCCATCTCTATCTGTGGCCTCTGGTATAGCTCGGGTGTGGGCAAGGTCTGCCTCCTCTGGCCTTCAGTCTGTCCAACCTGCTGCCGCTGTTCTTGCTGGTATGCGCTGGTCTCTCTATGGCCGCCGGGTCCCCTCCTACTGTCCAGGCGACTGCTACGGCCTCTCTGTGTCACCTCCTGCCCGCTCCGCACCACCAGCTCCTGGTGTAAGTCCTTCTCTCTCTCTTCTCTGGCCAGCTCTCTCTCATCTCTGTTCCCTCCGGCTACACCCTGGTCTCCCACCCCTTGAGTCTATGCAGTAGCTTCCTGACTGACCACATGGGGTTTCTGGAAAGTTCCAGCAAATTCCCCTAATTTGCATATTGGATCACTTAGCAACAGTCTATGCGACCTGTCTGACGCTTACTCTCCCTCCCATGTGCCTATTGGGTTCCATAAGCCCAGATACTCAGTGCTGCCATCTTGCAGCCATTTTTCAGAAGGCAAATCTGAAATAATATTTTGTAACCTTCTTTTGGGGGTTACAGCAGCAATGCAAACAGTGGGGGGGAATTTTTTTTCTCCTCACCTTTTTATGAATACCTGCAGTGATTATTGTTTGACACACCAAGGGTTACAAAAAAATGAGTGTTGACATTTTCAGATTACACAACAAGTCTCAAAGTAAATGCAGGAGCCTGAGCTCAGCTGACCTCTGCTGTAAATTGCCTTAGTGGAAATTTTAGGAGCTTTAGTTTGTAAGCATTGTTTTTTCAGTAAAGTTGTTATCTTCCTTTCAGGACTGGCATTCTTTTCGGTTGGGAAGGAAGGATGGTGTTGTTTTATTTTAGAGTGGAGTTACTGGCAACATGGGACATTGAGTTTAAGGCTAGTGACACACCAGGACGTTGCGTTTAGGGGACGTTATAGGGCACATAACGTGCCCCTAACGCAACGCCTGGTGCTATCTGGTGTGGACGTCGGAGTGAGCCGCATTGTGCAGCTCACTCTGGCGTCCGTGATGCCGCGATGCGTACTCTCGGACGAATGCGGCATCACGTGGTCCCGCCCGGCCAATCCCCGCACAGAGCGGCCGCTCCAGGAAGTAAACACTGCACGTCACTGAGTGCAGTGAATATTATTTAGCCATGTGCCCGGCCGCTCTCCCCTCCTCCTCAACATGACTGAGCATGTGCAAACAGTCTAACGCGGCTTAGCCGCGTAGAACGCACAGCATGCAGCACTTTGCTGCGTTACAATGTAATGCAACGTGGGCAGTGTGAACAGCCCACTTGTGTTACATTGCTGTGCGTTGGGGGAGCGTTACAGGCTGCACTAACGTGCGCCTGTAACGTCCCTGTGTGCAAGAAGCCTAAATGCTAAAATGTTAGGCCACAAAAAGTTTAAAAGTGTAATAGATACATTTTTAAACTTTTCAATGGCACACAATTTCAATGGCACACATTTCTGGTCTCTGCTAAAGTGGCTGAACATAACAATTTCTAGGCAGGTAACCGTGGCGGCCATTCTAAAGACCTTTATTTGAAACATCTAGAAACTACAACAGGGATATGTGAGGGAGCAGGCTGGTGTTGTACTTTGTTCTCTGGTTGAACTCGATGGACGTATGTCTTTTTTTCCACCCAAATAACTACAGTATGTACAGTATATGTTATTTTTGACATTTTGGCATGAAAAAAAAAGCCTCTGCGTAAAATACAGTAAGTATTTTTTTGCAGAACATTATGCCTTAACCCCCCCCCCCCCCCCTCCACTATGCCACTGTCCGGGTTGTTGTACACTTGTACACCTTTTTTAAAGAAATTGTGGCTGCAGACATGCCATAAAGGTTTCAGAAATGTGCCTGCCATTTAAGTCAATGGGGCTAACCGCATATAATCGGTTCACAAACATTTGGCGTATCATACACGAACGCATTCAGGAACACGAAATCGTGATGTTTTGACATGCCTAGTGGCCTGAGTGAGCACCTGAGAAGTAATGGTAACTGGGTCTGTCTGTAGATTAGTAACATAGAGTTATAAAGTGAGAAAATGGCATGTATTGCTCCCCTAATTGTAAGGAAAAATGTTTAAGCTCACCTTTAAAAAAAAAAATTCCAGCTGGCTGTAGAACAAAATATGAAATTATGCTTTTGAACTTCTCTGCAGCACATAGCTGGCTTTGACTTGCAGTAACTTGGTCACAAATATATATTTCTCATTTTCACAGATTAGTGTTTAACTATTGTCACTTGGGATAAATGAGATGGGTTATTGGCAGTGAAAACCAGTTATTGGCTATAGCACCAGTCAAGCCCGGATCTACCTCACAGGCGCCTATAGGCACAAATTTCCTGGCACCTTAGACTTTGCCCTTCATGAACCTACAACCCCCAGCTGAACCGCACAGCAAGTATGATGGCTTTCCCAGTTGTTACTTCTTTCTTAACCTTCCTAGGTAGCTACAGGTGCCCCATAGTATAAGGTAGCCAGAAGTACCCTCAGTATTAAGCTGCTAGAGGAACCCCTGACTGAAGGGAGATCTTGTCAGTGGAATGCCGAAAGCTGGGTGAGTAACCTCTCATTTACACTCTCATCAGGACTCTGCTTAGAGAAGGAGGGAGAGAGGCATTCACGGAGGGGAGTGAGCTACCTTTTCCATCATTAGGCAACTGTAGGCACATTTACCAGTAATAATAAATAATATAAAATAAAAAAATGGGTGTGCTATAGACTGTATTGGGCATAATATAAAAGTATGTGTACCTAGGTTGCATGCTGTAGGAACTACATTAATGGGTCACACTCCCTTTACCCACGTTACTGGTAAGCATGCCACACTCATACATGATGTAGACTTGCAAAAATGTAATTGAAAGAATACATAGAAAATACAGAGTAACTAAGTAAGCATAACATGCAAATTCCAGTGAAGTGCAGAAATTACCATTAACAGGCAGATGTCAGACTTGTAGACATTACCTCGGAACAGTGAAAATGGGCGCACACCACGCCTGTTAATCTGGGTGCCGCCATAGCCTACAATGTAATTACTTGCTATGGCGGCCTGGTGGAAGTAATTTGGGCGGCAAGTAACTGATTTTGATTTTACATACAAAGTCGCACTCTGTGGATTGGTTCTCTGTTTCATTCATCCACAGCGCCCTCTATATAATTTGGGCAACGGGCTGCCAGCTCTATTCGGTTAGCTGTAGCCGCTGTGGAAATTCACACAGCGGCACCTGGGACTCTCTGCTGACTTTTAGCACCGAACTGCCACCACTTACACAGTGGCTGCTGTGTGCTTAAGCCGGGGCTCTCTACCTGCATTCCTGGTGTGCTGGGCTGCAGCTGCTTGTGTGCCCAAAGCTGCTTTGCTGATTGAGTTATGCAACTTGAAAATGGACCAATTCTATGAAGTTGAGGTGGGATTCGATTGATCCATTTTCAAGCTGCATGAATTTGCATACCAAACCTGCATACCAAATTTGAATAATCCAGTCTCCTATGCCTTAAAGTGTAACTGTCGGGCATAAAATCAAAAATCTATTTTTTATTTTTATCTGGTAAACAAGTAATAAGGATGCTAACCAGGCAATCCAAAAGTTAAAATCACTATTACTTTTCTTGTTGATGAATGATCATTCCCCAGTTTACCTGACTCTTACTTGGTACACACAAAATTTGGTACGCAAAAAGGAAGTTGCAGGGCATGCTGGGTTCTCATCTTTTGCTTCTCTACATCTCTACTAGAGAAGCAAAAAAGGACAACTTTTGGATTGCCTGCTTAGCATCCTTATTACTTGTTTACCAGATAAAAATAAAGAATTGTTTTTGGATTTTATGCCTGACAGTTACACTTTAAAGGGAACCTAAACTGAGAGGGATATGGATGTTTCCTTTTACCAATTCACCCCAAGGCGGTTTTTACCTTAACGGACAAGAGCGATTTTCACCTTTCAGTGCTCATTCCTTTCATTTGCCAATAGCTTAATCACTACTAACCACAATGAAATTATCTATATCTTATTTTTTTTCACCACCAATTGGGCTTTTGGGGGTTGATATTTGTTTTCAGTAATTACTTCATTTTCTATGCATTTTAAAGGGAAATACAAGGAAAAAAATGAAAAAATACATTATTTCTCCAATTTCATCCCCTATGGTTTTAATATAAACACTGCTACTGTACATAAAACCCACACATTTTATCTGACAAAAAGGACACCTGCATCTCCCTCCTTCGTTGTGGCAGCTCTTGGAAGCATGGACTGTAAAACAGACTAGCACTGAATGGTGATACAAAAAGCTAACTGGGCCACTTCCACCCAGTTAAGCAACAATGTGCTCTACTAAAAGCTTATTTATATTTTTATAGAACATCATGAAGTTTCTCCATGAACCTTGTCTTTTGTGCTCTTTAAAAAACATGTGACTATCTATCTTTCATAAAAAAGTGCTTATCTCACCTCACCTCATTCCCAGCATGTGCTAATTAATTCCCTTGACAAGGCAGCACCAGGAAGGCAGGAAATAAATAGAATGTTCTTTGGGTGCATCCATGGCTTCATGGTAAAGCTTTGCATAAATGTAGTCCCTAGATATGTGCAGAAACAACCAGTGGTGTAGCTAAGGAGCTGTGGGCCCCAGTGCAAGTTTTACAACGGGGCCTCCCTAGCACTCTATACATAACAATTGATACGGCGCACCAAAACCTGCCAATGGCAAATAAAGGTGCAAGAAGGGGATGGGGAACAGTTTGTTAATGATTACCACTATTCAAAGTATCTATAGAAGTGATTATTATGAGCACAGGACCAATAGAGAGCTAATACTGCAGTTGAGGGCAGTGGTGCTCAGCAGAGCTCGAATATTCGAGTAGCTCGAATATTCGAGCTCTTTTTCAGCTATTCGAGCTCGGTATTCGAGCTCCGAATAGCTGCAGCTATTCGAATGGGCTATTCGAGTAAACGCGAATAGCCCATTCACTATTCGAGCTATTCGAGCAAACGGCACTATTCGAGCTCGAATACCGAGCTCGAATAGCGTCATAGCCCAGATTGATGTCCTTAGAGCCAATCAGAGGGCTCCCAGGCCCTCTGACGGCAGCCAATCACAGAGGGGGACCCTGGCCAGCCCCTACCCTATAAATAGCGGCCGCCATGTTCCGTTTCTCCGTCCTTGCCTGAGACTTGCATAGAGAGAGAGTTGCTCCTTTGTGCTTTGGCTTAGCAAGAGCTCTATTGTGGTCATTTACCTAGCGTTTTTGCTCACATACACCTCCTATACACACCTATATTGTTGTTAGTTAGATAGACATTGTATTTTAGTTAGTAGCTTTTGTGTTACATAGAGAGAGACTCAGACAGCTGCTGCAGGCTTACAGCTTTAGGCCTCAGGGCCTTGCCTGTGTGGGCAGCTGTCCTCCTGTCCTCTGTTAGTTTATTTCTCATTAGTATTTAGACAGTATTAGATAGTATTAGACAGTATTTCTGCTGTCCTCTACTACTTAGTGATTGTATTTTGTATTGTAGTTATATACTGTAACTGTACTAGGACACTCACTGACTGTCACTGTTCATAGGCTAGCTCCTGCGTGTGCTTGCACTCACTGTCTGTGTAGTACACACACTCTATTTCCTTCTGAATAGTTATATACTGTAACTGTACTAGGACACTCACTGACTGTCACTGTTCATAGGCTAGCTCCTGCGTGTGCTTGCACTCACTGTCTGTGTACACACACTCTATTTCCTTCTGAATAGTTATATACTGTAACTGTACTAGGACACTCACTGACTGTCACTGTTCATAGGCTAGCTCCTGCGTGTGCTTGCACTCACTGTCTGTGTACACACACTCTATTTCCTTCTGAATAGTTATATACTGTAACTGTACTAGGACACTCACTGACTGTCACTGTTCATAGGCTAGCTCCTGCGTGTGCTTGCACTCACTGTCTGTGTACACACACTCTATTTCCTTCTGAATAGTTATATACTGTAACTGTACTAGGACACTCACTGACTGTCACTGTTCATAGGCTAGCTCCTGCGTGTGCTTGCACTCACTGTCTGTGTACACACACTCTATTTCCTTCTGAATAGTTATATACTGTAACTGTACTAGGACACTCACTGACTGTCACTGTTCATAGGCTAGCTCCTGCGTGTGCTTGCACTCACTGTCTGTGTACACACACTCTATTTCCTTCTGAATAGTTATATACTGTAACTGTACTAGGACACTCACTGACTGTCACTGTTCATAGGCTAGCTCCTGCGTGTGCTTGCACTCACTGTCTGTGTACACACACTCTATTTCCTTCTGAATAGTTATATACTGTAACTGTACTAGGACACTCACTGTCACTGTTCATAGGCTACTAGCTCCTGCGTGTGCGTGCACTCACTGTCTGTGTAGTACACACACTCTATTTCCTTCTGAATAGTTATATACTGTAACTGTACTAGGACACTCACTGACTGTCACTGTTCATAGGCTAGCTCCTGCGTGTGCTTGCACTCACTGTCTGTGTACACACACTCTATTTCCTTCTGAATAGTTATATACTGTAACTGTACTAGGACACTCACTGACTGTCACTGTTCATAGGCTAGCTCCTGCGTGTGCTTGCACTCACTGTCTGTGTACACACTCTCTATTTCCTTCTGAATAGTTATATACTGTAACTGTACTAGGACACTCACTGACTGTCACTGTTCATAGGCTAGCTCCTGCGTGTGCTTGCACTCACTGTCTGTGTACACACACTCTATTTCCTTCTGAATAGTTATATACTGTAACTGTACTAGGACACTCACTGACTGTCACTGTTCATAGGCTAGCTCCTGCGTGTGCTTGCACTCACTGTCTGTGTAGTACACACACTCTATTTCCTTCTGAATAGTTATATACTGTAACTGTACTAGGACACTCACTGACTGTCACTGTTCATAGGCTAGCTCCTGCGTGTGCTTGCACTCACTGTCTGTGTACACACACTCTATTTCCTTCTGAATAGTTATATACTGTAACTGTACTAGGACACTCACTGACTGTCACTGTTCATAGGCTAGCTCCTGCGTGTGCTTGCACTCACTGTCTGTGTACACACACTCTATTTCCTTCTGAATAGTTATATACTGTAACTGTACTAGGACACTCACTGACTGTCACTGTTCATAGGCTAGCTCCTGCGTGTGCTTGCACTCACTGTCTGTGTAGTACACACACTCTATTTCCTTCTGAATAGTTATATACTGTAACTGTACTAGGACACTCACTGACTGTCACTGTTCATAGGCTAGCTCCTGCGTGTGCTTGCACTCACTGTCTGTGTAGTACACACACTCTATTTCCTTCTGAATAGTTATATACTGTAACTGTACTAGGACACTCACTGTCACTGTTCATAGGCTACTAGCTCCTGTGTGTGTGTGTGCACTCACTGTCTGTGTACTGTACACACACTCTATTTCCTTCTGATTACTGATTGATTATTGTAAATTCTACTTTCTGACAGTTACTACTTACTTACTGTAGTAGGGACACTCACTCAGTCACTGTTCATAGGCTAGCTCCTGCACGTGTGTGCGCGTGCGTGCACTCACTGTCTGTAGTGTACACACACTCTATTTCCTTGTGATTACTACTGATTATTGTAACTTCTAGTTGTACTTCCTGACTGTTACTACTTACTTACTGTACTAGGGACACTCACTCACTCTCTGTTCATAGGCCAGCTCCTGCGCGTGTTTGCGCGTGCGTGCACTCACTGTCTGTAGTGTACACACACTCTATTTCCTTGTGATTACTACTGATTATTGTAACTGCTAGTTGTACTTCCTGACTGTTACTACTTACTTACTGTACTAGGGAGTCGGGACACTCACTCAGTCACCTCACCCACCAACCCACTCCATTAAAGTACCCCACTTTTCACCCGCCCTTTTCAAAAACTTTTGTGTTTACGCCCAAAACATCGAAGATGTCTGGAAGTGGCAGCCAGCGCGGTTTGGGCAAGGGGAAGGGCAGCAAGGGAATCAGGAGGAGAGGGAGCAGCATTGTGGCAAGCCGCGGGCGCGCCACCATGCACAGTTCCGCAGCAGCAGCAGCAGCGTCAGTGGCTAACATTCCTCCCATAGCCACTGGCCGTGGACGCCTTGGGCGCCGCCCAGCAGGAGCATCTGCAACTCACGCTGCAGAGACACAGCAGCAGCAGCAGCGTGTAGCACCTGCTCCGATTTTCCTCCAGCCGGGTCGGAAACGTCCCATTGAGGAAAAGGATGCAGACACTGTGGTGCAACTGATGACGGAGGACGAGCAGCCCGCCATCAGCTCTGCATCCGAGGCCTCCACCCTCACCACCACCACCACCACCACCCCTGTTCGCAGCAGCCGCCCAGCAGGGCCTGGGGAGGAGGCCAGTTCACCGTCACTCGCCGACCTGTCATTCAGCAGTCTTTTGACCCCAGGCATCATGAGTAAATTGTCTGCTGTTGTTGGCGATCTTGAGAAGGAGATGCTGATGGGCACTTTGGGGGATGAGGGATTGGACAGCAAGACTGTGGCGACCGTCAAGCAGCCCATCCATGCATCAGGAGAGGAGTTTGGGGGGTCATCATCCCAGCAGGACATGTTTCAGGAGGGGGAGGATGATGATGACACGGTGACAGACAGAGACTGGGTGCCACCACCTCCAGGAGATGTCGTCCTCAGCAGCTCTGAGGAGGAGGAGGAGGATGCGCTTGTGGGCCTTGCAAGGAGGCGCATCATTGCAAGCATTGGCAGCAGTAGGCAGGTCCCACAGCCTGCTGGTGTCTCAGGCTCAGCAGCAGCAGCAGCAGCATCTGCCAGTACCACCACCAGCCGCACCCAAGCCCCCCCCCAACCACCACAGGGAGACAGGCAGCAGCGGTTCCATGCCGTAGGGGGTCGTTTTTGTCACCAATCTGGCGTTTTTTCACCATGCCCACAGTGTACAGCAAGTACGCCACTTGCAACCACTGTCAGCGGAAGTTGAGCAGAGGTGCAGACCCCTTAAAGTTCAGCACCAGCTCGCTCATCAACCACCTTGCTGCGAAACATTTCCACCAGCATGAGGAGTTCCAGAGGCTGAAGGCATCTGGTGCTGGCAGTGGCACCACACCCATCACTGCACAGCCTTCAACAGCAGCAGCAGCAGCAACAGCAGCCACCCGCCCTCCTGCTCCTCCAGCAGCACCAGCAGGAGTGCGGAAACGCACTGCTCCTCCCCCCTCTGCAACTCCTGCCGCCGACACTGAGGCCTGTTCTGGCAGCCAGTCCTCAGTGGCCTCCTCTGCTGTGTCTGCTGATTCCCGTGCCAGCAAAAGGCCACGCCAGAGCCTTTTGAGCGAGTCCTTCCAGGGGGTGGTTAGGGCTCTGCCTCCCAGCAGCCGTCGCGTGCGGCAGCTGAACGGCTTGCTGGCACGGGCCATGTGCTCCCAACTCCTGCCGTACACGCTTGTGCAGGAGGGGAGCGACATGCGTGCGCTGCTTGCTTGCGCAGCCCCAGACTGGCAGCTCCCCAGCAGACACTTCTTCGCCCGCAAGGCCATTCCTGCACTGCACCGCTTTGTGATGGCCAATGTGGAGCGAGGGCTGGAGCACGCGGTTGGTGAAAGGGTCCACGTCACCATGGACTCCTGGAGCAGCCGCTTCGGGACAGGCCGCTACCTGTCCTTCACTGTCCACTGGGTCAGCTTGGTGGAAGGGGGTGAGGATGGGAGAGCAGCAGCGGGCACAGCAGCAGCAACACAGTGGGTGGTGCCCCCCCGCAGGGTCAGGGGAACTGCAGCAGGTTCCTCCGATCCTCTGCCATCCTCCGGCACACCTGGCCAAACCCCCCGCCTCAGCAGCAGCGTGAAGGCCCGCCACTGCCAAGCGCTGCTGCACTTGGTCAGCCTTGGGAAGACCAAGCTGACGGCAACCCATGTGTTGGCCAAACTCCAGGAGCAGGAGAGGATTTGGCTGACCCCCAGAGGCCTCAGAGTCGGAGAGGTGGTGGCCGACAATGGGGCCAATCTGGTTGCCGCAATAGACAGGGGAAACCTGACCCACATCCCCTGTCTTGCCCACGTGCTGAACCTGGTGGTGCAAAAGTTCTTGCGCACCTACCAGGGGATGGGCGAACTGCTGGAAACGGCAAGGAACGTTGTGCGTCACTTCCGGCGCTCGGCTGCAGCCTGTGCGAGCCTGGAAGACGTGCAAAAGGAGCTGGAGCTGCCATGCCATCGGCTGATCCTTGACGTTCCGACTCGCTGGAACTCCACCCTGGCGATGTTGGAGCGTCTGGTTGAACAGAAGCACGCTGTCAACCAGTACCTTGCCCTGGCCACTGTTTCCGCCGCTCGGAGAAGGGACAAGACCAGCAACATCCCGTCCATCGTCCCCGATGATGACTGGAGGCACATGCAGCAGGTGTGCTTAGTGCTGGCTCCCTTTCTGCAGGCCACTAACATGGTGAGCAGGGACCATGCTATGGTCTGCGAGTGGGTGCCCCTGGTTTGTCTGCTGAACAGGGCCCTCGATGCTTTGCTGGAACAGGGAGCGGCAGCCTTGGACCAGCAGGAGCGGCAAGCAGCTGCACAGTCCACCTCTGAGGGGGAGGAGGAGGAGGACTTGGTGGAGGTCCCTGACCTTGCTGCTGATGAGGGGGATCAGCACAGCGCAGCTGAGTTGGTGCGGGGGTGGAGAGAGGATGAGGCGGCAGAGGAGGAGGATGAGGAGGACAGCACTGCCGTCGATGTGCCAGCACACGTGGCCCGCCTCTTCCCAATGGCAGCGCACATGCTGGCGTGCCTGCGCAAGGACCCCAGGGTGATCCAGATGAAGCAGAGGGAGGACATCTGGATCAGCATGATGTTGGACCCACACCTCAAGGGGAAGTTGAGCCAGTTCCTGCCGCCTGCAGGAGGAGACCCAGCGCAACAAATAAGGAGCTTGCAGCAGGCCCTTGTTGAGCGCTTGGAGGAAGCCTTCCCCCAGCCTTCCACCCCCACTGTCCAGCAGCCAGCACAGAGGCAGCAGCAGGTGCCTGCATCCAGCAGCAAGCGCCCCACAGACCTGCTGTCTCTCAGCCACGAGCTCTACAGGACTGTAGAGGCTCCTGCAGCAGTGACTAGAGAGGAGGTGCATGATGCAGCAGCATCCTCCTCCGGTCACAGCCAGCGCCTGACCCGCATGGTGGCTGACTACATGGGATCCTACAGCGGGCTTGACAGCGATGCCCCTGTTGATCCCATGGAGTATTGGGTCAAGCGCCTGGAGATCTGGAGCGAGCTGGCGCAGTACGCCCTGGAAGTGCTGTCCTGCCCCCCTTTCCAGCGTGCTGTCCGAGCGCTGCTTCAGTGCAGCTGGTGGCGTGGTCACCGAGAAACGCTCACGTCTGTCTCACAAGTCTGTGGACAGACTGACGTTTCTCAAGATGAACCAGGCGTGGGTGGAAGGCGAGTTCCTGGCCCCTGTTGTCGGCGAGAGGGGGACATGAACTGGCTAAGAACCATCGTTAATGTGCCTTACCACCCTTTACCACCTCCTGGCTCCTGCTCACTAAGCCAGCCTGGTTCAGTTCGACTATTACGTCGCCTGCAGCCACACATTTTACACCTACAGTGGGCTGCTGTGTACTGCCCTTCTGCTGTCTGTCTGTGTTTCCCACTGCCAGGGTACACAGAATTACATTCTGCTGCCACTCTGCCACCAGCTATTACGTCAAACAATAGCTATATATCTGTGTAATTGGTTGTACAAACAAAACCAAAAAACCATAAAAAAAAAAAAAGGTTTAATTTTTCTGAGGTGCCCGGGTTGAAAACTGTGTTGTCCCAGTTGTGTATTGGACACGATGTGGGCTGCACGACCGCTGTCTGGGACCTCCTGTTGTGTTTATTTACAGCCCTGGTATCACCGCTAGGTACCAGGGCTATTATGTCACGCTGCCTGCCTGCTGCCACACTCACACTACTCCTCCATTCCTCCTGCTGCTGCTGTCTGTCTGTGTTTCCCACTGCCAGGGTACACAGAATTACCTTCTGCTGCCACTCTGCCACCAGCTATTACGTCAAACAATAGCTGCTCACATTACTCCTCCATTCCTCCTGCTGCTGCTGCTGTCGGTCTGTGTTTCCCACTGCCAGGGTACACAGAATTACATTCTGCTGCCACTCTGCCACCAGCTATTACGTCAAACAATAGCTATATATCTGTGTAATTGGTTGTACAAACAAAACCAAAAAACCATAAAAAAAAAAAAAAGGTTTAATTTTTCTGAGGTGCCCGGGTTGAAAACTGTGTTGTCCCAGTTGTGTATTGGACACGATGTGGGCTGCACGACCGCTGTCTGGGACCTCCTGTTGTGTTTATTTACAGCCCTGGTATCACCGCTAGGTACCAGGGCTATTATGTCACGCTGCCTGCCTGCTGCCACACTCACACTACTCCTCCATTCCTCCTGCTGCTGCTGTCTGTCTGTGTTTCCCACTGCCAGGGTACACAGAATTACCTTCTGCTGCCACACTGCCACCAGCTATTACGTCAAACAATAGCTGCTCACATTACTCCTCCATTCCTCCTGCTGCTGCTGCTGCTGTCTGTCTGTGTTTCCCACTGCCAGGGTACACAGAATTACCTTCTGCTGCCACTCTGCCACCAGCTATTACGTCAAACAATAGCTGCTCACATTACTCCTCCATTCCTCCTGCTGCTGCTGCTGTCGGTCTCTGTTTCCCACTGCCAGGGTACACAGAATTACATTCTGCTGCCACTCTGCCACCAGCTATTACGTCAAACAATAGCTATATATCTGTGTAATTGGTTGTACAAACAAAACCAAAAAACCATAAAAAAAAAAAAAAGGTTTAATTTTTCTGAGGTGCCCGGGTTGAAAACTGTGTTGTCCCAGTTGTGTATTGGACACGATGTGGGCTGCACGACCGCTGTCTGGGACCTCCTGGTATCACCGCTAGGTACCAGGGCTATTATGTCACGCTGCCTACCTCATTGACTGCCTGCTGCCACACACTCATCCTCCTCCTCCTGCTGCTGAATTTACCTCCTGCTGTCTGTGTGTTTCCACTGCCAGGGAGCACATACAATGGCGCTTCCAACATGCGTGCGCCACCAGCTATTTGTTACGCTCAAAAATAGCTGCATTTCTGTAAAAAAAAAATTGAAAAGAGAAATAAGTGAAGAAGAAGACGATATAGAAGAAGATGAAGAAGATGAAGAAGAAGAAGATGAAGAAGAAGAAGATGAAGAAGAAGAAGAAGGAGAAGAAGAAGAAGGAGAAGAAGATGAAGAAGAAGAAAATGAAGAAGAAGATGAAGAAGATGAAGAAGAAGAAGATGAAGAAGAAGAAGAAGAAGGAGAAGAAGAAGAAGAAGATGAAGAAGAAGAAGAAGAAGATGAAGAAGATGAAGAAGAAGATGAAGAAGATGAAGAAAAAGAATAAGAAGATGAAGAAGAAGATGAAGAAGATGAAGAAGAAGAAGATGAAGATGAAGACGATGAAGAAGATGAAGAAGAAGAAGATGAAGAAGAAGAAGAAGAAGAAGAAGAAGAAGAAGATGATGATGAAGAAGATGAAGAAGATGAAGAAGATGATGATGAAGAAGATGAAGAAGAAGAAGATGAAGAAGAAGAAGAAGAAGAAGACAATATAGAAGAAGAAGAAGATATAGAAGAAGAAGATATAGAAGAAGAAGAAGATAGAAGATAAAGAAGAAGAAGAAGAAGAAGAAGTATATACAGTACTGAACAAAATTCTGGACACAACTTCTCTTTTCACCTTTTTTTTTTTTAAAGGAACATCCCCACATAATCACTTGCTGTTGTTACTTGGAAAAAAAGATGTTTCTTGCATCATTCACCCTCAAAACAAGTGTTGGAAGCTATTTAAGGCCAATTCGAATAGTCAGCTCGAATAATGAGCTCGAATACCGACTCGAATAGTGAGCTCGAAGTCCGAGGTCGAATCGAATAGTAAAAATTATTCGACTCGAATATTCGACTGACCTCGAATAATTTACTATTCGAATTCGACCAAACTCGAATTTTAAAAAGGGGTATTTGAGCACCACTAGTTGAGGGAGGGCCCTTCGGGGCCCCTCTGGCCCAAGGGCCCCGATATGGTCGCTCGCTCTGCACCCCCTATTGCTACACCCCTGGAAACAACTACACTAATCAGTTTGCTCTCTTCTCAATACACCCCTAAGTAGGGGGGTTCTGCAGGAATAAAACACTTTCTTCAGAGCTGAATTGGAAATGTCTGTATCAGATAATAAGCCGTGCTGACTGTAATTGTGCAGACATTCACATGCAATTGATCTCATCTTAGATGTAATAAGTCAAGTGCGGCAACTTGTGGTACCACATCCTTGCTCAACAGTAGTCAATCGTATTAAAAGCTTTTTGATGAACAGAATCATAAAACTTTAATCATATAATAAAAGTAGAAGAACAAAGTAAATTTGCATAAAACATTATACTTGGCATGAAATCAGTTACAGTGATCAGTAGTGTAATAACCATTACAACAAGGGAATCAAGTGATTCATGGGTTTAAGAGTTTTATAAGTAAGCTCTGATAATTGTGTATAATTTTAGTATATAAGCTCTATACAATTTTATCATGCTCAATGTACAGTCTTCAATGAAATTATCAGTGAAACTATAACTTATCATCTCTTGGTGAAAAGTCTGTCTTCTCTTCTAAATGCCTCGGGTTCTTGTTACTTCTCTCCAGAGACGGTTTAAGTGAGTGCACCTTCCATGACACGTAGCTCTTTCTGCCAAAGCTCCATGTAGCACCACAATGCTGATTGTAGTAACTGCAACTGTTAAATAGCTTTTCCAGTGACCATATTGCATGAAGATCCTTTCAGCCAAACACTTCATGTGACATGTAAGTCACATAGAGGAATCCATCTTGGTCACGATGTTCAGTATACACTTCTAGCATTGTCATCGATAAGCAGGCCATTTGATTTTCACTGACCATTACACAAAGGGAGCTAGATGGAAGCAGGGAAAGTCTGCTCCTGTTAAGATAAACAATTCTGTTAAGGGATACACGACAGCAAATTGACTGCTTTGTGGTAACTGACCGTTTCACATGTTATACATCATAATAGTGTGGAATTATGGTAACTATCAGAACATTGTATATACTAGCAGTGGCGTTGCTAGGATCCTAAGAGATGCGAGGCATTTTTAGGCACTCCAGCTGAAAAATTGGTGGTGCCATGCACCAGAATGTGGGTGTGGTCATGGGTGGTCATTTACATGAACATGACAGCAGCCTAAGTAGGTTGCCCAGCAAAATGTTGGATGAAGCCCCCCTTTCCATTAAAACAATAAATAAATAAATGCAGCATATCACAAAAATAGGCACTGTCACTTAAACTTAACTAGGCAGAGTTACTTGGCTTCTGTGCTGACTGGTCTGGCTTTCTGCTGGGCGGGCTGGCCTGCTGCCAGCTTGTCTAGCAGCCCCTCCATAGCATTCCCTGACCTTGTAGTGGACCCACTCCCATGCTCCCACAGGCCTCCCATTGAGGCACCACAACTCCCAGCATGCCCCATAGAGGCACCACAGCACCCAGCATGGCACCACAGCACCCAATATGCTCCTAGAGAGGCACCACAGCACTCAGCATACCCCCCATTGATGCATCAGAGCTCCCAGCATGCCTGACATTGAGGCACTACAGCTCCCAGCATGCCACCATAGAGGCTCCAAAGCTCTGACTCTCGCTGGAGGACATCCGGGGCACACCAGAATGGGAGCAGGAAAAATGGCGTACAGCTCCTGCTGACAATTATGGCGCAGCCATTTTAT
Organism: Hyperolius riggenbachi; assembly: GCF_040937935.1. Lineage (NCBI taxonomy): Eukaryota > Metazoa > Chordata > Amphibia > Anura > Hyperoliidae > Hyperolius > Hyperolius riggenbachi. The sequence goes on along the minus strand of NC_090656.1, from coordinate 158,800,869 downwards.
TGAATGTAAAACGCTAATTACCGGGGCACACAGACAGAGGGAGAAAAGGATGCCACTGGGATATCATCATCATACTGTATGTTTGTGCTATACCATAGTGGTAAGGAAACAGTCTAAAAAAAGAGTTTTGCAGGTTCGAACCTGCTCTTCACTACTTTTTTTTTTAAATCAGCACTATTGTAATATTATTGTAACATTTTTAAAATAGAAGTGTGAACACAGAATAAGGATAAGAGACAAAGAATTGGTCCCTGCGAACTGACCAAAAATAGCGGTGATTACTCAGAGAGAAGTCACAGAAAAAAAAAAAGTAGTGAAGGGCAGCTTTGAACCTGCAAATTGTTCATCCTAGTCTGTTCCCTTAGCGCTGTGCTATACCAGCTGCAGGAAAGTAACCAAAAAGAATAATTAAGTACTGGTGTCCGTGGTAATGAGTGTCTGTAGTGTCTGGAACGTCTCTGCCCTCCTCCCTTGTGCTCCTTATTGGCCAGACTGGGGAAACATCTAGCAGAGGCCGCCTCGGATTCCTCTCTGTTGCCATGGATTTGGACGCTACCAAGAAGGATTCCCGGAAACGTGAGAATGTAGCTGTAGAGAAGCCCCTCTGCATTCTCTAATGGCGCACCGATCCACCGATAAATGTATCTTAACCTGCTGGGCGGTCTGGACGAGCTCAGCTCGTGCAGTACCGCCGGAGCCTGCCGCTCAGGCCCTGCTGGGCCGATTTGGCTCAAATAAAAAGCAGCACACGCAGCCGGCACTTTGCCAGCCGCGTGTGCTGCCTGATCGCCGCCGCTCTGCGGCGATCCGCCGCGAGCAGCGGCGAAAGAGGGTCCCCCCAGCCGCCTGAGCCCAGCGTAGCCGGAACAAAAAGTTCCGGCCAGCGCTAAGGGCTGGATCGGAGGCGGCTGACGTCAGGACGTCGGCTGACGTCGATGACGTCACTCCGCTCGTCGCTATGGCGACGATGTAAGCAAAACAAGGAAGGCCGCTCATTGCGGCCTTCCTTGTTTATTCTGGGCGCCGGAGGCGATCGGAAGAACGCCTCCGGAGCGCCCTCTAGTGGGCTTTCATGCAGCCAACTTTCAGTTGGCTGCATGAAATAGTTTTTTTTTTATTAAAAAAAAACCCTCCCGCAGCCTGCCTGGCGATCTTAATAGAACGCCAGGCAGGTTAAAACGCTATTTACATGTTAATACATTAAAACGGTAAACAGTGTTTTATGATACATTTATCGGTGGAATGGTGCGCCATTTTTTCCCCTGCGCCACTTTTTACTGCATGCCACCAGAATAGATCCGTGGCATTTGCAGCTTTAAGTCTAAGCTGCAGGGCCGCACAACACAGCACACAAGTGATTCCCCCCACCCCCCCTTTTCTCCCCACCAACAGAGCTCTCTGTTGGCGGGGTCTGATGGCTCCCCCCCGTGTTTATTTTTTTTTAAATAAATATTATTGTTGTTGTTTTTGTAAAAAAAAAACCTGTTTCTTTAATTATTATCCCTCCCTCCCCAGAGCCAGCCAATTATGGCGATCGGCTGTCATAGGCATCTGCCTATGAGAGCCGATCGCTCTCTTGTCCCCCAGGGGGACAGCCGTGTCACACGGCCGTCCCCAGTGCAGCGCTGCTGCTGATCGCAGCGCTGCACAGAATAAATAGACGGCGTGATCGCCGTCGGAGACTGAAGAGGGGGCGGAGCTCCGCCCCCCAAGCAGGAGATGCACGCGCAGCCTGCGCGCGATCTCCTGCAAAACAGAGCCCCAGGGCTTTACGCCGATTGGCGTTAGGAGGTCCTGGGGCTGCCGCCGCGGCCACGCCCATTGGCGTGACGCGGTCGGCCGAAGGTTAAAGAAAAACAATGCAATAAAAAAAGGCTTAATTTTTACAATAATTATGGATAAATGATTTAGTCAGTGTTTGCCCATTGTAAAATATTTCCTTTCCCTGATTTACATTCTGACATTTATCACATGGTGACATTTTTACTGCTGGCAGGTGATCCAGTGGAAGGAGATGCTGCTAGCTTTTTTGGCAGTTGGAAACAGCTGTAAACAGCTGTTATTTCCCACAAAGAAGCAACAAGGCTCCCACAGTGTGATGCCAGAAATATGGTTCTGACATCACACTGTGGGAGGGGTTTCACCACAATATCAGCCATACAGCGCCCCCTGATGATCCGTTAGTGAAAAGGAAAAGATTTCTCATTAGAAAGGGGGTATCAACTACTGATTGTTATGAAATTCAATTCTTGGTTACGGTTTCTCTTTAAAGGGACAGTATGGCGAAAAATTGTAAAATTTAAAATATGTGCAAACATATACAAATAAGAAGTACGGTACATTTTTTTCAAACGTAAAATATGCCATAAATTACTTTTCTCCTATGTTGCTGTCACTTACAGTAGGTAGTAGTAATCTGACAGAAGCCTCATAGGGGATTCTCAGGGATTTATTTATTTTCAAAAGCACTTAGTGAATGGCAGTTGCTCTGTCCAACTGCCAAAAAACTGTGCAGCGAGCAGGGAAGCTGGCCAGCATCATTGTTTAATCCTTTTGAAGGAATATCTTTATAAAGAATAAAAGCCTTGCTGAGAATCCCCTATGAAGAGATGGACTAGTCCAAAACCTGTCACTTCTGATTTCTACTACCTACTGTAAGTGACAGCAAAATAGGAGAAAAGTAATTTATGGCTCATTTTACTCTGGAAAAAAATGTACTTCTTATTTGTTTATGTTTGCACATATTTTAAATTTTACAGTTTTTCGACATAGTGCCCCTTTAAGTCCCTGTTGCTCATCTGCTGCCCCATTAACTAAGCATCTGGGAGCCTCCTTTACTAAGACACCCAGATGTCCCTCCTGTAAATAGTTCTCTGCTGGACTGCCACTGTTGCCTGTTGCTACCCAACACTCCTTTGCTGACATTGCCAGCTCCATCGGTGCCAGCCCCTGCAGTGAAGCTCCTCGCAGGAGCTCAGCTGTGCAACCCCAGCCCTGTTGCTACCTGTCTCCCAGCACTAACAACCATCACGAATGTCCGCTGCTCCTCACCACTGGGACTCCATTGTTCTGGAATACAGGAAGCCCTTGCAAAGCATCTTTAAACCTTCCACCAGGAATTGGTGTGGACCAATGAAAATGCACTCTGAGGAGTTTTTTCATTGGCAGCATACTGGTAAGGCTGTTGCATTTGATGTGGCATTTGAGCCCTTGCCCAGGGTTCAAATCCTGGCTCAAGCCAGTATGTAAAACAGTAAGGAGTCTTTAGACAAGGCTCCCTAATGATCCTGGTCGCCCATGGAGCATGCCTCAAGTGGCTGCATCCCTGATGCGCTTTGAGTCCATCAGGAGAAAAGCGTGACACAAATGTTCATTGCCTTGCCTATTAAACTGACTATTCAGTCCTCCTCGGGGAGGATTCTTATTGGTTGTGACCATGAATAAGTTCAAAAGTGACCCTATTTACCTAGAAGTAGATGGACATCTAGGGGTCCCCTTATTAAAGGAGGTTCCTGGATTCTATCATATGTCCCCCTTGGACCTATCCCCACATGAGGGCACGGGAGGTTAGGATCTGCCTAGTTCCTGATATGGACAAGGGCTTTATAGGAGAGGAGGAGGAAATGTTGCCCCTCCCTTACAGAGCCTCCCATATTATGTACCACTAGTGACCTTTGCCCGTTACGTGCTAGGTCTGTCACCGTGCGCCTGCCACGCGCACCCGCCCCTCGCACTCAGGTCCGTCGCGTGCACACCCGCCGCGCACGCCCGCCACGCGCAGTCACCCACACGCCTGCCCCTTCCATCCTTTCAGTGTCTCTGCATCCCTCCCTGCACATGCGCAGTACAACAAAACACATACACAGGGACATGGGACGTAGAGACACTTGGGTTTTACTATAGAGGATGTGTGCTTGCACAGATTAGTATGGCATTGCCTCCTGTAGGTTGACTCCGATATTTTGGCTATACCAACCTGCATGGGTAAGAAGGGGTAAATTAATGCTTTGTAGCAATGTGAAGTGACAGTGCCAGGAGAGCCTGCCTTGCAGCGGCAGATGTTGGATAAGCGCCAGGGACCTTTTTGACTTTAACAGTGGCTAGCGGTTGATGGGGGATGGCAGCTACAGACCTGCCAAATCTCCCTATGGAAGGCGCTGAAGCACAGCACTACAGCACAAAAGCTCACTCTCCATCGCATGGCACATAGAAGTAATGCTTGAGTTAATAGCTACTGTTCACCTGACAAATGCTCTTTATGCATGGCCATTGCACAGGTATAGCCGGCAATTGGATTTTCCAGTAATCCTCATGTGATAGCCATGGCATACTGTAAGCTACTTATCACTTTGAATAGGATAAGATCCACTGTTTCTTCAATTTCTCACATAATCATTTTCTTTATTTAAAGTGTACCAGAGACAAACTGAATTAAAAGATTTATACATACCTGGGGCTTCCTCCAGCCCCATCCGCACGGATTGCTCCCATGCCACCATCCTCAGTCTTCTCCCTCTTCTGCACCAGTTCCTGTTAGTTCGGCCAGTCGCAGCCAGTCTGAGCGAGCGCAGTGCACTCCCTCTAGCGGAGAATAGTGCTGCGCCTGCGCAGTACCAGAGGCGTAGCTAGGGCTTTCAGCGCCCGGGGACAAAGACTATTAATGCGCCCCCTAAGGTGAATGGTGAAAAATGGGGCACGGCCACATAATGAATGTGGGCGTAGTTATGGGTGGAGCCAAATGTACAGGAAGTTAGCAGTAGTGTAAGCTGCGTACAGCTCCGCCTACCACCTGTTAGCGACGATATGACGGCAGCGGCGGTAGGTGGAGCTGTACGCTGCTTCTTCTGCCCAATCAGTAGCAATCTTATGTATGACAGGGCGGCACGCTGTGGATCCGGCCCCCGCCTCCCTCCGCATTAAGCATTGCAACATTGTTACACTCGCCGCCACAGCCGGGCCGAGGCTGGGCAGGTTCCACCCTCTGAATGTTGGGCTATGGGGGCGCAGGGAAGAGTGCCTTACTTCTGTATTCTCTCCCCACGGTCCCAATCCTGTCACTGTGCCCTGCTATTCCTTGCTCCTCGCCCCCGGCAAAGTATGGATCACAGCGGCCAGCGGGCGTACGAAGATTACAGCACACTTAACTCACATCCTGATCTGCAGGCTACAGTCTGGGAGCTAGAGGTCCAGGTGACAGGTCTCTTCTGTCTCCTCTGCAGCGCCACTGCTCACATGCTTCCTGATACACTATACAGGAAGTATGCAAGCGGCGCTGCAGAGGAGACCGAAGAGACCTGTCACCTGGACCTCTAGCGTCCGGACTGTAGCCAGTGCAGATGTGAGTTAACTGAGCTGTAATCTTCTTACGCCCGTTGTGATCCATACCTTGCCGGGGCTGGGGGGCGAGGAGCAGGGAACAGCAGGGCACATGCTGATGCTATAAGTTGAAAAAAAAATCATTAAAAAAAAAGAGACAGACATTGTACCTAATCGCTGCCTGCTCTCCCCCAACACTACCAATCCACCCCCCCCCCCCCCCCCGTCCCAGGCTCATCCACCCTCCCTCCCTTAGTAGGTCTCCTATAAACAATTTATGGAACCTGTAGGAAGGTTGGGTATAGATTGCGAGGAGGTGGAGGGGTAAGAGGGTAGAGGTGGAGGGGTAAGAGGGTATATATGACATGATGATAAGTATGTATGTCATATATAACCCCCCCCCCCCCCCTCCTTCAATCAACTATATACCCAACCTTCCAGCATGTTCCATTAACTGTTTATAGGAACACATGAGATGAGACAGATATACCTAATCGCTGCCTGCTCTCCCCCAACACTACCAATCCCCCCCCCACCCCCCCCACCCCCCCCCCCAGGCTCACGCTCAGCCACCCACCCTCCCTCCCTCTGCCAGGCTTCAAGTTCGCTCACCGTCAAATATGCCTGTATAGGCAGACATTGCTGTGCGGTGTGCGCTGCCTCTGGTCCTGGGCTGCCTGGCTGATTTAAATCTGGTCCGGTCCGGCTGCCTCCACCTGGGCTCCACGCACGCTGTCTAGCCTCTAGGAAGGATAGAGCTGGCTCGCTGGCGGCGCATCTCTCTCTCTCTGGCAGCTCCCGCTCTGCGCAGCGTTCCACTCGTGTGGACGCTGCGCGGCGGTGACGTGACGTGTGACGTCACTGGTGACAACATCACTGAGTGGTGACATCCGGCCCGGCGCCGCAGGCGCCGAGGATAAGATAAATGTAAATATATATATATATATATATATATATAAAAAAAAAAGACACTGCAGCTGGGCGCCCTTGGGGACCTAGCGCCCGGGGGCACTTGTCCTACCCCGACCCCCCCTAGCTCCGCGCCTGCGCAGTACTATTGTCTGTCAGAGAGAGATGGAGAGAGCGCACTGCGCTTGCGTCAGACTGGTCGCGACTAGCCGAACTAACGGGACCTGGGGCAGAAGTGGGAGAAGACTGAGGATGGCGGTGTGGGAGGGATCCATGTGGATGGGGCTGGAGGAAGCCCCAGGTATGTATAAATCTTTATATAAGTTTGTCTCTGGTTTCCTTTAAGCACTTATCATATCTTTTTGCAAGATTTTCAATCCCTTTGTTATAGTAGCATCCCACTCCTTACATAGGATTTGAAAGAATTAAACTGGGGGGGAGGGGGGGGGGCTATATGTTAATGCTACTGAACCAACAGTTACCAGTGTTCTGCAGTCTTCTTAAAGGAATAGTATCAAATAAATAATTTTTGTGCTAACATTAGTAATGGATGTAAAAGCATTTTTAAGAAAGGACCAAGCATATATTTTTGTCATATAATGCTTTTTACATCCCAGGTACCTGCACGTCAGGGTACCCTGAATTAACTGACGGCGTCGGGACAGAGGAACAGTCCACATTCATAGGGGATGCCGCTGATGTAAAATCTGAGCGGCACAGTGTATATCCTGGCTCCGCCTCCTCTCCCAACACGCAGTTAGGTTTGAGGAACGAGAGACAACTTCTCTCGCTCCTATTATGCTGCCCACCTCCTCCTCAATGCAAGTTTTAAGTGAGGCGGCTGTTGCAGAAATTGCTATTATGCCCGGCAATAGAATGTAAGAAGAGGGAGAGCTATCTCCCTTCTCTCGCTCCAGCCCTGTACCTTCTGTGCACGCACTGAGTCTGCCCCGTCATTGTGTGTTGTGGTTGATATGCAAAAGCAAACTAATGCAAAAGAGGGCTAAAGTGTCCCATTCTGCAGCGCATCATCTGTACTAAAACATGCTCAAATTGCTCTGCAGAATGGAATGTTTCTGCTCCCCTTTAGTGATGTCGCGAACCTCTGTTTTTTGGTTCGCGAACCCCGTTCTCGAACTTTCGCGGAAAGTTCAGTTCACGCAAACTTTCGCGAACCGCAATAGACTTCAATGAGGAGGCGAACTTAAAAATGTAGAAAAATTTTCTACCGGCTGGAAAAATGATAGAGAACATGTTTTAAGGGATCTAATACCTAGAGGCAGACATGATTGAGTGAAATACACATCAAAAGTCCCAGACAAAAATCTAGATTTCACATAAACCCCTATTTTAAGGTCACAAATCTCATTCAATGTTCAATTACAGGCCTACACTGCTTTACAACATCAGGCAGTGTATCTCTCCCTCCTATCTCCTCCCAGGGGGAGGAGGGTCTCATCTTCCAGGGATTTGTAGAATTTCAAAAGCCAGCTTATATACCTTGGCCAGGAATTGAACCCAGGTCTTGGCCGGGAATTGAACCCAGGTCTGAGTGCTTGGTAGATAGTTCTCTTAACCGCTATACCACCACCAACACTACATGCTGAAGGCAGCCTAGCATGTACCATTATGATATATCCAAGAGAAAAATGAGCTTGCTTAAAGATTTGTAGGCTTTCAAAGGCCAGCTTACATACCTTGGCCAGGAATTGAACCCAGGTCTGAGTGAATGGTAGATAGCTCTCTTAACCGCTATACCACTACCAACACTACATTCTGAAACCAGCCTAGCATGTACAATTATGATATATTCTAGAGAAAAATTAGCTTGCTTAAAGATTTGTAGGCTTTCAAAAGCCAGCTTACACATACCTTGGCCAGGAATTGAACCCAGGTCCGAGTACATGGTAGACAGCTCTCTTAACCGCTATACCACCACCAACACTACATGCTGAAGCCAGTCTAGCATGTACCATTGTGATATACCCAAGAGAAAAATGAGCTTGCTCTCTCTCTCTCTCTCTCTAGGACTTGATGGTTTTAAGCTGAAAATTCACTTCAATGACATCAACGGATACCAGCAGAATTTCACAGGCAATTTCGGAATTCTGCCAGATTGAAAAAGCAATTCCGTTCCGACCAAACGGAATGGAATGACCAATTTCAGCCCAAAATTGCGGAAAATACAATTCCGCGGAAAGCGGTGACCATCCGTACTAGAGAGAGAGAGAGAGATGAATCTACATGGCTATCTGGGGTTCTCTTCGGACAACTGTTGAACACAAAAGGCAAAGCCATGCCTGGGTGGGCTTGAACCACCAACGTTTTAGTTAACAGCCAAACACGCTAAGCAATTGTGCCACAGAGACTGTGTACCGCAAAGACTGTGCACGCAGTTGCTGTTGAATGATTTTATGGGGATGTATGTGTGTCTTTTGGAGGAAGGAAGTAAGTCTGCTCCAAGAAGTTTCAACATGTAGTGTTGGTGGTATAATGGTTAGGATAGCAGCCTACAGAGCGGTACGCCTGGGTTCTATTCCTGGCCAATGTGAGTTGGCTTTTGACATACTACACATCCTTAACCTCTTGCCGACCGCGGCAGCCCCAGGACCGCCTAACGCCAATTGGCGTAAAGTCCTGGGGCTCTGTTTTGCAGGAAATCGCACGCAGGCTGCGCGCGCATCTCCTGCTTGGGGGGTGGAGCTCCGCCCCGCCTTCAGTCTCCGAGCGGCTATTGCCGCTCGGGAGACTGTTAGACGGCGTGATCTCCATCTATTTACTCTGTGCAGCGCTGCGATCAGCAGCAGCGCTGCACTGGGGACAGCCGTGTGACACGGCTGTCCCCCTGGGGGACAAGAGAGCGATCGGCTCTCATAGGCAGAAGCCTATGACAGCCGATCGCCGTAATTGGCCGGCTGTGGGGAGGGAGGGAGCGAGGGAGGGAAGGGATTTAAAGGAAGAGGGTTTTTTTTAAAAAAAAGCAGCAACAAATATTTATAAAAAAATAAATAAACATGGGGGGAGCGATCAGACCCCACCAACAGAGAGCTCTGTTGGTGGGGAGAAAAGGGGGGGGGGGGGAATCACTCGTGTGCTATGTTGTGCGGCCCTGCAGCTTGGCCTTAAAGCTGCAGTGGTGTGATGATTTGCTCAGCTGCCTGTGCAGGCAGCCAGCCTTTTGACCATTGTGTAGGTTTGCATGCTGCAGGACTCTGGAAAGAAGAGCTTCTGTCAGTTTTGCAGCTTGTGCTTGCAGAGGAATTTGCATACGTTGTCATGCAAATTGCCTGGCCACATTCATTGGAGGCGTGTACTATAAGTACTATGTCTTTCCCACAATGCTTCGCTGTTCATAAGGATTTCGTCCTATGTAACACTCCTGGTGGGGTGTCAGCCTTGCTCTCTGTTTGAACATCAGCTTAGAGTAATTCCTAAATCTGCGCTAGGCAGATTTCCCTAGTGCAGTTAGGATTGTATTATCTGTATTGCCTGTTCTGTCTTGTCTTGCCTGCTGCCATTGTCCTGTCCCTATGGTGGTCGACAGGAAATGGTTCTGATCTCTGTTCTTGGAGTATAGCTGGTGCAGCGGTTGCTACCAGCTATCTCTTCTGTTCTGTCTCCTGGGATCGCGCTAGCTACTTTTCGCTAGCGCTGGGGATCCTTCTGTTCTGTCTCCTGGGATCGTGCTAGCTACTTTTCGCTAGCGCTGGGGATCCTTCTGTTCTGTCTCCTGGGATCGCGCTAACCACTTTTCGCTAGCGCTGGGGATCCTTCTGTTCTGCTACTCTGTACCTGGATCGCGCTAGCCACTTTTCGCTAGTGCTGTGGATCCTGTACAATTCCCTGGAAGATGAGACCCTCCTCCCTCCGGGAGGGGGGGAGGAGGGGAGGAAGTAATATAAGGAACAAGCCTAACTAAACTCTCCCTAGCAGAGTCTGTCAGCAGCTGTCCCTTAACTACATAGTGTAGGCAGACTAGTGAGTAAAACGGCACAAGGACCTTGCCTTTTATAAGGGGGGGTGGGGCTCTATGAGGGAGTGCAGTCTGATTGGCAACAATGTGCCTGCTGACTGTGACGTAGAGGGTCAAAGTTCTGCTCAATAGAGCATTATGGGGCGATTCGAACTTCCGGGAAAGTTCGCCTTCGCAGGCGAACGCGAACCACCCGAAATTCGCCTGGAACCGTTCGCCGGCAAACCGTTCGGGACATCTCTACTCCCCTTTGCCTAGTTTGCCATTGCATAACAACCGGATACCTCCAATGACGCGGCGGACACAGTGTGTTCAGAGAAATTTATGACAGGAGCGAGATAAGAGGGGAGACGCTCTCGGCTCCTGTTACATCCTATTGACAGGCATATTAGCAGAAATACACAAGACAGGAGGGCGAGAAGCAGAGCTGGATTAAGGCTGAATGGGGCCCTAAGCAAAGTAGCAGATTTGGGCCCCCCCTCGAATATCTGAAATATATATATATATATATATATATATATATATATATATATATATATATATACACACAGCATAAAGAATGGTAGTGCGCCTTCTGGACGGGTGAGAAGGCTATGCTGTGCACAGTTTGAATAAAAGGCGTGTGTGGCCCCTTGTTCCATTGGTTTGGGGGTGGGCTAGGGGGATACAGACAGCAAATGATACAACTAATGGGGGGCTGATAAAGTTTGCCCAGCCCAATTTACTTTATTTAGGCCTCTTTTCCACGGACAGTTGATAGGCAGTGAAATGCCTCTCAAACTCTCACAACTGCTCGCTGCTGCCTGGCAACTGCTTGCTGCTGCCTGATAACTGCTCACTGCTGTCTGGCAACTGCTAGCTGAGCACACAGTTCAACTGTCCGTGGAAAAGAGGCCTTAAAGGGAACCTTAACTGAGAGTGATATGGATGTTTCTTTTTAAACAATACCAGTTGCTTGTCAGTCCTGCTAATCTCTTTGGCTGCAATAGTGGCTGAATCACACACCTGAAACAAGCATGCAGCTAATCCAGTCTGACTTCAGTCAGAGCATCTGCATGCTTGTTGAGGGACTGTGGCTAAAAGTATGAGAGACACAGGATCAGCAGGAGAGTCAGGCAACTGGTATTATTTGAAAAGGAAAAATCCACATGCGTCTCAGTTTACGTTTCTTTTAATATGCTCTTTGTAGCTGCAATTTTTTTACAAGTTGTCCCCTTCACAGGTGAGAGAAGTTCTCAGCTCCTGTTACATCATATTGGCAGGCATATGAGTAAATTCTACAGTGGCCACATGAGTTACAACGTGTGGGGGGAAGCTTTAACACATTTTTACCCTCAGCGTCGACACCTACAAAAGTGGGCTATTCCTCTGTCCACTGCTGTCTATAGGAAACTGTAAAACAGGTTTCTTGACAAAAAAAGCATTACATGACAAAAATATATGTAGAGTCCTTTATTTATAATGCTTTTACATCCGTTACTAATGTTGCCACAAAAATACATTCTTCGATAGAGTTCCTTTAAGCTATGCAGGGAGAGAAGATATGAACTTAGCTGCCCCTACACACACACACACACACACACACACACACACACACATATACATATACACACACACACACACACACATATACACACACACACACACACACATATACACACACACACACACACACACACACACATACACACACACATACATATACACACACACAGACACACACACACACACACACATATACATATACACACACACACACACACACACACACACACACACACACACACACACACACACACACACATACATATACACACACACACACACACACACACACACACACATATATACATATACACACACACACACACACACACACACACACATATACACACACACACACACACACACACACATATACACACGCGCACACACACACACACACACACACACACACACACACACACACACACACACACACATACATATACACACACACAGACACACACACACACACACACACACACACACATATACACACACACACACACACACACACACACACTCTGCCATCTCACCTGATCATATTGACGAACTGTCCCATGGTGATTTCTGGAGGGACAAGAAACTTTATTTTTTGAAGTTGAGGCAGCAATTTTTCTCGACTACTTCTCTCAACTACAACCTGGAAAATAAAAAGTGAAAAGAAATGTTAAACTAGTCTGGTCTAACGCTGGGCAATATATAACCTTGAACGAGAAACAATTTTAACCCATTAAATGCTCATACTGTTTTTATACCATAGATCAGTGGTGTACCTAGGGCATTTGACACCCGGTGCTGGGTATTAAATGACACCATCCCACCAAAAAATGAAAAGACGCCAATACGACTTGCTTAGCATGCCTTGGCGAGTAATACCAGGTATTGGTGCACCTGGTATAGGTAACCTGGAATAGCTGCCCCCAGTATAGGTAGCCTGGAATAGTTGCCTCCAGTATAGGTAGTATAGCCATAATGCGCAGTGTCTATAATGTGGCAGCGATTAGGAAGCCTGATAACCCCTCTTTAGCACAGGTAGCCAGATGACCCCCCCATTTATAGTATAGGTGGCTAGATAACCCCCATTTAGAATAGGTAACCAATATGATCCCCAATTACAGTATATATAGTCAGATCCCCCTTCAGTGTATATAGCCAGACCCCCTTTAGTATATAGTCAGTGTATATAGCCAGATTCCCCTTTAGTATATAGCCAGTGTATATAGTCAGATCCCCATGGCCGTATTTCTGGCAAGGCCACATAGGCCATGGCCTAGGGCACCAGATAAACAAGGGGCGGACTGCAGGCAGCCAGTGGACTTTATTTGCAGATTAAGTTCCAAACAAATGAAAGGGGTCAGGCCAACCACACTATTTGAACCAGCTGGCAGCTGCCTACGCTGTGCTGCAGGCAGTTGCACTCAGTTAAAGTGGATCAGAGATGAACTTTTACTTATTGCATAATTGTGTCCCTTTTTATATAGTTTATAGGGCATTCCTCAAGCCAAATACTTTTTTGTTTTTGTTTTAATACTTTAATTCCCTATAAACCTTAACAAGCCCTCAGAGTGCCAAGGCATTTTCAGACAATAGCAAGGGCTTACAGGAGCTCAGTCTGGGCGGGAGGAGGGCGAAGTGTTACTAGCCATTGATTTCAAAGGCAGAGGGGAGAAGGGAGAAGGAGAGGGGGCGGAATTTACACACAAGAAAGCTGATAGCATCTCCAGCCCTTAGCCTGTGACAATATGACAAAAAGAACATGGCTGCCCTCATTGTATCACAGGAATAAATAATCATACACTTTTGCAGCTAAATATGCTGTGTAAACTATCTAAACTTTACATAAGATATATAGACAAGTTACTTGTTATAGTTAGTGTTTCATCTCAGATCCGCTTTAACCAAGCATGCGCAAACAGTGTGTGATTAGCAAGCAGCCAGACCTGGTCCACTGACCGGGCGGTTACGGAAGGGTATGTCAGGCGCGCACATGGTGTGGGGGATGAAAGAACCCAGGGCAGCACCAGCGAATAGTACAGAATACAGAAGGCAGCCTATCATAGTCCCCATTTCCTGGTTATTGATTGGCCAGTGGTGGTCCACGTCACTTTACCATGGAGACTGTAGTGGGTATGGAACTTTTACGCATTGCCCACTCCACCCACTGTCCAACTGTGGTAGGATACTGTGTTGTTAGGGGCGGCTGGTAAAAGTGGGCCTTGGGTGGTAAGAAGTACAAATCCGGTCCTGCAGATCCCCCCTGTATATTAGCCAGTGTATATAGTCAGATCCCCCTGTATATAGCCAGTGTATATAGTTAGATCCTCCCTGTATATGGCCAGTGTATAGTTAGACCCCCCTGTATTTAGCCAATGTAAAGTTAGATCCCCCTGTATATAGCCAGTGTATATAGCTAATGTATAGTTAGATCCCCCTGTATGTAGCCAGTGTATAGTTAAATCTCCATGTATATAGCCAGTGTCTAGCTAATATTCCCCTCTATATAGCCAGTGTATAGTTAGATCACTCTGTATATAGCCAGTGTATAGTTAGATCCCCCTGTATATGCTTTTCGGCGCTGCTAGATTTGGGCGCAGTGCCACTCCGCCACTCTGTCACTCAAGCAGAGATGCGCGCGCATCGGTGCATGAGATCTCCTGCGAAAACCCAGCCCCAGGACTTGCCACCTTTCGGCGTTAGGCAATCCTTGGGCTGTCACCCTCCCGAAGCCGATCGGCGTTAGGCGGTCGGGAGGACATTAAAAAGGAGCTGTCAGCCATACTATCTCAGGAAAAAAAACACAAATATAAGTAGATAAATACTTGCTCTACTTTCATAACATACAGGGGTTGGACAAAATAATAGAAACACCTTGAAAATCAACAAAATATATTTTAATATGGTGTAGATCCACCTTTTGCGGCAATTACAGCCTCAATTCTCCGAGGTATTGACTCATACAAATTGTGAATTGTTTCCAAAGGAATTTGAGCCCATTCTTCAGTTAAAACACCCTCTAGTTCTTTTAGAGATGATGGCGGTGGAAGTTCACATCAGGGCCGTTTCTGTGCGCTTTCCACAGCGCACTGCCCTGTGCGATCAGCAAGGTATTGATTTTTCAATGTAACTAAATGTAGCTGGTTCACATCTATGCGCTGCGCTGAGCAGCGTTACAAAAACGTAGTGTTGCATGCATTTCTGTGCGCTGAGCTGTAAAGCGCACAGCAATGCAAGTGAATGGGTCCGCTTTTTTAGCGCATAGAAGCGCGTACAAGCGCATAGAAGCGCATGCGTTTTTTTACCCCTAATTGGAGAAAAAAATACATTTACATACAAAAACAAAGTTTTATTGACAACTGCTGCTGCTACAGTAAGCAAAACGTGCTTTAAAGAAGCGCAGCGCAACGCACAGAACCGCGCACTAAAGCGCGCACAAGCGCATGCGGTTTTTACCACGCGCTTTCACACGTTTTTCAGCGCAGCAGATGTGAGCATAAATGCTCAATAATGTTAAGGTCTGGGGATTGTGGTGGCCAGATGAGATGCTCAACTTCATTAGAATGTTACTCGTGCCATTCTTTAACAATTCTAGCTGTATGGATTGGGGCATTATCATCTTGAAAGGTAGCATTACCCTCCGGAAACAGTTCTTGAACCAGAGCATGAACTTGGTCGCCCAAAATTCCTAAATAGTCTCGGCTGTTAATTCTTCCATGAAGGGAAATCATTGGCCCGGCGTATTTTCAAGGAATAGCACCGCAGATCATCACAGAACCCCCGCCATGTTTTACGGTTGGGAGAAGGCAGCCTGGATGAAATGCTTCTTTCGGCTGTCTCCAAACATACACTCGGCTGGAGGTTGGAAATAAGGTAAAGATGATTTGTCATAGAGAATCACACTTTTCAACTGCTCGAGGGACCAATTCTGGTGGTTTCTACACCACTCTAAACGCTTTGAAACATTTTTCTTTGAGAGCAGAGGTTTTCTAATTGCAGTTCTTCCGTGGAAACCAGATTTGGGCAGCTCCCAATGAATGTTTTTGTGGAAACTGGGTTCTGTGGGTATTCATTCAGCACTGCAGTGATTTTAGGAGCCGTGGTCTTGCAAGCTTTTCTAACAATTCGATTTTTGAGTCTGACGGTCTCTCTTAGACAACTTCGACTTTTGGCCACAACTGTGCTTTGCTGAGGACGTTTTTCCTTCTCTTTCAAAGGCAGTAATTAATTTTGAGACAGTACCTCTCGAAATCCCAAGCATTCGGGCAGTTTCTGTTACAGCAGCGCCTGCCATATGAGCACCAACAATTTGGCCTCTTTGACAGTCTGGGAGATCTGCCATTTTTATAAATTATGACCAAATTTGGTTTAAATATCTGTAAAAAACAATTATTTTAATTAAACATATCAAATAACAAAAATAATAAACAAAAAAAATTAACATATGTCAAGTTTTGATTGCTTAACACATGTTCAAAGATTATGATGTTAGGTGTTTCCATTATTTTGTCCAATCCCTGTATGTATTGCACTGTCCACGTTTTGATTTGAGTAATTTTTTTATAGTAAAGAAAGAGAAAATCCTTCTTAGGATTCTCCATTTTAACTGTGTCAATCTTGAGGCCAATCCTGATGTCATTTCCTCCCTTACTCTCCTCTGCCTGATTGTGTATGAATTGCCCACCCTCCTCCCAGTCTTCAGGCACTTCCACCCAGCTCTGCAAAGGAAAGTGCATTGACTCAGCATGAGAAATATTGGGCAATCAGAGAGGAACAGAGGTGTGGGAGGGGGAAACAGGAGGGAAAGAGGCTTCAGCCAATCAGGCTGCATTAGCTAAGTCTGAGGAGAAAGTGAAGAAGCAAAAAAAGACAACCCAGCATGCCCCACAACTTCCTTTGTGCGGCAGATATACCAAATAAGAGCCAGGGAAACTGAGGAATGTTGTTTTATGGATAAAAAAAGTAAGAGTGATTTTAAATTTTTGGATTGCCTGGTTAGCACCCTTTTTACTTGTTTACCATATAAAAATAAAGAATAGATTTTTGAATGTATGCCCAACAGTTACACTTTAAATATCTAGGGATCTTTTTGACACCTACCTATTCCACTCTATACAAAGAAAATGTCCCCTCTTTGATACACACTATTTTACAAGGTCTTCATAAATGGACGTCCTACAAAATGTATTGGATCGGATGGATTCACTCCCTTAAAATGAATATACTACCATGTCTACTGTATTTTTTCGAGACCCTTCCTGTCCAAGTACCTCCCTTGCAATTTTACAGCATTCTTTTCTGAAGTTTGTGTGGAATAATTCTTGTCCCAGGGTTCGTGCCTCAGTCCCATTGGCGTCCACGGAACAAAAGGGTCTGGAATTGCCTCACCTAAAGCTCTACTATCAAGCTGCCTAAAGGCTCATATACAATACACATGCAATATAGCGGGGTTTTAAATGAACAATCAACGTTTATTCTTCAGTGTTCAAATTTCTTCTAGATTGCAGACAGGTACCACAAGAACCACATACAGGACTCCACATCAAAACAAAGGACTGCCTGACATGTGTTTCACGGCCAAAGACCGCTTCCTCAGAGGCACCCAGTACATACACAAATCAAATGCTGGTTCATAGGTAAAGTCAAATCGCAATCTGTAAGGAGCAGTAGATCTGATCTCCTAAACGGGACCCAGGACACAGAGCGCATCCATGGAAGATAGGCTCATACACTTATCCAACTTAATGCACAACCAACCGCACATCAAGACCAACTGTAACGATTGTGGAATTCTCTCCGTGATCAGCGCACAAAACGTGCGCTGACACTACAGAAATCCTCCACAAGCGTATAATTTGCGGGAACCCAGCAAAAGGTGCAATGCACCTGTAGAGGGAAATTCCTGTCGACAGGGGGAGCTGTGGAGTGCAGAGGAACGGCTCCTCTGCCCTGCCACACACGCCAGACAGGAATTGCACGAAGGGAAGAAACGCAGGGCAAGATAGCCCTGAAAGAGAGAGATCAAAGCGACAGAGGGTATGTGTGTTCACCAAACTAGTCGCCACCCTGCGACGATGAACACACAACCAGGAAGACAAAGCGAGAAGGCAATCGCCGGAGATGGCGATTGCTAACAGAGACACAAGACCGAATAAGCACAGATGAGGAATGTATGTATGTCCACCAATCTAGCCGCCACCTGCGACGGCAGACACACAACCAGGAAACCGAGTGAGAACGCAATCGCCTGAGAAGCGATTGCGAATGAGATTGAGCAAAGGGACAGATTGTATGTGTGTGCACCAAACTAGTCGCCAACCCGCGACGGTGCATACACAACAGCAGATATGAAGTAGGAACGCAATCGCGACAGAGGCGATTGCCAGAAGTGACACAAGGCTACAGCAAGGCAGAGCACGAGAGTAGCAAAGGCACAGCAAATCATACAATGAGGAGATACGGAAAATAACAAACGCTAGCTAAACGCGAACACCGCACTCATTCGCAACAGTGCACGTGTTTATGCGCGGTCCCCGCATGATAAGCACAACAGAGACAAGCACGCCTAACTAACCACCGATAGACAAACATGAAACAGAGGACGCCAACGCTTGCTTAACGGTTACCTCACCGAGCCTCCAGCAATCGTTCGTAGCAGACAAGACAGACACATGAAAGCATGAACAAGCGCAAGATAGGATCCACAGCACTAGCGAAAGGGGCTAATGCAATCCAGGAAGACAGAACAGAAGGATCTACAGCGCTAGCGCAAGATGCTAGTGCGATCCAAGTACAGAGTAGCAGAACAGGAGGATCCACAGCACTAGCGCAAGAGGCTGGTGCGATCCAGGGAAACAGATCGGAAGGGGCTACCAGTAACAACCGCTGTTCCGGTTAGCACCCCGACACACAGAACGATTTCCTGTCGACCACCGCTGGGACAGGACAATCGCAACAGACAAACAAAACAGATAAGCAATCCTAACTGCACTAGGGAACCCTGCCTAGTGCAGTCCCAGGAATTACTCTAGGCTAATCTTCAAACAAAGAGCAAGGCTGACACTCCAGGCGAGTGTTCCACAGGACTAACTCTTATGACCAGCAACTTACTGTGGGAAACATAGCTCTTTATAGAGCAAGCGCACAAGGGATGTGGCTAGGCAATCTGCATGACAAACGTATGCAAATTCCTCAGCAGCAAGCTGCACAACTGACAAAAGGTCTCTCTTCCAAAGACCTGCAGAATGCAGACCTGAACAGTGGTCAAAAGGCTGCCTGCCTGCGCAGGCAGCCACGCGGGTCCTCACACCAACCACACAAAAGGTAGTTTACTTGACAAGTACTTACACAAATGCCAAACAACCAACTCACTTAAATACCATATTTTTTGGACTATAAGACACACTTTTTCTCCCTAAAAAGAGTGTGTGTGTGTGTGTGTGTGTGTGTGTGTGTGTGTGTGTGTGTGTGTGTGTGTGTGTGTGTGTGTGTGTGTGTGTGTGTGTGTGTGTGTGTGTGTGTGTGTGTGTGTGTGTGTGTGTGTGTGTGTGTGTGTGTGTGTGTGTGTGTGTGTGTGGAGTCTTATAGTCCGAATAGTCCGAATGTGCGGACCAGCGCCTACATGTGTCCTATGTCCCCCTGTGTCTGGTGTCCCTTCCCTGTGTGCGGTGTCCCCCATGTCCCTGTCTGTGTCCCCTGTCTGCAGTGTCCACATGTCCTATTAACATCAGTGAATGAGGAGACCCCGAGAGAGTGAAATAGTGCTGTAATCAGGGCGCTGAACCAGCGCTGTGTAAGAGAAAAGAATAAATGAAAAGGATGGGTGTAAGGAGAGATGACAGAGGGCTGCAGAAATGCTGAGGAGCTTACCGAAGAGAAAGCAGTGCAGCGCGAACGCCATCGCCATTTTAAGCCTGCTTTACATTTCTCAATAACTTGATCCCTGACCTGTCTTGGACCTGTCTTGGACCTGTCTTGTGTGTTCTTTGGACTTCACTGTGTTGTTGCTCCCAATATTCTCTTAGACAACCTCTGAGGCCCTCACAGAGCAGCTGTATTTGTACTGACATTAGATTACACACAGGTGAACTCTATTTAGTCATTAGCACTCATCAGGCAATGTCTATAGGCAACTGACTGCACTCAGATCAAAGGGGGCCGAATAATTATGCACACACCACTTTGCAGTAATTTATTTGTAAAAAATGTTTGGAATCATGTATGATTTTTCGTTCCACTTCTCATGTGTACACCACTTTGTGTTGGTGTTTCATGTGGAATTCCAATAAAATTGATTCAAGTTTGTGGCAGTAATATGTATATATATATCCCCCCCCTCCCCTCTGAGTTCTGTCCTCCAAAACTAGGTGCATCTTATTGTCCGGAGTGTCTTATAGGCCGAAAAATACGGTACTATGTGTGCAGTCTAAATGACAAACCTCACAACATGTCCGCTTTCAAAAACAAAAATGTTGTTCAAAAGACTTGTACATGCATTCCAACCTGTCTGATAGTTCGGATTGATCCACCGGTTGGATCTGGCAAACAACATGTTATCAGTTGGTCATCTGGTTGTTTGTCACCCGTACACACAGCCAACTTATCTTCTAACAGACAAGTTTGGAAGATAGTTGGACAGATTGTTGGTAGGTGTGTATAAGCCTTAAAGCTGCGTACTCACCACCCGACGGCTCCTGCAAAGTCTTCTTGACGATGGTCATCTGTGATGCCTCTTCCTGGCAGCGGGTGTGCACGATGTTACACGACGCTACCCACCAGGAGCAAACGAAACTTCAAGCGATAGTGGTACTTTGCGCGGGAGTCCTCGGGGATCTTAGCGAAGCGATCCGCCGCTGGAGGAAGCCCCAGGTAAGTGGATTGGGGGGGGGGGGGGTTGTGCTTGGACCTTCCCTTTAATGAAAATAATTGTTTTTTTACAAATATTTAAACCAAAATTGGTTATAATTTATAAAAATGGCAGATCTCTCAGACTTTTAAAGAGGCCAAATTGTTGGTGCTCGTATGGCAGGCGCTACTGTAACAGAAACTGCCCGAATGCTTGGCCTTTCAAGAGTTACTGTCTCAAAAGTAATGACTGCCTTTGAAAGAGAAGGAAAAACGTCCTCAGCAAAGCACAGTTGTGGCCGAAAGTCGAAGTTGTCTGAGAGAGACCGTCAGACTCTAAATCTAATTGCTAGAAACGCTCGCAAGAGCACGGCTCCTAAAATCACTGCAGAGCTGAATGAACACCTACAGAACCCAGGTTCCAGGAAAACTGTTCGTCGGGAGCTGCACAAATCTGGATTCCATGGAAGAACTGCAATTAGAAAACCTCTGCTCTCAAAGACAAATGTTTCAAAGTGTTTAGAGTGGTGTAGAAACCACCAGAATTGGTCCCTCGAGCAATGGAAAAATTTGATATCATCGTTTACCTTATTTCTGACCTCCAGCTGAGTGTACGTTTGGAGACAGCCGAAAGAAGCATTTCATCCAGACTGCCTTCTCCCAACCGTAAAACATGGCTGGGGTTCTGTGATGATCTGGGGTGCTATTTCTTGGAAATCCGCCAGGCCAATGATTTCCCTTCATGGAAGAATTAACAGCCGAGGCTATTTAGGAATTTCGGGCTGACCAAGTTCATCCTACGGTTCAAAAACCAAACAGCTAGAATTGTTAAAGAATGGCACGAGTAACATTCTAATGAAGTTGAGCATCTCATCTGGCCACCACAATCCCCAGACCTCAACTTTATTGAGCATTTATGGTCGTTATTAGAGATTCAAGTAAGAAGTCGATTTCCGCCGCCATCATCTCTAAAAGAACTGGAAGGTGTTTTAACTGAAGAATGGGCTCAAAACCTTTGGAAACAATTCACAATTTGTACGAATCAATACCTCGGAGAATTGAGGCTGTAATTGCCGCAAAAGGTGGACCTACACCATATTAAAATATATTTTGTTGATTTAATTTCAACTCTTTTTCCATTCTTTCTGTTCTCCACCAGTGGTTGAACTGCAAAGAATAAGGTGGCTGACTGGTGGTGGTCTCTATTATCTATTAGAATACAGTAATGTGTGCTTCTTTGATAAACTGATGAATTTTGAAAGATCAAGGTATTTATATCTCATTTATGACAGTGCTGCAGAAAGTGTCTAGGGAGGAGTATAGTTTTTTACCCATTGCTGTGTGCATTTTTTCAGGAAATGCATGTGTTATAATAAAGGTGGCTGTATATTATTATTATTATTATTATTATTTAGTATTTATATAGCGCCGACATATTACGCAGCGCTGTACAGTGTATATATATATATATATATATCTTGTTACTAACTGTCCCTCAAAGGAGCTCACAATCTAATCCCTACCATTGCCATATGTCTATATTATGTAGTGTAAGTACTGTAGTCTAGGGCCAATTTTTAGAGGGAGCCAATTAACTTATCTGTATGTTTTTGGAATGTGGGAGGAAACCGGAGTGCCCGGAGGAAACCCACGCAGACACAGAGAGAACATACAAACTCTTTGCAGATAGTGCCCTGGCTGGGATTCGAACTAGGGACCCAGCGCTGCAAGGCGAGAGCGCTAACCACTGCGCCACCGTGCTGCCCCATATACATCATAAGGCATGTGTTAGTACAGTGTTCCCAATTTTTTTGAAGTTGTTAAAGCGGACCCAAACCAAAAATCTTTTTAATTCAAAATATTTAGTTGCACCACTCTGAAACATACAAAGATAAGTAAACACTCCTTAATATGAGCATTTCAGAGCATGCTTTTCACCCTTCTCTTTTCATAACCAGGGTTATAGAGGTGGCAGCCATTAGCAATTCCTCCTTTGCCGGACACCACCTACTTCACCAGTTTTCCGGATTCTGCCCTAGCAATATGAAAGGAAGGGAGGGGTTCCTCCAATAAAAGTAAAATATTTTATATTTGTCATCATGCAGCTGAAAAAAAGGTTGCTATTATTATAATTTAGAAAATAGATTTTATTTCTGAAATCTTGTATTTTTAATTTGGGTCCACTTTAAACATTGTGCCAAATGTTTATTAAGGTGGCCACACACCATACAATTTTTTAAATATCTGTTCAATTTAAGAATTGTAATCAAATTTTCTGACTGATTGTAACATTTCAAAAATATGACCAATGTACCACACACATATGTTAAATTTTTTCCTCAATTATGGTAACAATGATTGGAAACTCAGAGAAAATTGCTAGGGTATGTATATTAATAAATTAACAATCCAACACACATCATACAATCTGTAGTAGAAATTGAAGAGAAATATCTGGCATTCCGGATCGATTTAAATAGAAAAAAACGGGAAATCCGATCTGATTTTTCAGTCGAATGAGAAAAAAAAAGCTTTCGATTTTTCCGAGAGATACGATCGTTTTTATCGAATTACTGTCAAATTGGATCATTTTATTGTATCGTGTGTGGCCACCTTGATCTCTATGACACATCATAAACTGTATGCAGGGTCGGACTGGGACACTGGGGGCCCACCAAAGAAATTTCAACCTGGGGCCCACACATCCCATGATTGCGGTGAAAAAAGGGCGTGACCATGCACCGGAAGGTGGGCATGGTCATGATGTATTATGGACAGGGCCAAATGTACATGATCTTAGCAGCATTGTAATTCAGAGACACTGCTGCCCAGCAAAACTTTGCATAGAGTCCCCTCCTTTAATATAAAGTAATGCCCTACTTTGCAGAGGTTGCGACCGCAGAGTTTGCAGAGGTTGCGACCGCATCGGGGCCCTCGGGCCAAAGGGGCCCCGAAGAGCCCTCCCTCAACTACAGTATTACCTCTCTGTTGGTCCTTTGCTCATAATAATCACTTCTATAGATACTTTGAACAGTGGTAATCATTAACAAGCTATTTCCCATCCCCTTCTTGCACCTGTGACACTGTAGTTGCCATTGGCAGGTTTTGGTGCGTCGTATCAATTGTTCTGTATAGAGTGCTTGGGGGGCCCCATTGTAAAATTTGCATCGAGGCCTACAGCTCCTTAGCTACGCCACTGCTCTCAGCATGAATGATTACAGCACTGAGAAGAGAATTTTTGTGCTGCAGGCAGCAAATGGAGCTCTGTCAGACAAGGAGGGGGAGGGCCCACCAGGGACCTGGAGGGGGGGCCCACCGAGGGAAAAAACTGTACTACTGTGGCCCAGTCCGACCCTGACTGTATGTATAATAGAAAAATACTAACAATAATCATGAAATGGATGAAACGAGTGCATTATCCTGAAAGGGATTGAAAATTGGGCCTAGCACCTTACAGAGATGAATAAAGAGAATTGGTAGAACAGCTGGGCCTGATGTGAAGCACATCATTTGTGTATACCAAGCCATTTTTTATCTGCTAACTCCTTGCTTGATTAGTTCTAGTCTGGCTTTCACTCTAACTACTCCACAGAAACAGCCCTTACAGCTACAGTGGCCAATGATCTTCTTCCAACTAAATGCAATGGTCAGTTTTCCATACTTATCCTTCTTGATCTGTCATCAGCATTTTATACTGTTTACCACACATTTCTCCTACAGATTCTTTCATCTGTAGGCATAAAGAGCCTCGCTCTCTCCTGGTTATATTCCTATCTCCCTGGAAGGCCTTTCACAGTCTCTTACTCAGATCAGATTTCTTCTCCTCATCCTTTGTCTATGGGGGTACCTCAAGGCTCTGTACTTGGCCCCCTCCTCTTTTCCATCTACATGATGGTCTTGGCAACTTAATCAACTCATTTGGGTTTCTATACCACTTATATGCAAACGATACACAATTGTACCTCTCAGCCCCAGACCCTAAATCCCTCCTCACACGTTTTCCTGACTGCTTGTCTGCTATATTCTCCTTTATTTCCTCTCGCTTCTTAAAACTTAATATGAGTAAAACATAACTAATCATTTTTCCACTGTCTCTGTCCACCACTCTGCCTGAAATAACAATAAATGTTACTAACACTCCCATAACTTCAGTTCCCAAAGCACGGTGTATTTGACTCCTCTCTCTCTTTTATACATCACATTCGCTCCCTAACCAGCTCCTATCATCTCCAGCTCAAAAACATATCTTACATCTGACCTTTTCTCACTCAACACACAACTAAAATAGTGCATGCTCTTATACTGTAATATCTGTAATATCTCGTCTGGACTATTGTTAAATACTACTCATTCATCTCCCCTGCTGCCCCTCTCTATCAAGCTCTTCATTGGCTACCAATTAACCAGAGGATACAGTTACCTACAAAGCTTTCTACAATCTCTCTCCCCTGTACCTCTCCTAATTTCCTAATTTCCAGATACAAACCCATTTGTAATCTTGGATCTGCACATGACCTGCTGTTGTCCTCCTCTAGAATTACCTCCTCGCATTCACATATACAAGATTTTTCAAGTGCTTCACCCCTCCTCTGGAATGCCCTCCCACAACACATCCGTCACTCTCCAACCTCTCTCAAAATTCACTTGTTCCGACAAGCATATGCTCTACCTTAGGCCACTTCCCCTTTGTCCAAAGGCCAAGTTGCATGCCTACCAGATATCCTAAAACACACTGCCTCTAGGTATGTTTATTGTATTCTATCCCACCTTTTGTTTACCCCCTATTCCTTTAGATTGTAATGGCAGCTCTTGTAGGAAACAAAAAGTCACAGGGAGACCAGGATCCCGATCTGGTGTGTTATCGTCAATACACCAGTAGGTAAGAATAAATGAGGAAATATACTCACAAAATTGTTTTGCTAAAGAAGCAACCATTCATCAGGCATGTGAGAAAATGCCATCCCCACTCGGCCTTGTTTGCAGTAGAAGGGTTGGTCGCAACTCCAAAGAAAGAAAAGGTGGCACGCTTGGGGATATTCCAAGGGTGCACTCCCCTGCACAGGGGTAAAGGTAACTTGGAGAAAGTTGGAGGCGCCCAAAAAGAGACAGAGACAGGACTGTATATTATATTGTAAAGTGATGGACTATGGTGGAATAAGGTACCAATATTCCTACCTTAAAGGAGTCACACTCGCATTCAAGGTAATGGTATAAGCGTCTCAAATTTTATTGAGCACACTCGAGGGGCAGGGCCCTCTCCCCCTTTTGTGTCTTGGAATTCATTATACATTTTATTCATCATGTAACTTTTGTCACTGTCACTATCAATTCTGTATTTTGTATCAGTTCTGTATTTTGTCACTTATTATGTATTTTGTATATTGATGTATTCCATTTGTCTGTATTTTTATGTACTACATATTGTTAGGGGAAAAAAGAAAGCGAGGTGTACACACCAATGAATCCTAGAACAAGAATATTAATCCATAAAAGTATCAAAATTAATTAATTAATCTACATAGACATTACACATTTAAAAGAAACAAACCCCATGTGAAGTGGCCGTCCACCACATCGGAATGGCCATGCACATGAACACGCACACCTACAGATGACCACCTAATGTGGTCTTGCGCCCATGCCGTCTGGAGCATAAACAGTTCCACTCAGTTGGTAAGATCTTGTTCCAACAATGTTACTGACAGAAGATGGTATATAATACACAACAAGCCAATGCATCAGCAGGCTGGTAGATTTCCAACAAGCACTTGGAGACTGTATATCAATAAATTGTGGTGCGTGCAGCTGAAAGCCAGTAAGGTATGCTGTGTAGCAATAAGCAGAGCAAGTAGGGTTGCCAGGTGTCCGGTTTTACACCGGACAGTCCGGTTTTTGGCCCCTGTGTCCGGTGTGAAAAGGCATGTTAAACCGGACAATGAAGATGTCCGGTTTTATGCCTTTTCCGGCGGGCGGCTGTCAGTATTGACAGCCGCCTGTAGCAGGAGGAGAGCAGCGCAGTGGAGGGAAAGCGGTGGGCAGCGGCGGAGAAGGGGGCAATCTCCCCCCCTTCTCTCACCTTAGATGCTTTCCGTCCCTCGCTGTCTCCTCCGATCTGGGTGGCGGTGGCGCTTGGCAGCGGGCGGGACTTACCTTCCTGTCGCTCCAAGCGCCGGCCGGAAGTTCTGGTCCGCAGCCGCTGCTCTGGTCTGGATCAGACCAGAGTAGTGGCAACTCATCCGGCGCCGGCGACGAGACGGAGAAGACGCGGAAGGTAAGTTCCGCCCCTCTGCCAGCCACCGCCACCCAGATCGGAGGAGACAGCGAGGGAGGGAGAGACCCTAAGGTGAGCGAAGGGGGGGAGATGGCCCCCTTCTTCACCGCTCTCCCTCTTCTCTGCTCCCCTCCTGGGGGGGGGGGGGGGGGAACACCTGGCCAACTATTCTGGGGACATATACACTCTGGCTACATATACTGGGCAAATATACACCCTGGCTACATATATTGGGGACATATACACCCTGGCTACATATACTGGGCAAATATACACCCTGGCTACATATATTGGGGACATATACACCCTGGCTACATATACTGGGCCCATATACACCCTGGCTACATATACTGGGCAAATATACACCCTGGCTACATATATTGGGGACATATACACCCTGGCTACATATACTGGGCCCATATACACCCTGGCTACATATACTGGGCAAATATACACCCTGGCTACATATATTGGGGACATATACACCCTGGCTACATATACTGGGGACATATACCTCTGGCTACATATACTGGGCACATATATCCCTGGCTACATATACTGGGGACAACTGGCTGTTTGTCATTATGTGCAGTTACTGGTGAAAAGCTGTCTCTTATTATGTGCATTTACTGGTGAAAAGCTGTCTCTTATGTGCATTTACTGGTGAAAAGCTGTCTCTTATGTGCATTTAGTGGTGAAAAGATGTCTCTTATGTGCATTTAGTGGTGAAAAGATGTCTCTTATGTGCATTTAGTGGTGAAAAGCTGTCTCTTATGTGCATTTACTGGTGAAAAGCTGTCTCTTATTATGTGCATTTACTGGTGAAAAGCGGTCTCTTATTATGTGCATTTACTGGTGAAAAGTGGTCTCTTATGTGCATGTACTGGTGAGGACAGTTAGTGACATGGCTATGTACTCTGTAATGTGCTGCAGAAGATGTCAGTGCGATATAAATACTGTAAAAAACATTTTTTAAAAAGCCCATTGCTTAGCCCCACTCTACATAAAAGTGCGCTTCTGACTCCGCCCCTAACTCCACCCCCTGTCCGGTTTTCTCCATCAGCCGACCTGGCAACCCTAAGAGCAAGCAAAGTTCATGCAGCAATATATGTGCCGGTGAAAGCCTCAGCATGGTCAGAGAGTCAATCTTATACTATGCCTGACCAGGCGATACTGCATGCAACCGGTGTGGCCCTGTGAGTTCCCAAAGTATCACGGCAAGGCTGGGTCCATACGTGAAGTATGCGAGCTGGCAGCAGGGCGAATCCTGTCCCCACAGCATAGGACTCCCAATGTAGATCAGTGGCTAGCAGGTGCTCCAGACTAGTGCTGGATGACGCAGCACGCCTGTGAGGCACCTGTGAGGGCTTCAGCCAGTCCAGATGGAAAACACACTTGCCCAGCTGGGAGACAGCGGTGGATCTGCGCAGATGGGATCAGAGATCAGACACGCCGGAGGGTCCTGACATGTTTCGCCGGCAACTTCCGGCTTTCTCAAGGGGGCGTGGCTGAGGATCGGAAGCAGTCACCCTGCACTAAATACACGTACACCAGCCAATCATCCTGGTGCCAGCGTGTCACATCCGCACTCCCCAAGCAAGACGCGCAAGATGCATGTCAATGGGGAGGGCAGGACGGAACAGGGAGGCAGCAACCACATATCAAGCAAATCTATCCTAAACAAGGTAATTATCGATCTATATAAATAATGCTGACTAGCAGCTTAAAGAGAACCAGAGATAAAGCACCCTCATGTATTTTATTACATTTATCAGTGGGAACATGACAGTAAACACCTACCCTGCTTTTAGTTTCATTGTTATCTGCTTAATTAGTCTATTAGCAACTGTGATAAGAATCCACCGACAATTCAGTCGAGGTTTGACCTGGAATCATTATAGCTGAGTCACTCTTCTGTGGAGTCCTTTCAAGCCCAAGCCTTCCCCCTCCTGGCTTAGATCTTCTGCTTTGCATACTGAGAGCTGTGATGACATGGGAGGGGGCTGCTCCTGAGAGAGAAGCTCTGTGGCTGTAATATGATCTCTGTGTGCTCTGTGTGCACTAGATTCTCATAGGAATGAAACTGCAGTTATTATCAGTGACACTTCCTACAGGCAGATCATACCAAAATGAAAGCACATAGATGAAAGGCTGCATTTAGCCTAGATAGCAGCCTAGTCTCATATAGCCTAGACAGCACATCCAGAACAACTCATATAACCCGGAAGGAGAAGGGATATGAGCCGGCAGCCATATTTGATTTTTCCTGGAGCAATAATGGATAAAAAACACTAAAAAAGGCACACCAGAGCGGCAAAATTATCAGGTAGAGCATTTATTCTTTACAAGCTATCAACTGATATGTTTATTTTGTGTGAAACGTTCATCTCTGGTTCCCTTTAAATATTACCTAAGTAAGAAAAGAAAAAAAATATATAATCAAACAAGAATGTTATGGTGACAAAAACTAGGGCAACAACAGGGAAACGAAATTATATAGATCAAAGGGGGCCAAAAAGACCAACTATAGGTACAAGGACCAAATAACACCCTGTCCCCATCCTCAAACGCTGACACTGTCAGAGTAATGATCAACATGTAGCTTAAACAGCCCTACACAACCATGCAGCAGTGGGAAGCCCAGGAACACAACAGAGCAAGCGGGACATAGTTCCCGCAGACACAGGACACGCAGAAAAATAAGACAACACACCAGACCAATCAATTATACGGGTAGAAAGGCCGCATACCCCACCGAGTCATTCAGGCCGGGGGGGGGGGGGGGGGTCAGTTGCCCTCATTTCAAAGATCCATTGTGCCTCTTTCTGCAGGAGGAGACAATCATAATCACACTCCCCCCCCCCCCTTATCGTCTTGTGTATTCGGTCAAGACCAACAAACCGGAGACCACGAAAATCCCCATTGTGAATGGACTTAAAGTGGCGGGCAACCGGAGTGGTAAAGGTGATACTTTTGATATTGGCAATATGCTCACCGATATGGTCTCTTAGATCACGTCTTGTTTTACCAATATAAAAGTCCCCGCAGGGGCACATAAGCAAATATACAACTAAGGGCAGACCACAATTAACAAAATGTTGCAGCCTCCACATGCAGCCGTTAGGGAGCCTAACCTCCTCCCCGACATGCATGTGTTGACAGGTGACACATCCACCACATCCATATGTGCCCGTCACAATACAATGCGGTCGCCTATTACTGGCTCCCGAGAAATGGCTCTTCACAACAATGTTGCGTAATGATGGCGCACGTCTACAAGCTACCCTTGGTTTCTCTGGGACCAAGGGGCATAATTTGGGATCATTGGTCAATATATACCAATGTTTTTTAAGGATATTCATGATCTCCCCATGCTGAGCCGAATATCGCACACATAAAAGAGTCGGATTTGCAACCGCATTGGGGGTGCGTCTGTTTAATAATCTCCCAGCTCCTCCTATAACTTTTGCATGATTATAGGCTCGTCTCAGAAGGTGGTCTGGATAACCACGTTGTCTAAACCGCTCACGCAGATCAGTAGCCTCTTCTACAAAGGAATCCAATTCAGAGCAATTTCGCCTTGCACGGAGGTACTGGCCCACAGGAATTCCACGTATGGTGTGCCCGGGATGAAAGCTATCGGCTCTCAGTAGGGCATTAGTGGCTGTCTCCTTCCTATATAGGATCGTCACCAGACGGCCCAATTCACCGACGGATACACGAATATCCAAAAAAGGAATGCTGGCTGCATCATACTGCAGAGTAAATCGCAAATTCCGATCATTAACATTCAGCAATCACACAAAACGTTTCAAATCGTCGCCAGTCCCCGTCCAGACGATGAAGATGTCATCTATATACCTTTGCCACATAAGAACATAGCACAGGTACATAGAGAGCCCATCATCGGAAAAAACGCGCGTTCCCACTACCCCAGGTACAGGTTGGCATACGACGGGGCACAGTTTGTCCCCATTGCCGCCCCCTGCACCTGGAGGTAGTTGGTATCCTCGAACACAAAAACATTATTCAATAACAAAAACCGTAAAAGATCCGTCAGAAAAATGTTATGGGCCGCCTGATGCAGACCCAACTCACCCAGGAAGGTTGCCACTGCCTGCACACCCAGATCATGTGGGATGCTGGAGTATAAGGCCTCCACGTCCAGAGCCACAAGTAAGGACCCCTGGGGGATACACACCCCCTCCAGGATCCTCAAAAGGTGCACGGTACCCTTAGTGTAAGAGCGTAAAGCCTGCACATTAGGCTGTAAGTGTCTGTCAATATAAATACTAGCCTTCTCCATTAGTGACCCCCTGCTGGACACAATGGGTCGACCAGGGGGTGGCCTGCACTTCTTATGAGTTTTGGGCAGTGCATAAAAAGTTGGAGTGATCGGATGTAATACCTTTAAAAAATGGCTAACATCCTCGCCAATTATATGTCTAGATACTGCATCATCAATAATCAGGAATAATTGTTTTTGGCACCTAGTGGCTCTGGACAGGGAGACCTGCACATAGCACTCCTTGTTGTTTAAAATATCCAGGCACATTTTCCTGTAGGCCAGCACCCCCATCAAGACTACATTTCCCCCCTTGTCGGAGGGTTTGATAATCCATCTGGTCTGAGACCTCAATTCATCCAATGCCGATAACTCGGCATCAGACAAGTTGCTCCGGGACCCCCCACTACTAGATAAGCGGAGGATATCTCTTTCAACTACTGTTACAAACGTCTTAAGGCTTGGACTGACCGATAGCGGAGGGAAACGCCGCGACCGATTCCGCAGCTCAATATCCTCCAGGGATGGCTGGAAAGGTACCGGGACAGCCAAGGGTAAACCAGTGCCGCTGGCGCCCCCTGGCTGGCCCGGGAGCCCACCCTCCTGGAGATCACATAAGTCCATAAGGGCCTGTCTATCCTGATCAGATAATATAATTTGCGGTATTGATTCCACACTCCCACCAGAACTACTCTGGTGGAGTAACTGAATAAGAATTTTGCGTCCAAAAATATGCAAATCAATGATCAACTCAAAAACCTCAACATCATGAGTAGGACAAAACCCAAGTCCCTTGGCAAGTAAAGATAGCACAGATGGAGGGATCTCATCCCCCGTAAGGTTAATCACTTGTAAAGAAGTGTCCCGAGTAGCAGTTGCAGCCGCAGCATCATCGCCGACATCAATCAATCCCCCCTGTCTAAAACCGAACAGGATGCCGAGGAGAAGCAGGACGAGGGTGCCCCCCCTCCCGCTCCCCCACAGAATCCAAGTCCACAGAGCCTCCACATGCTCCTACAGATTCGTCAATCGACTTGGGATTCTTTTTCACCTTAACGTGTTTCTTTTTATCTTTATCTAAATTTGGTCGGTCTGGTATTATATTTTTTGGAAGTGTTTGGGGGGGGGGGGGGGAGGGGGGGGTGATACCTCCGAACCAACACTCCCAACTGTGGAATCTGATTCTTCCGTTCTCTCCAGGTGGGCAGGTGTATTCAATTTGTCTGTATTTTTATGTACTCCATGTTAATTTCTTACTTTGTACAGCGCCACGGAATATGTTGATGCTTTATAAATCAATAATAATAATAATAATATTATATGTGGCCTAAACTTTTGACAAATACATATTTAAGTCCATTGCTATACCAATGAGCCATGATCTAATTTTTGGTGATGGCTGCAGGGTGGTGATAATATGATGTTGGATGGGGTTGCTGGGGGGATAATGTGATGCTGGCAATGCGATTCTGGCAAGGGGTCCTGGGTGGGTGGAGAGAGGTGTGTGAGGCTAACTATAAGTGCTTGGTGTGCTTGATGGGTAGAGGTGAGGAAGGATGAAGGTGCAGACTGCCTGAGGAGAATCTAAGGGTGCTGATGGGGATGTGCAGTGAGGGTGCTGGTTGGGGATAGGCAAGCGAGATTGTTCAGTGTGCTGGGTAGGAAAAGACAGAGGAGTTTGGGTGAGCAAAGGCAAGGTAAGGATGTGGTGGAGGCTGAGGGTGCTAGCTGGGGAGAGGCATGTAAGGCTGATTTAGGGGCAAACTGAGGATTTTCAAAGGGGGGGGGGGATTCCAGATAGGTCTCCCTCAGCCATGCACAATATAATTATGTAGTAGGACATCCTACTGCGTACACACAATGCAATATGCCGTCCAATTGACGGTATCTGATCTGATGATTATTTCCGAAATGTCCGATCTGCTCCCGATCGACAACGGGATATGACCGGGAGCAGTTTGGAAACAGGTAATAATGAGGACAGCCGACATCGGTAATGAAGGGGAAAGTGAAACATTCTGCGAGGTCCAAACAGCTATGTTTATTTTCTTTTAATTGTTCAAATGTGGCCAGTAATCTATTGGTCTTAATGTGTATGACTGATCTGTTGTATATGTGCCACAATAAAAAGATTTAAAAACAAACAAAAACAAATTTCCTTCTTTACTAGCACACAGCAGGAGCACAGGATTGTGCTCATACCTGGCTCTGTGCTCTTTTAAGTTGCCCAGAGCTGCTCCATGCTCTGTACAGTACGCACGCTGCTGCTCCATGCTCTGTACAAATGCTGCTGCTCCATCCAAAGTCAACTGTAGCCGGAAAAGAAAGGTGGCGGTGCTGTGAGCAGCAGGATGCCTGCAGATATTCTGGTGTCTCAACCTGTGCCTGTCCGCAGACACTGCATCTGCCCTTGTCTGAGGGGGAATTCAGGGCACCTATAATCCGCCCCCCCCCCCTCCCCAACTTGACTATGTGACTGAGGGTGCTGGGTGGTCAGAAGCAAGTGAAGGGGATAGGCCATTTAGTTGTTGAATGGAGGCTGACGGCGCTAGCTGGGGAGAGGCAGGTGGGAGTGGGGTAAGGCTGGCTGAAGGTGCGGGTGGAGGTTGAGGGTGCTAGCTGGGGAGAGGCTGGCTGAGAGTGTTGTGGGGAGGTTGAGGGTGATAGTTGGGTAGAGACAGGTGAAGGTGCTGGTCTAGTGGACTAGTAGCTGATTATACTTGGTGGGGCGAGGCAGGTGAGGGTCTGGGTAGAGACTGAGGAGGAAAGCTGGGCAGAGGCAGATAAAATTGGCTGCGGTCACTCACCAGACCACAAGCTCAAACAGCATGTGCCTTCCTTCTCCCATCCAGTCTGTGGTTGGCCTTTTCCTCCGTTCCTTCTCATCTTCCTCGTTACCCTTCTAGTTTACAAACAGGATGAAAAGGTGCCCAAAGGATAATAAAATTAATTAAAATCTATAAAATAAATAAGGTTTGAGGTGACTTACCTCAATGAAGACAAATTCATATATAAATGAATAATCTTTAATAGCACTTCGTGGGTCTCCGCCCACTTCCTTAGGCCAAATCAAGTGTCCCGCTATGTTCAGAGCCAGGAATAAAGCGCCTAGATTTTAATTCATTTTATTATCCTTTGGGCGCCTTTTCATCCTGTTTGTGCATTTAATACCCCTCCTCCCCCCGTCTCAGGGTAGGGGATACCCTTGGATCCCATCCATGGATCTCTAGGACTCTTTTTTTCCCTGAAAGGTGCGACCAACCATTTCTGCCTGACCAGGAACCCCAAATGGAGTCCACCTGCCTGCAGTGGTTGGTTACCCCATTGTAACCTCCCTTTGTGAGTATCCTCTATATACTATTTCTTATTTCATCTATTGAGTGTGACGTACTGCACAATTTGGGGCTCCCTTTGTCTCTGTGGCCATTTTTTGTAGCCATGCTCTAACTACAATCACACTATTACTAAAGGGAGTGGAGGGGAAGGCAGAGCGGCAACACTGCAGTGGTGGTGACACATAAACAAGGCTGTTAAAATACGCATGGGGGGAGGGAGGCTGGATGACTAGAAATCAGGAAATTGTAGAGAAGAGGGAGTGAGCCACTAGACACCAGGAAACTGTATAGGAGAGAAAGGTGGGACTCTAGATACCAGGAAAATTTATATAGGGGAGGGAGGGGGCCACTAAACATCTGGAAACTGTACAGGAAAAGGATGGGTCCATTAGATACCAGGGAACTGTATGGGGGAATGAGAGAACCACAAGACACCAGGGAATTGTATAGGGGAGGGAGGGGACATTCACTAGACCACCATGTAACTATTTGTGGAGGGAGAGGGGCCACTAGACACCATGAAATGCTGTGCAGAGGAACGGGAATCACTAGACAACCAGGGAATGCTGTATAGGGGATGGGGGGGCCACTAGGCTACTAGGGAACTGCATGGAGAAAGGGAGGGGGCCACTAGAACACCAACAAATGCTTTATGGGGAGGCTAAACCACTAGACTACTAAAGTATGCTGTGTAGGGGAGGGGTGACCACTAGACTAACAAGCAACACTATATAGGGCTGGGAGAGGGCCACTAGACACCTGGAAACTGTATAAGGGAGAAAGGTGGGCCCCTAGATACCAGGGCACTGTATATAGGGGAGGGAGGGGCCACTAGACATCTGGGAACTGTACAGGGAAGGGAGAGGGCAACTAGACACCGGAGAATGTTGTACTGTATAAGGGATGGGGAACTACTAGGCTACTAGGGAACTTCATGAGAAAATAAGGGGGACCACTAGCACACCAATGAGTACTGTATGTGGAGGGGAAACCACTAGACTACTAGGGTATGCTGTATAGGGGACTACCAAGGAACGCTGAATAGGGGAGGGGGACAACTTGACTACAAGTAATGTGTATGAGTGAAGGGAGGGGGGGCACTAGACACTAGGGAATGCTTCACATAGGAGGGGGGTCACTAAACTACTAGGGAACTCTATGGGAGAATGGAGGGGAACACTAGACCACTGGGAAATTCTGTATTGAGGAGAGGGGACCACTAAACCACCAGGTAACTGTATAGGGGAGGGAGGTGAGCCACTAGACACCAGGAAAAGCTGTACAGGGGAATGACAACCACCAGGGAACTATATGGGGGAAGTGAAAGTGGCCACTAGGCCACCAGGAATGGGAGACCACTATGGTACCAGGGAACTGTATGGGGAAAGGAACACTGTATGGGGGGAACCACTAAACTACTAGGGTATGCTGTAAAGGGGAAGGGGGACCATATTTAACACTGAATGGGGATCTCTAGAATACATGGAAGGTGTATGGGGGAAGGAAGGGGGCCACTAGAACACCAGGTAATGCTGTATAGGGCAGGGGGGACAATTAGACTACCAGTGAACTCTGTATATGTAAGGAGGCATCACAAGATTACCAGGAAATGCTGCTTAGGGGTGGGGAGTCACTAGACCACCATGAAACTCTATATGGGGAGTGCTAGGGAACCACTAGACTACCAGGGAAAACTTTATGAGGGGGCTTCTAGTACCTAGTTTGGGTTGATGGGCAGTGCACCACATGGGAGCTTTAAACCAGCAGTAAAGGCCCTGAAAGAAAAAGCCTGCAGAACATTTTATGCCATCAGAAGACAGATTTGCCACCTAAAACCACCAGTGAGAGTGTGGGTAAAGATATTCGACAGCATCATCACCCCAATTCTGCTCTATAGCAGTGAGGTATGGGGCCCGGTCACCTACCCGGACCAATCAAAATGGGACTCCAGCCCAACAGAAATCTTCCATCTAGAGTTCTGCAAGTATCTTCTGCAAGTCCATCGCAGCACTGCCGGGCAGAGCTAGGCAGATTCCCACTATGGTTGACTATTCAGCAGAGGGCACTCTCATACTGGGCGCATATACAGAGCAGCAACCCCAGCACTTACCACCATAAAGCCTCACTGAGCCAGGGGGGCGAGGCCATACCAAAGCATCAGCAGCCAGCCCAGGCTGACAAAAGCCCAAATAAAACAGACTATAGAAAGCTGCAAGGAACGATACATAGAGGAATGGAAAAGTGACATAAAGAACTCCCAGAAACTCACTGTCTACCAATCACTACAAAGGGAGTACACAATGGCTCCATATCTGGAGAGGCTACACCACCACAAAGACAGACAGACCTTGAGACTGTACCGTCAGAGTGCCCACAGCCTGGAGGTAGAGACAGGGTGGCACAGACAGATATGGAAGCCCCGGGTAGAGAGACGGTGCAGACAATGTGACTAGGGGATCTTGGAGGATGAGGCCCACTTCCTGCTACACTGCAGCAAATACGCACCTGTGTGGAATGTCCACTTCCAGAGACTCTCTGAACAGATCCAGGATTTTACCTCCACAGATGAGGAGAGGAAACTCTACATCCTACTGGGGGAGGAGGAAACAACCGTGCAAATAGCTGCACGATATGTCACAGCCTGCCACCTACTGAGAGGAACATGATACCACATGGACTGTATACCCCCAATAACCCCTATGGACCATATATCTCAGCCCTCCATATTGTCCCCTACATCCTCCACACCCTAAGGACTACATACCCCAACCCCCTATACCCTTCCCTTATTCCCACAACCCCCTCCCCATGTTAATGCTTTGTTTTGCTTTGGCAATGCTAAATGTATTTAGTCCTGCCAATAAAGCTATATGCATTTGGATTTGGACCACCAGGGAGTATGGTAAAGGGGAGAGGGCAACAACTAGACTATCAGGGAATACTGTAAAGGAGTAGGGGGAATTGCTAGAACCCCCAGGGAACACTGTGTGGAGCACAGCATAGAGATTGCTATGAGCTTGGGCTCAAAAATCACAACTTATGCAGTAGTCTTCATGTGCGTACACAAAATAGTTTCATGGTATTCGTAGCAAAAACACACACCCATATTGCATCAACTTGTCAATTAAAACATTACATATACTTAATAAAAAACACAGTCTACCTAGCCAGGAGCACGTACTGGGTTCTTCAACTATCCTCAGTGCTAGTTTTATCTGTCTATAGTGATCTGATGTGAATGGATAACAGTATGACTTTATATGGCATTTCCCCTTTAAATAGGATGTAAAGGGGTTCATTTGCACTTTGAAAAAACAAAAACTGCCACTTACCTGGGGCTTCTATCGGCCCCCTGCATTTGTCTAGTTAGACGAATAATTACACTGGTGCCGGCGGCGGGGAACGGGTGATAGGAGGAGGACGGCGTGTGACATTCCAGCTGCAGGGGGCCGATAGAAGCCCCAGGTAAGTGGCAGTTTTTGTTTTTTAAAAGTGCAAGAGAACACCTTTAAGACAACATGTTAGCAGTTTGCTGGCCCTCTATCTGTTTCCCTGTCTCCTTTCTAACTGTGTGGTATTGAAATTGTACTCCCCCTAAATGAATGATGTCTACAGTGCTATGCTCTATTAACTTGCTTTGGAAATGCAGGATGGAGGAATTGAGCGCCCAACAATAGCATAAGAGGAGATGTTATCCATTTTGACAAAGTTTCGGGAGGCGGGGCAAAAAAAGTCACTGGACGCGGCCTTCTGCAAGCAATAGTGACCAACTAATAGGGGGTACTGTGTGGGGTGTTTTGCTGGTGGTGGGAGGCAATGACAGCAGAAGCACAAGCCTTTTTGCAGCATCGGACGCTCAGTGATTGCCTGGTGCAGTAAATAACTGCCCCATGTTTAACCCAGTACGTGCTCCTGGCCAGGTAGTCTGTGTTTTTATTAAGCATGTGTAATGTTTTAATTGACAAGTTGATGTAATATAGGTGTGTCTTGTTGCTTTGATTACCATTAAACTATTTTTTTTTTTGTATGCACATGAAGACTACTGCAGAAGTTGTGGTTTTTGATTCGATTAGGATAATGCAGTAGGCTCCTCTTAATTCGAATTGTGCGAATTGATACACCGGCTCTCCCGACAAATAAATAATTTCTATGAGGTTGGGCTGCAAGTTGAAGAGCATTATGTTTGGGGCTGTTAGGAGTACTCCCCCTTATTATCTTTAGGTGTACTCCGGCTTACTGTTGTGACATGCTACTCGAATATGATTGGAAAATGTTCTGCCTAATTACCGGTATGTTTCTTATAGGGTCCTTTTCCAGTAGGAAATGCGATTGCATGCAAAATCCTGCTGCGATGCTATTGTGCTTCCTTTTATTTCCACTATTGCGATTTGTCCATAATTACACTGCGATCCATCGGAAATGAGTGCAAATGCAACAAAAATTGTGCAGGCCAATGAAAAAACAGCATTGCAATTTACATATTAATTTTGGTGCTTTTGCGATTGGCAGTTGCAGGTGTGATCTGATTTTTAAG
This sequence comes from Hyperolius riggenbachi, assembly GCF_040937935.1. Taxonomy (NCBI): domain Eukaryota; kingdom Metazoa; phylum Chordata; class Amphibia; order Anura; family Hyperoliidae; genus Hyperolius; species Hyperolius riggenbachi. The sequence goes on along the minus strand of NC_090656.1, from coordinate 158,761,863 downwards.
CCGAATCGCACCTAAATGTGAATAGGAAGAAATGCTGCCTAATTTTTATTTTATTTTTTTTTGTGGGGAAAACACTGCTTAGCTATGTTCGGTGGGGCCAACACACTGCTATTTATGTATTTTGAGAGAAATGCTGCTAATTTTGGTGTTTGACGCACACGCTGCTGAATGATTAGTTTTGGGGGGAGACCATGCTGCATAGTTATTCTGTGGGGAATAATTCTGCTTTAATATAATGTAAGAAATGGACACTGTGGAAAATATAACATGTCTTATATGTCTGTTTGGTATTAAGGGCTTTACTTTTTCTTCAAGGAGAGGGGGCACACCACTGGTAGCTTTATGTGCATTTGGCACTGCCCACAGAGTCTTAGGTGCCGTAGGGCCATATTGTCTTATTGTCCCTTTTTCCTGACTTGCAAAGTTGGGAAATATGTAAAAGGTAGTGCTACACGTAACATAATGCACTTAGTGTAAAAGGGTCCTACAGGTTATAGTATTAAAAATATCACCATTGCTTCTTACCGGAATTTTGCAGGGAAATTTGCTTTTCACTCTGTTAACTTCATGTATTCGACTATCTAAAAGGAAAACAGATACATTCAAGTGACTCTGACAAGCATAGCATATGAAATCATCAGCAGTTTGTGAAGGGTAAGTGTTGGGTGGATGTACAGCCAGAAAAGGGTTTGTGTTAACTTGCTGCAAAAGCAAAAAAGGAATTAAATGGGGTTAAAGTAGGATTTCCACCTTTACCAGTACTTAATCTTTGAAGGCCTTTTATGTTTCTTTAAATGGGCTAAAATATATATTTATATATAAAAGCTTGGCGGATGAGCTTTTTGTCCATAGGCCTTCTCAAAGGACTAGAGGACATGATCTGCGCATGGAGGAAAAAACGTTTTAGCCATTTATTTAGGAAAGGGTTCTTTACAGTAAGAGTGATTAAGATGTTGAATGCATTTCCACAGGAAGTCGTTATGGCAAACTCTATACCTGCATTTAAAGGGGGCTTAGATGCTTTCCTTGCTTTGAAAGACATCCATGACTACAATTACTAGGTTATGCCTAATGATGTTGATCCAGGGATTTTATCTGATTGCCATCTGGAGTCGGGAAGGAATTTTTTTTTTCCCTTTTGGGGCTAATTGGACCATGCCTTGTAAGGGTTTTTTCGCCTTCCTCTGGATCAACAGAGATATGTGAGGGAGCAGGCTGGAGTTGGTGTTGTACTTTGTACTGGTTGAACTCGATGGACGTATGTCTTTTTTCAACCCAAATAACTATGTAATATATGTAACTATATTTCCATTTAAATTTCATGACACAAGTATATTTACAAACAATTGCATACAACTTTTTTATGCTCAGTCATTCAGATAAATAATTGATAAATCATAAAGACAAGTAATTGCATAGACCACCCAAGATACTTACGGGTATATGGCCAAAAAGCGGGTGCTAATTTGCATCATATTAAAAGTAATGTGGTATGTGCAATTCCACTTAGTTCCATCTATAACCCCATGACATGTATAGTCCTTCACAAGCCTTCAGCAAGAATATACCTGATTAATATTATTATTATTTATATAATGCCAACATCTTCTGCAGCGCAGTACAGAGTAAAATGTCTAGTAGCTTAACTGTCTCTCAGAGGTGCTTACAATCTAATCCCCACCATAGTCATATGTCTATCAGTAATGCTCATCACGACCTCGTGATCATGGAACAGTCGTGATTCACGAACGGTTTTTCACTATCCGTCATCGTGATCCGAATCCGTGATCGGACATCGATCACGGGGTTCAATCATGGCAATCCGCCATGGTCACAGAAAACCAGCTCGTGATCACGGCCATGATCATGATCGGAAATCCGTGCTTTACAAAATTAGGTCCCTGGGCCAATCAGAGGCCCCCAGTGTAGGCCCTAGCAACCAATCATAGGAGGGGAGGCTCTGCCCTCCCCTTCTGTATATAAAGCGGCGGCCATTACAGAGTTCCATCCTTGCTAGACTCTGTGGCACTGAGAGAGCATCTCCAGGCCATATTGCAGAAAGCAAAAGTGTAAAACACCATTTTCTTCCCTCATTTCATTGCTCTATTACTGTATTTGATACTTGCATTTAGCTAGCTTGCCAGTGATTAACTAAAGTTAGTTGTAGTCAGTGTAGTCATCAATGACAGTGTACTGAGTGCTATGCAGCTTAATGCTGGGCTGCAGGCAGGTGTTCACTGATTTTACTGCTCTATTACTGTATTTAATACTGGTATTTAGCCAGCCAGTAGCAGTGAGTGATCAACCTAAGTTAGTTGTAGTCACTCAGTGTAGTAAGTGATATTGTACTGTGCCAGCGTGCAGTTACTTTGCTGAGCGTAGTGCAGGCAGGCAGGTGTTCACTGATTTTCGTGCTCTATTACATAGTTACAGTACATATTTATTTGGGTTGAAAAAAGACATACGTCCATCGAGTTCAACCAGAGAACAAAGTACAACACCAGCCTGCTCCCTCACATATCCCTGTTGTTTAAGCCCCCTTTAAATGCAGGTATAGAATTTGCCATAACGACTTCCTGTGGCAATGCATTCCACATCTTAATCACTCTTACTGTAAAGAACCCTTTCCTAAATAAATGGCTAAAACGTTTTTCCTCCATGCGCAGATCATGTCCTCTAGTCCTAGTAATTGAGAAGACCTATGAAAATAAATCTCATCCGCCAAGCTTTTATATTGCCCTCTGATGCATCTATACATGTTAATTAGATCCCCTCTAAGGCGTCTTTTCTCTAGACTAAATAAACCCAGTTTATCTAACCTTTCTTGATAAGTGAAACCTTCCATCCCTTGTATCAATTTTGTTGCTCGTCTCTGCACCTGCTCTAAAACTGCATTATCTTTCCTGTAATGTGGTGCCCAGAACTGAATTCCATATTCCAGATGTGGCCTTACTAGAGAGTTAAACAGGGGCAATATTATGCTAGCATCTCAAGTTTTATTTCCCTTTTAATACATCCCAAAATTGTATTAGCTTTAGCTAATTTTATGGTGCTAGACCAGGCATGGGCAAACTTGGCCCTCCAGCTGTTGAAGAACTACAAGTCCCACACATTGGCAAACGCGGGGGGGGGGGGATTACAGCTGCCCAGAATCCCCCCTCAGACCAGGGCCAGTGCAGTGTCTGGGGACAGGCATAAGCCGAGACATCTGCAGGAATCCTGCCACTCACAGCACCATGCTGCTGCCTGCACTATGTGGGGCCCAGCCCATCCCCTTTCCCTGCTACAGTTGACTTTGGAAGGAGCAGCAGCGTGTGTACAGAGCATGGAGCAGCAGTGTGTGTACAGAGCATTGAGCAGCTCTGGGGAACTTAACAGTCAGGTATGAGCACAGCCATGTGCCCTGCTGTGTGAATGCTTCACATTCCCCTTAATTAGCAATGTCAGCTGTCCTCATTATATCTGTATCCAAATTGCTCCTGATCGATCCCGTTGTGGATCGGGAGTAGATCAGACATTTAGGAAATAAATGTCAAGTCCTGTCAGTCAGACGGGAAATTGCATTATGTGTGCCCAGCCAGCATCAATCATGTATTACTATATTATTTTACTGTAGTGTACGTGGCTGAGGGAGACCTTTCAAGAATCCCCCCTTTGAAAATCCTGGGTTTGCCCCTGCCACAATGCATTGCAGGAGTCTGACAGCCACAGTCATGACTCATAAAGGCAAATGCATTGTGGGATTTGTAGTTCCTTAACAGCTGGAGGGCCAAGTTTGCCCATGCCTGTGCTAGACCATTGGTACGACCAAAATGCATGACTTTACATTTTACAACATTGAATTTCATCTGCCATGTATGTGCCCATATAGCCATCCTATCCAGATCCTGTTGCAATATGACACTATCTTCCTGAGAGTTGATGATTCTGCACAATTTTGTATCATCTGCAAAAATAGCAACATTGCTTTCTACTGCATCTACTAGGTCATTAATAAATACATTGAAGAGCACTGGACCCAGTACAGACCCCTGTGGGACCCCACTGCTAACAGTCATCCATTTTGAGTACGATCCATTGACCACAACTCTTTGTTTTCTGTCCATTAGCCAGTTCCCTATCCATGAACACAGACTCTTCCCCAGTCCTTGCATCCTCAACTTTTGCACCAGACTTCTGTGGGGAACAGTGTCGAAGACCTTAGCAAAGTCCAAGTATATCACATCTACACTTATTTTGTAGTATATACAGGCGCTGATCCATCACTTTATCTCATGTGTATGTCCCACCAGCTGCTCAGGATCAACCACATCCACAATCGGTTCCAAGAAAAAAATGCATTTGGGTCTGTGTGCTGAGTTTGAAAAAAGATAAAAAAAAAAAAAAAGAGAAGAAAGTAAGAAAAAAAAAAAAAAATCGAGAAAGGTCACTTCTCCATCCAAGAAACATATAAACATTTATTAGAAGCTGAATCTACATCACATATACAATGACTTACTTCCAGGGTCCTTTTGACAGGGACCCTTAGTAGTTAAAAGCATATAGTGTAACCCAGTACACATTTAAAATCCAAAAACGATCTCATATAAGTTGCCCAGTCTCCAGTTCCTACCGGTTTCGGCCTTGCGCCGTCATCAGGGAACACTCTATCACATCTACAGCATTCCCAATATCTACATTAGCGTTCACTACCTTATAAAAGCTGAGCATGTTAGTCAAACAGGACCTGTCTTTAGTAAACCCACTGTATTCAGTATTTGCACCGTCTGCGCATTTTTCTTTTTTTTCTTTTCTGTCTGTTTAAAACAAAATAATCAATAAATAAAGTCCCCTGTTATATTCCATCTGTCTCCACTCACCTATTATTGACAGTAAAAAGCAGCACACTTTCTACCTTCAAATCTTGTGCATAGAGAATGTCTGGCAGGGGCCGTGGCAGGAGAGGGAGTGCCGCGTCTGGGACTGGTCCTCCATCAGGGAGAGGGCGCTCAGCTGTAGGGGATGCAGCAGAGAGGCGTCCATCAGCAGCACAGTGGGTGGCACCCATTTTCAGCACCTTGGGTCGCCGCGTTCCCATTCACAAGAGTCCATCAGAGGCAGTGGTGGAGATGATGGTGGAGGAGCAGCCCATTACTTGTTCCCAGACCTCCGCTGTGACCAGCACTCCCAGAAGCAGTACTAGCAGCGGGCAACGCCCCCCACTTGCTGTGACATCTACCCCAGCAGCCAGTGGTCAGCCCTTCCTGGATGAGAGTGTTCTGCCCCTCAGTCCAGTGTCTGGGAGCGTCTTGATGGCTGTCTATGATGAGGTCATGGGGCCTCATGTGGAGAAGGTTGTGCGCGGGCCAGCACAAGAAGATTTTGAGGATGAGAAGGGGTCTGTGTCTGGGGATGTTGGGGCAGAAGAGGAGGTGGGGGCGGGGGGTCAGGAGAAGCGATGTTTTCTGACGAAGAGGATGATTGTCAAGACCGTCCTTATGTGCCTGAGGTCCCGGAAGGCAGCTCGGAGGAGGATGAGGCACAGGAGTGTAGGCAATTGCAATTGTATCGCCACATGTCAGGAAAGGGCAGGTCCAGCAATGGGCGTGGACTACAGGCCGCTGCTTCAGCCGGCAACGCCATCAGGCCTTTGCAAAGTCCAAGTATATCACATCTACAGCATTCCCAATATCCACATTAGCGTTCACTACCTCATAAAAGCTGAGCATGTTAGTCAAACAGGACCTGTCTTTAGTAAACCCACTGTATTCAGTATTTGCGCCGTCTGTGCATTTTTCTTTTTTTTTTTTTTTCTGTGTGCATTTTTCTTTTTTTTTTTCTGTCTGTTTAAAAAAAGAAACAATAAATAAAGCCCCCTGTTATATTCCCTTTTTCAGCACCTTGGGTTGCCGTGTTCCCATTCACGAGAGTCCATCAGAGGCAGTGGTGGAGATGATGGTGGAGGAGCAGCCCATTACTTGTTCCCAGACCTCCGCTGTGACCAGCACTCCCAGAAGCAGTACTAGCAGCAGGCAACGCCCCCCCGCTTGCTGTGACATCTACCCCAGCAGCTAGTCTGGGAGCGTCTTGATGGCTGTCTATGATGAGGTCATGGGGCCTCATGTGGAGAAGGTTGTGCTCGGGCCAGCACAAGCAGATTTTGAGGATGAGGAGGGGTCTGGGGATGTTGGGGTGGAAGAGGGGGTGGGGGCGGGAGGGGTCAGGACAAGCGATGTTTTCTGACGAAGAGGATGTGTTAGGAACTCACCTGGAGGTTCCCGCAATGCGACCACTCCTGACGAGAGTCGCGTTGGGTCCTCCATTTCCGCATGTCGACGGCCGTCCTCCGCTGGTGATGCGTGCACTGGGGATCGCTCTGCGCATACTGGTAGGCGGATGTCTCGCTCCTCTCGGCCGCAGTATGGTCTGAGGCGGCGACAGAGGTAGTGTCAGCTGACTGGATAGCCAGCTGACACTTAGGCAGGGGTTTATTTAATAAATATAAAATAATGAATGCTGACCTTAACCAGTATGCTATAGCTGACACACAGTCAGGAGGTATTGCTGGTCATCTGAGTGGTTAGTATTGCTACCTGTGTTAGCTGATCTCTTCAGCTGACACTTAAACAGGATTATTGCCTGCGTGTGATTGGCTGCTGTGTGCATGTGGTCGACCACTGATTGGTTGCATGAAGTATTTAAACCTGCTGAGTGCTTTCTGTCATTGCCCGTGATAGCTTTGGCTGTGTGCTTCTGCTGGGTGTGATTTATTGCTTATTGATTACCTGTGAACCGACCTCTGCCTGGAATCTGACTACTCTCTGCCTGCCGCCTGAACCCGACCTTCTGCCTGATCCCTGACTACTCTCTGATCTCTGCACGGACCGACCTAGGATTACCTGACCTTGATTTCGCCTGCTCCTTGTGTACCTCGATACTTCTGATTGCATGAGTATGACCTTGGATTGTTACTGGACTTTGCAGTGGAAATGGGCCCTTAGGCTTCTCTCTCCATGCGCCGTTTTAGTTCCACCATGCTAATTTCTAAGGTGAATTTCCGCCTTAGATGCTAAGTTTACTTTACACATAGAAATACATTTATCACAACATATTATCCTCTTTTAGAGGGTTACACCCCTCTTAAAGAGAAACCGTGACCAAGAATTAAACTTCATCCCAATCAGTAGCTGATACCCCCTTTCCCATGAGAAATCTTTACCTTTCACAAACGGATCATCAGGGCTGATGTTGTGGTGAAACCCCTTCCACAGTGGGATGTCTGTCTGTAAACCTCATTGCATTGTGGGAAATAACAGCTGTTTACAGCTGGGTCCAACTGACAAAAAAGCAAGCAGCATCTCCTTCCACTGACATCACCTGCCAGCAGTAAAAATATCACCATGTGTTAAATGTCAGAATGTAAATCAGGGAGAGGGAAGATGTGTATGGTCAATGGGAGTGCTAGAAAATGCTGCAGACCTGATCAGTGGCCCCATAGCAAAACTTTCATGGTTGCCTCAGGTGTAGGCACTATTAAGCAATGCCACCTGCCCCTATGGATATGAGTTAATTGGGCAATTCACATTCTCATGCAATCAAACTGCACATAGTTCAGGGGGACTGAGGTTGGAGAAACACAAGTAAGTTAATGGTGAATACATTAAGTGCCACCTAGGCCCCCTATGCTCCAGGGCACCATAGCAGCTGCTATGGCTATTGCTACACCCCTGGACCTGATGGGGAACTGAAGTGAACTTATGTAGTGACATCACTAACCTGCTGGAGAGCAACCGCCTCCTCAACATCCCACCGCTAAGTGCATGCGTGCTTGGCCGGATTTGCAGGCAGGCCACAAAGGCCATGGCCTAGGGCGGCAGCGTGGCTGGGGTGCCGTTGCAGTAGATAAATCAGCTGTTTCAATTACCAGTCTGTGTGGCCACCCGGCTTGTGTTCTAGTGCCGCTCCTTCCCGCTCGCTAACTTCCCCACACTATGTAAACATAGATCCTCCTCCATAAGGTTGCTGTGGCTTGCAGGGCTGCCTGGGAGTATACACATAGCTGCAAATGAATAGTGAGCAGTTGCCAGTGACATCCCGTGTAATTCAAATACAGGAAGTGACCTCATCGCTCACCTCCTGAACACGGTACATCACTGGGTGCTGCTCACTCTCTCATTGCTCTGATAAGAGAAGCACCGCTATTAATTTGCAGCTACTGTATGTGTTTGCTCCTGAGCAGCCCTGCAAGCCACATCAAGCGCTGGCGCATTGTTAAGTATAAAGCAGTGATTGCGATCACCGGCGATTTGCGAGAAATGCAAACGAGGTACATGCAGCGTTTTTCTGCATTTTTTTATTTGATTGCAATGTGTTTAAATTGTAAATCGCAATTGCTCAAAAAACGTGAAAATGTCCAGTGAAAAATACACATTAATCTTGTAAAAATGGCCAGTGTTAATTGCTATCGTTTTGCAATCTCAATTGTGAACGGGGCCTGACACATCATTTATCTGAACCAGTTTTTAGAGCGCAATCAATATTTTTACTTATACCCATGAATACAATACTTAATAGGAAAAATTGGAACAAAGATAAAGGAGAGCCACATCACTTCAAATAGTGAACTATTACGTACACTCAATATTAGTGTGAACATGCGCTGTTTGATTGGATCACAACTCCTTGGCAGATCCCTTAATCCATTCTATTGAATTTCCCAAGGGGAACAAATAACAGTTTCAGTTGTAATAGTATCTAGATTTGTGAGTATACATACACATGTATACACCCTGGTTCATTTAAAAGGTGATTGTTTGCAGCTCTTGATGTGCAGATAAAAATCCTTTTGTGTACAGTTCTACCCTGTTCCCATCCGAAGTGTAGGCACACAGAGGGTGTGTTTTTGCATTTTTCATTGTCTAGATTAAAGTTGGAATGCCTTTCTATGTATATGTATACAAATACATATATGTGAGGGGGAAACTTTTCAAGATGGGTGGTGACCATGGCGGCCATTTTGAAGTCGGCCATTTTGAATCGAACTTTTGTTTTTTCAATAGGAAGAGGGTGATGTGACACATCAAACTAATTGGGAGTTTCACAAGGAAAACAATGGTGTGCTTGGTTTTAACATAACTTTATTCTTTCATGAGTTATGTACAAGTTTCTGACCACTTATAAAATATGTTCAATATGCTGCCCATTGTGTTGGATTGTCAATGCAACTCTCTTCTCCCACTCTTCACACACTGATAGCAACACCGCAGGAGAAAGGAGGCGGGAACTGTTTATCTAGGAATGCTCAGACCTGACACCCATAATGTGGTGGTGCACCATCTTGCTGGAAAAACTCAGGGAATGTGCCAGCTTCAGTGCATAAAGGGAAACACATCATCATGTAGCAATTTCGCATATCCAGTGGCCTTGAGGTTTCCATTGATGAAGAATAGTGATGGGCCGAACCTCCGATGTTAGGTTTGCGAACCGGGTTCGCGAACTTCCGCAGAAGGTTCGGTTTGCGGAAAAGTTCGCGAACCGCAATAGACTTCAATGAGGAGGCGAACTTTGAAAAATAGAAAAAAATTATGCTGGCCACAAAAGTGATGGAAAAGATGTTTCAAGGGGTCTAACACCTGGAGGAGGGCATGGCGGAGTGGGATACACGCCAAAAGTCCCGGGGAAAAATCTGGATGTGACGCAAAACAGCGTTTTAAGGGCAGAAATCACATTGAATGCTAAATTGCAGACCTAACGTGCTTTAAAACATCTTGCATTGCATGTGTATACATCAATCAGGTAGTGTAATTAGAGTACTGCTTCACACTGACATACCAAACTAACTGTGTAACGCACCGCAAGTTACCAGCTGTTTGTGTAGTGACGGCCATGCTGGACTACTGCGCAACATGGCGAGATTGCTCTTCCTCACTCAGTGATGTCAGGTAAAGTGTGACTGCCTTATCAACTTTCCATGGCATTGTTAAAAGCTTACGTTTTGTTTTTAAATTACATTTTCTACGTGCTGTGTACTTGTTCAGTACCGCTACAATGAGAATCCTATGGAGGCGGGCAAGTCTGGCATTGTGAGCCCGGGTAATGGCCGGGGAATGAAGGTTTGAATCCGGTGTGGAGCCTAAGCAACGGCTACCACTACACATCCAAGGAGGGCAGCAGGCAGGCATGCACGCCCGCCCCGAGGTAGTGACCAAAAATAACAATACAGGAGGAGGACTTTCGAGGCCCTGCTGTGTATTTGAAATGAATGTACTTTAAATCCTTTAACGAGAACCAGTTATGGCGGGCAAAGATGACACCACATTCCTTTCACGAGAATCATATGGAGGCGGGAAAGTCTGCCATTTGTGACCCCGGGTAATGGCCGGGGAATGAGGGATGGAATCCGGTGTGGAGCCTGAGCAACGGCTACCACTACACAGGCAAGGAGGGCAGCAGGCAGGCATGCACGCCCGCCCCGAGGTAGTGACCAAAAATAACAATACAGGACTCAGGAGGACTTTTGAGGCCCTAATTGTAATGAATCAACTTTAAATCCTTTAACGGAAATCCGTTATGGAGGGCAAGTCTGCCATTGTCACCACGGGTAATGGGCGGGGAATGAAGGTTGGATTCCGGCCCGAATTGGGAGCCTGCTGAGACCCATGCTGTAGCTGCCCTGACCGTGCTTTGCAGACCAGGCATCTGTGGTCAGCTGGACCCTTGACCCAGCGGAAGACAAACCAAGTCGAAAGCATTTGCCAAGAATGTTTTACGGAGGGCAAGTTTTTTTTCCATTTTTTTCAATTGTTTGAAACTGTAGATGGTTGTATTTTTCAATTGTTTGAAAATGTAGATGGTTGTATTTTTCAATTGTTTGAAACTGTAGATGGTTGTATTTTTCAATTGTTTGAAACTGTAGATGGTTGTATTGCGTTCCGGAGTTGGAGCCTAAGAAACGGCTACCACCACACATCCAGGCAAGGAGGGCAGCAGGCAGGCATGCACACCCGCCCCGAGGTAGTGACCAAAAATAACATCACAGGACTCAGGAGGACTTTTGAGGCCCTAATTGTAATGAATCAACTTTAAATCCTTAAGCGGGAATCCGTTATGGAGGGCAAGTCTGCCATTGTCACCACGGGTAATGGGCGGGGAATGAAGGTTGGATTCCAGCCCGAAGTGGGAGCCTGCTGAGACCCATGCTGTACCTGCCCTGACCGTGCTTTGCAGACCAGGCATCTGTGGTCAGATGGACCCTTGACCCAGCGGAAGACAAACCAAGTCGAAAGCATTTGCCAAGAATGTTTTACGGAGGGCAAGTTTTTTTCAATTTTTTTCAATTGTTTGAAACTGTAGATGGTTGTATTTTTCAATTATTTGAAACTGTAGATGGTTGTATTTTTCAATTGCTTGAAACTGTAGATGGTTGTATTTTTCAATTGTTTTAAACTGTAGATGGTTGTATTTTTCAATTGTTTGAAACTGTAGATGGTTGTATTGCGTTCCGGAGTTGGAGCCTAAGAAACGGCTACCACCACACATCCAGGCAAGGAGGGCAGCAGGCAGGCATGCACGCCCGCCCCAAGGTAGTGACCAAAAATAACAATACAGGACTCAGGAGGACTTTTGAGGCCCTAATTGTAATGAATCAACTTTAAATCCTTTAACGGGAATCCGTTATGAAGGGCAAGTCTGCCATCCATTCAAGTGCAAGTTCTGCACTGACTGCCAGGTATAATACAATGTGCAGTCACAGATGCAGTGAAAGGTATGCAGTGAGTGCAAACAGCTGTTTGTGTAGTGACGGCCGTGCTGGACTGGTGCGCACCATGACGAGAGTGCAGGTGATGGTGGCTTTTCAGCCCATATGGTCGCCCGGCTGATGTAGCTGAATGACAGAACAGTGACTGTCCAGCTGATCAAATTTGGTCTGACCACAATGAAACAACGACCTTATTATCTTTGGTGTGCCACCCCCACCCGAGACACTCATATAACAGGCGGTCATTGCTTCATTGTGATACGCAAGCCCCTTCACCGCGGCAAGGATATGATCACGAAGGGGGATGGGCACATGTACATGCCTTTTGTTTTTTTGTTGCAGCCGCCTGCAGTTCAGCCAGAAAAATTAGGCAGGCATGTGCACGCCCCAGAAAAATTAGTATAGGGGCCGCTGCTAGCAGCGGCCTTAAAAATTCTGGAATCCGCCTAGAGTCCTGGACCCTGGTGGTGGTGGCGGAGAAGGCAGTCAAGCGACCTGCAGGCAGAGATGCTGTGTGTGGGGACTGACTTAGTCTTCGGTCGTGCAATAGCCCTCAGGGATCCATGCCTCATTCATTTCGATAAAGGTCAGGTACTGAACACTGTCATGACTTAGGCGACTTCTCTTCTCAGTGACAATGACGTACTAATGGTCTAGCACCATACAAAATAAATGGGATACAGTTGGGGACATCAAACTTGGAGAAGGACTTAGGAGTACTCATTGACAACAAGTTAAATAATCGTACTCAATGCCAAGCCGCTGCAGCTAAAGCTAACAAAATTTTGGGATGCATTAAAAGGGAAATAAAAACTCGAGATGCTAGCATAATATTGCCCCTGTTTAACTCTCTAGTAAGGCCACATCTGGAATATGGAATTCAGTTCTGGGCACCACATTACAAAAAAGATATTGCAGTTTTAGAGCAGGTGCAGAGACGAGCAACAAAATTGATACGTGGGATGGAAGGTCTCACTTATCAAGAAAGGTTAGATAAACTGGGTTTATTTAGTCTAGAGAAAAGACGCCTTAGAGGGGATCTAATTAACATGTATAAATACATCAGAGGGCAATATAATAGCTTGGCGGATGAGCTTTTTGTCCCTAGGCCTTCTCTAAGGACTAGAGGACATGATCTGCGCATGGAGGAAAAACGTTTTAGCCATTTATTTAGGAAAGGGTTCTTTACAGTAAGAGTGATTAAGATGTGGAATGCATTGCCACAGGAAGTCGTTATGGCAAACTCTATACCTGCATTTAAAGGGGGCTTAGATGCTTTCCTTGCGTTGAAAGATATCCATGGCTACAATTACTAGGTAATGCCTAATGATGTTGATCCAGGGATTTTATCTGATTGCCATCTGGAGTCGGGAAGGAATTTTTCCCTTTAGGGGCTAATTGGACCATACCTTGTAGGGGTTTTTTCGCCTTCCTCTGGATCAACAGGGATATGTGATGGAGCAGGCTGGTGTTGTACTTTGTACTGGTTGAACTCGATGGACGTATGTCTTTTTTCAACCAAAATAACTATGTAACTATGTAATGCCTCCAGCTGCACTGAAGGTCCTTTCTGACAGGACGCTTGCGGCAGGGCAAGAGAGAAGTTGTATGGCAAATTGGGACAGCTCTGGCCACAGGTCAAGCATGCGCAACCAGTAGAGCAAGGGTTCATCCTCGCTGCTCGTGGTCGCAGTGTGTACATCCACACTTAAGGCCAGGTAGTCGCCTACCTGCCGGTCCAGGCGTTGGTGGAGGGTGGATCCCGAAGGGCTACTGCGAGGCGTTGGACTAAAGAATGTCCGCATGTCCGACATCACCCCGAGATCGCTGGAGCGTCCTGTCCTTGCCTGCGTGGAATGGGGAGGAGGAGGAAGATTACTGCCAGTGGTACCTTTATTGCGTTGTACTGTCACATCACCCTTAAATGCATTGTAAAGCATCATTGACAGCTTGTTCTGCAAGTGCTGCATCCTTTCCGCCTTCTGTTGAGTTGGTAACAGGTCTGCCACTTTGTGCCTGTACCGAGGGTCTAGTAGCGTGGCCACCCAGTACAGGTCATTTCCCTTGAGTTTTTTGATACGGGGGTCCCTCAACAGGCTGGACAACATGAAAGAGGCCATCTGCACAAAGTCGGATCCAGACGTGCTCTCCATCTACTCTTGCTCTTCCACAGTGACGTCACGCAACTCCTCTTCCTCCCCCCAGCCACGAACAATACCACGGGAATGTGGAGCAGCAGAAGCCCCCTGTGATGGCTGCTGCAGTTGTTCTTCTGCCACCGCCGCCGCCTCTTCCTCCTCCAAAGAAACACCTTCCTCATAATCGTCATCCGAGTCTGACTCCTCTCCTTCCCCACATGACTCCTCTTCTTCTTCCTCCTCCTCCCCCCTCTGTGGTGCCGCAGGTGTCGAGGAAACATGTGGTTCGGATGTAAATCGCTCCCACGAATCCTCCTGCTGTAGCTGTTCCTGTTCCCGCTCCTCCACAGCTTCATCCACCACTCTACGCACAGCACTGTAACGTTCGATGTCAACACACAGAGAGAATCTGATTGTTGATGATCTGCAGTATCACCAGCAATGCAGATATATACCTGATTATGGATGATCTGCAGAATCACCAATAATACAGATATATCACTAACCTCTGAACACTAGGACAAGGATAACAAATATAAACAGTAACGTTACAATACCGTGGAAATATCCACCACACGGCAATTCCTCAGAGGTGTGGTTACCTCTGAATGGGAACCCTGTGTGTGAGATCCTCTAACCAGGCCGAGAGAGGGATCTCGGCCCAGAGCAGCAATCGTCTGCTTGGGGCAAGCGTCTCGGAGAGGCAAGCCTCAGAGAAAACCCTCCAGTGGGAGACGTTCCACTGAAGGGAGAAAGGTCAGACTAGCAAGGGTTCAGCAACAGAGAAGGCGGCAGCAGTACAGGAGCAGTAGGCAGAAGAGTAATCGGTAATCAGGCAAAAGTTGGCAACAGGAATCAGATAGGCAAGGTACACAATTGTTAAGAGAGAGAGTAGTCAGGGATAGCCAGAGTCAAGACAAAGGTAAATATCAAATACAATCCTAACTAAGGTGTGAAATCCTTAGCATCAACACCAGGGAACTGAACTAAGGTCTGAGCGTTCACACAGAGTGTATTCACGACAGCAGACAACTTGCTACTGCCCGGCAAGTCCTTATGTAGCTGGAGGACTACTCAGCACCGTCCCAGAGCCCCAGCCAATCAGGAGACCTCTGGAGGTCAGCTGACTGGAGAGTCAGCTGACCCTCCTACGTAGTAGGTAAAAATCCTGCCTCCTTGCGCGCGCACGCGAGACCCTTTGCCTCTGGACGTTGGAGAGGCTAAGCCCAGGATCCGCGTCCGCACGCGGACTAAAGTCCGCCTGTCGCAATGCAGGATCCGCCGTCATGTCACCAGATGTGGCGGCGGCGTCCTCGTCAGCCTGCGCCGGCATCTCCGCGTGATCGGCAGAGCCTGCCGGCTGGGAAGCGGTGACCGTCGCCACGCTGCCCGGCGTGGCGGCGTTGTCTCCGCTATCCCTAACAGGCACGCTCCAGGAAGTAAGCGTAGGGGATCAAGTCGCTGATGGTGCCTTCAGCGCGACTCACCAGGTTGGTCACCTCCTCAAATGGCCGCATGGTCCTGCATGCATTTCGCATCAGTGTCCAGCTGTTGGGCCACAACATCCCCATCTTCCCAGATTGTGTCCTTCTACTGTAGTTGTACAGGTACTGGGTGATGGCTTTCTCCTGGTCTAACAGGCGAGAGAACGTGAGCAGGGTGGAATTCCATCGAGTTGGGCTATCGCATATCAAGCGTCTCACCGGCAAGTTGTTTTTCTGCTGAATGTCCGCAAAGCGTGCCATGGCCGTATAAGACCGCCTGAAATGTCCACACAACTTCCTGGTCTGCTTCAGGACGTCCTCTAAGCCTGGGTACTTTGAGACAAATCTTTGCACGACCAGATTCAGCACATGTGCCATGCAGGGTACATGTCAATACATAAACGAAGCCACACCCTGAGGAAGGCCATTGGCCGAAACATGTCGGTGGGAGGAGCTACATGAGGCCGGCCTCACCCATCATCTCGATCTCCACGCTACTCCGAGTGTGATCCCTGTTGGTGCACTGATGTGACGGCACGCACGGGTAGATCTACTTTACGAGTTACCACCAACCGCCATCACCCACAGGAGCACACTGCAGTGTGGACAGCCCGGGAAGAGAGGTACTGTATACCCACAACAGGAATACGGTGACTCCTTAAACAGGGTCCCCCTGCCAAATGGACTTCCTGACGCTACATATGCATGCTATGCTTATCTAACCAGAGCTTTCTTGTGGAATGGACTGTCTGATGCTGCCTATGCATGCTATACTTACTTAATGCTACGCTGAAACTATTGGCTGCTGCTTATTCAAGTCTACTACTAGGACTGCTGTGCTGAATGCACGAGTTTTGAAATTGGCTGTGGTTAATACTGGACTATATCCTCTGCACACATTAGTGCTATTACTAGCCAAGGACTGCAGTTATTGCTAACCAGTACCCTCCAATTTGGAGATAGTGTGTCCCCCCTATTGGTTTTTGAGCTTGGTTTTCTTCAAAGGCTAGTAGGTTATTGGCCAGCACGTGCAATTATCTAGAAGCCCATTAATGCATGCGTGGCGCCCTGTGGAATGAATGGCATGGATGTGTGTATGGAGTGGATACTGGGATGAGGGTATGCTGTGCAAATCTCTGATGCTCGCTAAGTTTTTAATGGTTTTATATTTTATGTAGTGAAGCTGTCACATTCTTCGATTGCTCTATTCACAATAAAGTACAAATTTTGATATTGGCAAATGAGGCCTGTGTTGAACTTTCTATAGGTGGTTGTAGGAATTTAAGGCCATGCAGGGTACATGTGTCAGCTTTCCCAAATTCAAAGCGGAAAGGAGATTGCTGCCGTTGTCACACACCACGTTGCCGTTTGTTAAGAGCAGCCAGGAGAGCTGCTCCAGTGTGACTCTCCGCTTTGAGGCAAGACATGTCTAAAATTGCGTGACACCGGCGTACCTGGCATGCAGCGTAGGCTCTGGGGATATGGGGCTATGTAGCTGGAGAGGAAGAGGAGATGGCAGCACCGCTAGAGTTCAACTGCCACTCAGCCAAGGAGGAGGAGGAGGTTGACAGCGAAGAGGATGTAGCTGGAGGAGAAGGAGAGGAGGTGGCAGGAGGCCTGCTTGCACGCCGTGGAGGTGTCACAAGTCGGTCCGCTGCGCAGCAACGTACTCCCTGCTTGCTGCCATCGGTCACCAGGTTGACCCAATGGGCTGTGTACGTAATGTAGCGGCCCTGCCCGTGCTTGGCAGACCAGGCATCCGTGGTCAGGTGGACCCTTGACCCAACGCTCTTCGCAATAGATGACACCACTTGCCTCTGAACTGCACGGTACAGTTTGGGTATGGCCTTTCGTGAAAAATAAGTGCGGCCTGGTATCTTCCACTGCGGTGTCCCAATGGCCACAAATTTACGGAAAGCCTCTGACTCCACCAGCTTGTATGCCGGGCAAGAGGGTGACTGGCCGAAATTGGCTTTTTCCGCTCAAAGACTTCCTTCACGGACACCTGGCTACTGCTGTGGGCAGAGGAGCAGGAACCGCTCAAGGGCAGAGGCGGTGTGAAGGAGGGTGGCTGTGAAGGTTCAAGGGAGAAAGCGGATGAAGATGATGCACCTGAAGGAGGAAGAGGAGAAGGAGGGTGGCTTGTCTTTTGAGGGGTGCTGCTTTTCCTCAGGTGTTCTTCCCATAGCGGTTTGTGCCTTTTCTCCAGGTGCCTTCATAAGGCACTTGTCCCTACGTGAGTGTTGGCCTTTCCACGGCTCAATTTTTGATGGCAGAGAGAACAGATGGCTTTGCTCCTATCTGAGGCACGCACGTTAAAATATTTCCAAACCGCTGAGCCCCCCTGGGGTGATGGCACTACGGTGGCATCAACAGCTGACCTTGAAGGGCATGTTGGCTGGCTGGCCATAGCTGGCGATACATGGTGCCGGACACTGCCCCCAGCTGTTTCTGAGGACGAGCTCCCTCTGCTTTTATCATGGAGTCGTCTCCTCCTACTCCTCTCTGGCTCCCCCTCTGAACTGTCCCCCTGGT
Organism: Hyperolius riggenbachi; assembly: GCF_040937935.1. Lineage (NCBI taxonomy): Eukaryota > Metazoa > Chordata > Amphibia > Anura > Hyperoliidae > Hyperolius > Hyperolius riggenbachi. Next base: position 158,743,969 of record NC_090656.1, on the reverse strand, counting down.
CATCTCCTCTATTGGGAACATACGTGGCATCCGTATAATCGTCATCATAATCCTTGTGCCCAGCTTCACTTTCCTCAGACAACTCCACAACTGCACCAACTTCAGGTGGTTCATCACGCCCCTCCTCACACGTTACGTCCATACTATCGCCACCTAACTCAGACGTATGAGGTGGTGTGCTTGCGCCTTCTTCTTTTTGTTGCAGTAGTGGCTGTGAATCAGTGATTTCACCACCACCACCACCAAATAACTCCTGCGAAGTGTCAAATGCAGCGGATGTGGTGCTTGTTGTAGCGCTGGTGGCTGTGGGAGATGAGGTGTTCTGTGTTAAATACTCAAGCACGTCCTCACAATTTTAGGAAGTGATTGCCTTCTTCTGAGCACTGTACTTTGGGCCAGGTCCGCACAAAATCACAGCAACACCACCTCGCACAGACCTGCCAGTGCCAGGTGGCCTTCCTCTGGGTCTGCCTCTACCTCTTCCTCTACCTGGTTTGTCCATTTTGTCCATCTCGGGGGGAAGCTAGGTATATGCAGTGAAGTGAGTTCACTCAACACAAAAGGTAGTTATATGCAGAGAGGTGAGTTCACTGAACACAAAATGTAGCTATACGCAGTGAGGTGAGTTCACTCAACCCAAAGGTAGTTATATATGCAGTGAGGTGAGTTCACTGAACACAACAGGTAGTTAGATGCAGTCAGCTGAGTTCACTCAACACAAAGGTAGTTATATGCAGTGAGGTGAGTTCACTCAACAGAAAAGGTAGATATGCAGTGAGGTGAGTTCACTCAACCCAAATGTAGTTATATATGCAGTGAGGTGAGTTCACTGAACACAACAGGTAGTTAGATGCAGTCAGCTGAGTTCACTCAACACAAAGGTAGTTATATGCAGTGAGGTGAGTTCACTCAACAGAAAAGGTAGATATGCAGTGAGGCAAGTTCACTCAACACAAAAGGTAGTTATGTGCAGCGAGGTGGGTTCACTCAACACAAACATAGGTGTATGCAGTGATGAAGTGGGTTAACTAAACACAACAGGTACTAGTAGTAGGTAAATGCAGTACTGGGTGGGTAGTACAATGTGCAGCTCCCTGTCACACACACAGGTAGTCACTGAATGTGCTGCTAAATGCTGGTGGGCTGCTAGCAGTGAGACACACACATTATGAATTAGCAATGCTGTCTAAGCAACACAAGTGTCTCACACACACAGGTAGTCACTGAATGTGCTGCTGCTGCTGCTGCTGCTGCTGCTGGCAGTGAGACACACAGTATGAATTAGCAATGCTGTCTAAACAACACAAGTGTCAGTTTCAAACACAGAAAAAAAAAATTGATCACACGAGCAGGATGAGCTCTGAAAAGAGCTGTTCTGGGGCACTATTATAGCAATAAGATTCAGCTAGGAGCAAGCTAAGAAGGCAAGAGCCTGACTAATCTGTCCCTAGGAGAACAAGTCTGCAACAGCTGTCCCTAGTCTGTCTCTAGCAGGCACACGAGTGAGGCTAATGGCCGCCGGAGCCTGCCTTATATAAGGGGGGGTGGGGCTCCAGTGCTTAGTATAGCCGGATTGGCTACAATGCGCCTGCTGACTGTGATGCAGAGGGTCAAAGTTGACCCTCATAGAGCATTATGTGGCAAATCGAACTTCCGGGAAAGTTCGCCTTTGCCGGCGAAGGCGAACAACCCGAGGTTCGCCTGGAACCATTCGCCGGCGAACCGTTCAGCCCACCTCTAATGAAGAATGGCCCCACTATCTTTGTACCCCATATACCACACCATACCATCAATTTTGTTGTTCCAACAGTCTTGGAGGGATCTATCCAATGTGGGTTAGTGTCAGACCAATAGCGGTAGTTTTGTTTGTTAACTTCACCATTCACATAAAAGTTTGCCTCATCACTGAACAAAATCTTCTGCATAAACTGAGGGTCCTGTTCCAATTTTTGTTTTGCCCATTCTGCAAACTCAGTGCACCAATGTGGGTCATCCTCGTTGACATGCTGCAGTATCTGGAGTTTGTAAGGCTGCCATTTGTGAGTAGCTAATATCCGCCGAAGGGATGTTCGACTAATGCTACTCTCCAGTGACATGCGGTGAGTGCTACGCTGTGGGCTCTTGCTGATTGAAGCTAGGACAGCCACTGATGTTTCTTCATTAGTAACAGATTTCATGCATCCACATTTTGGCAAATCCAACACTGAATCAGTTTCACGAAACTTAGCAAGCAGTTTGCTAACTGTAGCATGGGAGATGGGTGGTGTCGTAGGGTGTCTTGCATTGAAATATGCTGCAATGACACTGTTACTGCATTCACCAGACATCAACACAATTTTTGTCCGCTCGATGCCAAACGTGTTGATGTCGTGTAACTCCTTTTTATATTTTTTGTTTTTTTATGTTCGCTTTAGGTTATTTTGATTTATGAGTATATTTGCGAGACATAGTTATTGATAGTTACATACCATCTTCTTCTAAAATAGGACCTCCTCAAAAAATAAGACCTAACTTATATTTCAAGCATGCTTGAAATATAAGCCATCCCCCGAAAATAAGACCTAGCTGCACACAGAGCAAGGGCCGATCTGCTGACGAAAGTTGGGGTAATACCTGCACTCCCCACTCCAATACCCCCCCCCCCCCCCGCGCGCTGCATTGCCGATGCTTCTGCAGCTGATTTACTTCCCCTGCTCCTGGCCCCCTCCTCCAGAAAGTCGGATCCCCCTTTGGGCTGCATCTAACGCTGACCATAATTGAGCTCTTAGATCAGCAATGAAGGAAGGCTTCAATAAAGAGACATGGAATGATCTCCCACTTCTCATGCTGGCTGGGAGATCAATCACATAAGAGACATCATTGATCTTTTTGGCCACCGGATAAGGCCCTATGGACCTGGGACCCAACTTGGTGGACGGTTGTCTGAGTGCCAAATGTCTCGTCGACACCCACACCATGTCTCCAGGAGCAAAGTGCCACTCAACAGACCGTCTCTTGTCGGCCTGTTTCTTCTGATTCTGAAAGGCTACTCCTAAATTTTTCTTCACCTGTCCCCAAAGCTCCTTCAAAACCCTCTGCCAATCTTCCAGAGCTGGGAAGGGAGAGGAACACACCGGCAATGGGGAAAATTTAGGAGACCTTCCTGATACAACCTGAAAAGGGGACAAGCCCGTTGAAGAGCTCTTCAGGTTGTTGTGTGCAAATTCTGCAAAGGGTAAAAACTTAACCCATTCTGTTTGTGCATCTGCCACATAGCATCTAAGGAATTATTCCAGTGCCTGATTAACCCTTTCGTTCTGCCCGTTGGTCTGTGGGTGATACCCAGATGAAAAGGACAGGTTCATACCCAAAGTACGGCAAAAGGCCATCCAAAACCTCGATACAAATTGGACTCCTCTATCAGAAACCACATCATCCGGGATTCCATGTAACTGGAAGATGTGTCGTATGAAGAGATCTGCTAAGTCTTGAGCTGAAGGAAATCCTTTAAGAGGAACAAAATTGGCCATTTTGCTGAACCTGTCTACGATCACCCATATAACAGTCATACCTTCGGTCCTGGGACAGAACACGTCAGAATACTCAGCGTATTGTATCGGGACCCCTTTTCCCTCTAGCTTGGTGGCACAAATAGCAATTTTCTCTAGTCTAGACAATGGCTATGTGTAAGGAAACGCGGAAAGGCCGCCGTCTCTCGAGGTGAGGCGGCTGTTTCCGCGTCCTGCATGGCGTCACAACGCGGAAAAAACGCCGCATGCCGCATAGGCAGTGCGGCGGAATCCGCATTGGTAACGGCGGAGGCCGCATTGGTAACGGCGGAATCCGCATCAGAGGAGGCCTCCGCTCTAGATACATTGCATGACAGTACTGGTGTGGCTGGGACTGATAGTCCACCAAGATTCAGACTTACACGCGCGCGAGCACAGAGGCAGAGTTTAAATAGCAGTTAGAAGGGAGTCGGCTGACCAGCTGGCTCAGCTGACAAATTCCACTGCTCTCATTGGACCAGCAATTAGGGAGGTCCTGGAAAGGTCCTAGAGTATATATACTGCTGGTTGTTCACTTGCTCTTTGTCTGGCGTGAGATCACATATGTGGGAGCACCCAGATCCGTAGTCAGATCCGCAAGTGTGCCGGGACCAGCTGGAGCTGTAATCCTACACTTAGCTAGATTCTGTTGATAGCTAAAGTACTAGTTTGATTGTGATTATCTGTTATGACTTTTGCCTGCTTTAACTACTCTTCTGAACTCTGATCTTGTACCTCGATATTTCTGACACTCTGTTGCCAACCCCCGGCTCGTTCCTAGACTCCGCCTTAGCCTCCTGATTCTGTACCTCGATATTTCTGATACCCTGTTGCCGAACCCTGCCTGTACTTAGACTCCGCCTTTGTCTCCTGATCTTGTACTTTATCTGTCCGTGTGTTTACGACCTGGCTTGTCTGACCTCGAGAACCGACCTTACCGTTAGAGGCGGTTCCTCGCTCTGTTAGCGACCCTTCCTCCTGAGGGTCACTTTCAGACATCCTTCCCACTGTCAGTCTGACTCCTCCCGCCTTGGAGAGCTCAGGTCTGCGGAAGGAATCTGTGCAGTACTCCTTGCTGCACTGAGGCCTAGTCCTCAAAGTGTTACTGTTACACCAAACACTACACTCTACTCAGGTGAACAGAGGTTAGTTAGTATATCGGATTATCGGTGAGACTGCAGATCACTTATAATCTGGTATATATCTGTATTTCCGGTGATACTGCAGAACACCGGTAATCAGACACTCTCTGTGCCCACCGATTGTTACAGAACGCCAGACCAAAAGACAGATGGAACGCGCTGATCCTCTGACTGCGCTTGCCACTTCGGTGGACAGTATCCATCAAGCACTGGGCCAGCACAAGCCTTAATCGATGCTCTATCAGGCTCAGTGCGTACCCTCCAGACGTCAGTTGATTCAGTGCGATCCCCTCCTAGTGATGACATTCGCATGCCTGTACCTGATAAATTTTCCGGCCACAAGTCTGACTTCCGGAATTTTAGGAGTAGAGTGTTATCGTACTTCGAGTTGAGACCCCGATCCTTGGGGACTGAGACTCAACGGGTCACCTTTATCAAAACTTTGCTGACTGGTGACTCCCAGTCATGGGCATATAACCTGCCTCCTACCGATACTGCTCTGACCTCGGTAGAGGAATTCTTTAGGGCCATGGCCGTAATTTATGACGACCCTGACCTTGCTGCGTCCTCGGAGCGGAAGCTCAAACTTTTGCGGCAAGGCAGAGGTTCGGTCGAGGATTATGCGGCAGAGTTCTGTAGGTGGTCAGTCACCGCTAGATTTGACAACTTTGCCCTGATGGATTACTTCTAGTCTGGGTTGTCGGAGGAGGTCTCCGATCTAATGTTAACCATACCCGAGCCCAAGACAGTTGATGAGGCCATATCATCGGCCATTCGAGTTGATCGCAGGCTACGCCATCAGAGGCAGACTAGGGGCAGTCACCGTGTCAGAGTGACTTCGTACGCAGCAACATCCGCTGCATCCTCAGTAACAGCATCTCCGCCTGTCTCGCCCTCTCCGGCCTTGCCTCCACCTGAGCCAATGCAAATTGGTCGATCAAGACTGACCCAGGTGGAGCGAAGGCGGAGGATGACGGAACGACTGTGCCTATACTGTGCAGAGGCAGGGCATAGGGTGCGTAATTGTCCTAACAAGTCGGGAAACGACTTTGCCTAGCAGTAGTGGGGGGTGACACCCTAGGCACACAATTTTCGCCCCTCAAAGAGAAGAAATTGCTTCTCCCCTGTACCATTACATGGGAGAATAAGTCAGTAGCCACTGAAGCATTTATTGATTCTGGCTCAGCGGCTAACTTTATGAATCTTGAATTTGCTCAGGAGTGGGGTATTCCCCTCACTCCAGTAAGTCCTCCCATTCTGGTCACAGTGGTGGACGATTCTCCTTTGCAACGAGAGCGCCCACTGTCACAGACCCCGGAGGTGAAAGTCGCCATAGGGGTATTACATGGGGAACAGTTACGGTTTTTTGTGTTACAGATGTCCACCTCCACTATTATCCTAGGTATGCCGTGGTTGCAAACTTATTCACCTCAAATAGACTGGGCCACGGGTCAGCTAACTTCTTGGTCTCCTCATTGTTCTCGATGGTGTTTGGGAGAGGTAACATTGGGGCAAACTAGAATACAGGTGGGAGGTGTGCCAGACCAGTACTCAGAATTTTCCGATGTATTTTGTCCCAAGGCAGCTGACAAACTGCCCCCACATCGCCCTTTCGACTGTCCCATCGATCTCCGTTCAGGTTGTGTACCCCCTCGGGGCCATTTGTATAATTTGTCGGGACCCGAGAAATTGGCCATGCAGGATTATATCCATGAGAATTTGGCCAAAGGTTTCATTCGCCGGTCCCGGTCTCCTGCTGGAGCCGGGTTCTTTTTTGTTAAAAAGAAAGATGGAGGCCTGCGACCCTGCATTGATTATCGCGGCCTTAAAAAAATTACAGTGAAAAATCGCTATCCGCTGCCTCTGATAGACGATTTGTTCACTCAAATCACTGGTGCCAAGATCTTTTCCAAACTGCATTTGCGGAGCGCGTACAACCTCATACACATAAGAAAGGGCGATGAGTGGAAAACGGCCTTTAATACTCCAGATGGGCATTATGAGTACCTGGTAATGCCCTTCGGGCTTTGTAATGCCCCGGCCGTTTTCCAGGAACTCATCAATGAGGTCTTCAGAGAGGTGTTGGGGAGATTCGTTCTAGTCTACCTTGACGACATCCTTATCTTCTCCAACAACCTCTCCGAACATAGAACCCATGTGAGGTTTGTGTTAAATCAGCTTAGGCAGAACTCTTTGTATGCCAAACTTGAAAAATGTATTTTTGAGGTAACTTCTGTCTCCTTCCTGGGGTACATAATTTCCACCACGGGCCTGGCTATGGATCCCGCCAAGGTCTCCGCAGTTCTAGAGTGGCCTCAGCCGGTTGGGTTAAAGTCCCTCCAACGTTTCCTCGGTTTTGCCAATTATTATAGGAGATTTATTAAGGGGTACTCCACGGTCATCTCTCCCCTTACCAGTCTTACTAAAAAAGGGGCAGATACCACTCACTGGTCTCCTGAGGCTGTACGGGCGTTTGCCACCCTGAAGAGCCTATTCTGTTCAGCACCCATCCTCAGACATGTGGATACGTCCTTTCCGTTTATTGTTGAGGTGGATGCTTCGGAGGTTGGGGTGGGGGCTGTGCTGTCTCAGCGGTCAGGTTTGCAGGGTAGAATGCATCCGTGTGCTTACTTTTCTCGGAGGTTCTCCCCTACAGAAAGGAACTATGATATTGGCAACAGGGAGCTTTTGGCTATTAAATTGGCTTTCGAGGAATGGAGACATTGGTTAGAGGGAGCTGAGCATACCATCACGGTTTACACCGATCACAAAAACTTAGAGTACATCGAGGGGGCTAAGAGGTTGAGCCCTCGTCAGGCTCGATGGTCGCTATTTTTCTCTAGGTTTAGTTTCATTATTACGTACACTCAAGGTAGCAAGAACGTTAAGGCGGATGCGTTATCCAGGTGTTTTGAGGCAGAGACAGCACAGCCCTCCGTTCCCGAGACCATTGTTCCCCAGAGGTTCATATTGGCTGCAACTGGAACTTGGGAGGATTGGAAGGAGACTTTGATCCCCTTTCAGCAGGACATCCCGGAAGGGAAGCCCGCAGGGGTTCTATTTATCCCTCTGCCTTTTCGTCTCCAGGTACTGGAGATGTTTCATATGCATAAGAACGCTGGGCATCCAGGGGCATCCAGAACACAGGATCTGGTGGCCAGAGGGAGGGAGAAAGGTCAGACAAGCAGAGATTCGGCAACAAAGAGACGGCAGCAGTACAGGAACGGAAGGCTGATTCAGAGTCGGTAAACAGGCAGGGTCGGCAACTTTGAATCAGATAGGCAGAGGTACAAGATCGATAAGAGAAGAGAGTAGTCAGGGATAGCCAGAGTCAAGACACAGGTAAATATACAATACAATCCTAAACTGAGGTGTGACGTCCTTGGTATCAACACCTAGGAACTGAGCTAAGGTATGAGCATTTACACCTAAGTATTCACGACAGCAGATGAGGAGCAACTGACACATAGCTCCTTATATGCTGTGAGCGCTTCTGCAGCGCCACCCAGCCAATCCGAGACCTAGCTGGAGTCAGCTGACCGGCGAGTCAGCTGACTCCCCGTCTAGCTGCATAAAGGTCCTGCCGCCGGGCGCGCGCACGCGTAATGCGTGCTCTATGTGCGGCTGAAGGACCTGTGTGGGGCAGTGAGGCGAGGACAGCCGCCCGCTGACACGCGGAGACGGCGTTCATGCCGCTCTCCGCCTCGGCGGTATCCCCGCCGGCTGTTACATGAACCATTTGGAATTATATGGACTTCTGCACAAATTAGTCATAACATGTGGTCTGATCTTCAACTAAGTCACAACAATAGACAATATCAGTCTGTTTAAACTAATACCACTCAAATAATTAAATGTTTCCATGTTTTTATTGAACACACCATGTAAACATTCACAGTGCAGGGGGAAAAGTATGTGAACCCCTAAACTAATGACATCTCCAAGTGCTAATTGCAGTGAGGTGTTAGCCAGCTGGAGTCCAATCAATGAAATGAGACTGGAGGTGTTGGTTACATCTGTCCTGCCCTATAAAAAAACACACCAGTTTTGGGTTTGCTTTTCCCAAGAAGCATTGCCTGATGTGAATGATGCCTTGCACAAAAGAACTCTCAGAAGACCTATGATTAAGAATTTTGACTTGCATAAAGCTGGAAAGGGTTATAAAAGTATCTCCAAAAGCCTTGCTGTTTATCAGTTCACGGTAAGACAAATTATTTATCAATGGAGAAAGTTCAGCACTGCTGCTACTCTCCCTAGGAGTGGCCTTCCTGTAAAGATGACTGCAAGAGTACAGCGCAGAATGCTCCATGAGGTGAAGAAGAATCATAGTGTCAGCTAAAGACTTACAAAAGTCTCTGGCATATGCTAACATCCCTATTAGCGAATCTATGATACGTAAAACACTAAACAAGAATGGAGTTCATGGGAGAATACCACAGAGTAAGCCACTGCTGTCCAAAAAATACATTGCTGCACATTTTAAAGTTTGCAAAAGTGTACCTGGATGTTCACATCAGTACTGGCAAAATATTCTGAGGACAGATGAAACAAAAGTTGAATTGTTTGGAAGAAACATACAACCCTATGTGAGGAGAAAAAGAGGCACAGCACACCAAAATCCAAACCTCATGCCAACTGTGAAGTATGGTGGTGGGGTCATCAGGTTTGGGGCTGCTTTGCTGCATCAGGGCTTGGACGGATTGCTATCATTGAAGAAAAAAGAATTCCCAAGTTTACCAAGACATTTTGCAGGAGAGCTTAAAGAGGATCTGCAACGTCAAAACGTCCCCTGGGGGGTACTCACCTCGGGTGGGGGAAGCCTCCGGATCCTAATGAGGCTTTCCACGCCGTCCTCCGTCCCTCAGGGGTCTCGCTGCAGCCCTCCGTGCAAGATGACGTCAATATTTACCTTCCCGGCTCCTGCGCAGGCGCTCTGACGGCTGTCGGCTCCTAAGTAGGTGGAAATACCCGATCGCCGTCGGATCTGCTCTACTGCGCAGGCGCAAGTTTCCGGCGCCAGCGCAGTAGAGCGGACCCGACTGAGATCGGGTATTTCCGTCTACTTCGGAGCCGAAAGCAGCCACAGCGCCCCCGTTGGAGCCAGCAAAGGTAAATATTGAATTTATAGTCGGGTCTGTCGCAGGCTGTTCGGAGGGCTGCAGCGAGACCCCCGTGGGACAGAGGACGGCGTGGGAAGCCTCATTAGGATCTAGAGGCTTCCCCCACCCGAGGTGAGTACCCCCCAGGGGATGTTTTTGATGTTACAGAGTCTCTTTAAGGCCATTTGTCCACCAGCTGAAGCTCAGCAGAAGATGGGTTTTGCATCAGGACAACGACCCAAAGCATAGAAGTAAACCAACAACAGAATGGCTTAAACAGAAGAAAATATAAAGGGAGGGGGGACACCAAGAGCCCAATAGTGTGATATTGTATAGATGATAATTAATAATGAGTAATATAACAATTTAATACTCACAAACCAGGGTTACCATTAGGCAACCACTGTGAAGGCAGGTGGGGAGATTAACCTGACCCCACTCAGGATTAAAAGTCGCTCTCTGTAGATGGGAAGAAGGTGGGTACAACCCTCCACCAAGGGTGGACTTAGCAATATGTAGAAGCTTTCAGAGGCGCCAATAGAATAAAAGTCACTTAAACAAGCTTAAAACCGATGGGGCAGTGGTGGGCCTATCCCATCCATGCAGACAAAGCAAACAAAGGAAGGACTGTGGCATCAACAGTCAAACAACAATTTATTTATACTCCACAGTAAAAATAGGCAACGCATTTCACAGGCTCAATCCCGCTTCATCAGGCCAATCAAAAAGGAGCATACAGCTTAACGGCATCAAAACCACACTGAGCGCCTCAGTGAAGAAAATATGGCTTCTGGAGTGGCCCAGTCAGAGTCCTGACCTCATCCCACTTGAGATGTGGTGGCACGATGACCTCAAGAAAGCAATTTACACCAGACATTCCAAGAATAATGCCACCAGACATTCCAAGAAAATTACTCCTGCACATCTGATCTGCAACTACAGGAAATGTTTGGTTGAAGTTATTGCTGCCAAAGGAGGTTCAACCAGTTAGTAAATCCAAGGGTTTACATACTTTTTCCACCTGCATTGTGAATGTTTACATGGTGTGTTCAATAAAAACATGGAAACATTTAATTATTTGTGTGGTATTTAAGCAGATTGTGATTGTCTATTGTTGTGAATAGGATGAAGATCAGCTCACATTTTATGACCAATTTGTGCAGAAATCCATATAATTCCAAAGGGTTTACATACGTTTTATTGCTACTGTAAATATACGTGCTTGCATACCACACATACCACACAGATTTTGCTAAAAAGAGAACAATCAGATTGTAATGAAAGCAGATTATGCAGTAGTTTCAGGCAACAGTCACTATATGAATGCACATTCATATAGTGACTGTTGCCTGAAACTACTGCATAATCTGCTCAAATTAGCAGTAACATATTTGCATTTTGCAATTCATACCTAGTTGTTTTCTTTGCTTGAAAGATGCCAGGTTTAATTCCATGCTGGCACTGCACCCAAGAGGAGGCATTGTATGTGAGTCCTTCAATCTGTCTTTTGGTGGCTCTTTATCTCTTGCTGTCTTCTTGTCTTTATAAGTAGTAAGCTGCTGAAACCAGTTACATCTGGAAGCTCCCACCCTCACTGTTCCAGGAATGCCTGAATTACCCCCCACAACTTACACCCATATGCAGAACTGACCTCAGCACCATCACTAGTGTGTGACAGTTGCCGTGTAAGAGTAACAGAACATTCCTTTTCAGGTGAAACACTTTACTGTAAAATATTATCTGCTGCCCTTATTGCCCAAAGGAGCAAACATTTGCCAACTATTTTTATTATCCTTTAATTCTTCTTTTACCTGCAGCAAATTGTTTTTTGGAATAGGTGAAATTGTGGGCTGTTAATGAAATGCAGAAGTACGGAGGAGTATAGAGGGCATGCACTACTGTATTGTAGTTTTATTGACAGTCAGTACCCACTGTTTTTTTGACTGATGTTTGATTTTTTTTTCTTTTTATGAGCATTTTGTTATCGTATATTCACATGTGCCTTTTTTCTAACAGTGTTAAAGCATGTTTTTACCATGTGAGCTAGTTAAAAACCAAAGCAAAGATATGGGTAAGGGCCCATTCACACTAGAAGCGCTTTTCTGAGCGTTTCGCAATTGATTAACATTTTTAAGAATTGCACCCATTCACTTTCATTAAAATCGCGGTAAAAATCGCATCGATTTTGCAATCGCGTACATAAAAATAGTTGCGATTTTTCAGCGATTTTAATGAAAGGACCCATTTCCACTAGTGCGGTGCGATTCCGTTGCAGAAAATGCGAAAACTAATTTGCATGCGGATGCGAATTCATACGCGTTTGTATGCGAATTTTAATGCGAAAACGCGTTAAAATGCACATCTGTTTGTGAGTATGCAAATTTAACCATGTCAGTGCCTGTGTGCTTTTACATGGATTTAAAGCGAAAACGTGCGCAAATTCGCATGGAAAATTTGCATAGCGAAAACGCAGGCTAATTTCCTATTAAATACATTACAGGCTAATCGCACACTAGCCTTGCGGTGTGCGAATTCTGATGGCACTGCTGCGCAGATTTTTCTGCACAGTCCACCCACAAAATTTCTGACAAGTGGAAACAGGCCCATTGATTTATATTGGTTATGCGAATCTGCATGCAGAAAACACATGCGGATTCGCTCTAGTGGAAATGGGCCCAAAGTGAATGGGAGTGATTTTAAAAAATGCTAATCAATCGCAAAACGCTCATAAAAGCGCTTCTAGTGTGAATGGGCCCTAAAGGCCAATCACCAAAGAGGTTACCAAGACACCTTTTTTTCTTGTGAACTGTCTATAGCTCGACATCTGCTAAAGATCCGTCTGCTAAAGAAATATGTGAGGATGCATCCCCATAGAATGATTGCACAGCACCCGACAATTTACTCTGCTTCAGTCAACAAGGGAGCATAAGCAACAACTTGAAACATGACATGCTGCAGCTCAACACAATAACACATTGGCTGTCTGGCTGTGAGTCTGTGACAAACAAATTGCTCACCCTCAGCCAGTCGGCCATCCTCCATTCCTCCTCAGTCATAACAGCAGTGCCACCTACTCCCTTCTACTGTGCAAGTCAAATGAAATACTGCGGCTCTCCTACCTCCCCCTTCCTCACTCACTGTCAGACTCCTCACACAGCACTACAATCTGCTTTTACCCAATGATGACCTCTTCACCTCGGTCGCTTTCCTCTCATTTCTACTTTGACTGCATGCTGTAAGTGTAAGCATGCTTCATGAGAGAACTGGTACTGCTCCGAAGTCCCCACTCCGCACAGTAAACTGCTTCGTTGTGTGCTGCTAGTTATCACTCCGCCCACTCTATAGAACTGGATGGGTTGATAGCCTAAAGGCTAGTAATGCGTCTGTACAGCAACAGCTATGCGCTGTCACCTATGGGTTTGAGTCCCTATCCCTGCTAGGCAACAGCAATCCCCCAGTGTGTATGGAGCCTAAAGTATGAAAGTATAATTTATTTTACATTGCTCTATGTTGCAGGCAGTGAGAACAGCCAGAGTCAATACACTTTAATTACAGATCTCTAAACTGGTGTGAGTACAGAGGAGAGCCTGCAGCTCCCAAGACTACAGTTGGGCACTTACGTTACAATTTTTCTTTTCTTTTTTTTCATTTGAGAATTATGATTTTTTTCAGTTGAACGAATAATAAATGCATCGGACCAATGTACCACACTGTGTATTTGCTTTGGGAAACAATCACGAGAATAAAGAGTTAATAAAACATAAAGGGGTTGATTCACTATAATAAATAGTGTGCCTTATCAGAGTTAACACACCTTATCAAAGTTGATGTGCCTTATCAGAGTTAACATGTCTTATCAGAGTTAACGTGCCTTATCAGAGTAGCATAGTGAGCGATACGAACTTATGCCTGCTAATTGGCAATGACAAGAACTCCACTCGTCTTGCCCTGAGCCCCTGCGGGTCCAATCACTTTAAAGGACATTATCCTTGCATTATTGTTATTTATTGTATTTATAAAGTGCCAACATATTACACAGTGCTGCACAATAGATAAATGGGGTAACATACAAGGTAGGACATACAGAAAACTCACAAGAAAGCAAGATCATGTAAATGATTTGATAACAGTACAGTGTCATAGGTCAAATAGACTGTTCTAGACCACAAGAGGGGTGATTGACAGTAAGACTGCATAATCAAGCTGGAAACATTAGGGAGGAGGGCCCTGCCAGAGGCTTACCATCTAAAAAGTGGGGGTGGAGATAATAAGGTGCATCTGTTGAGAGGGTGTCTAACAGAACGTATTATGGTGCTGGTGTAGGGGGGGGGGGTAAGCGAGCATGAAAAGGTGAGTCTTAAGAGCTTGTTTGAAGGTATTAAAGGTGGGGGCGAGTCTGAAGTCTGGTGGGAGTGAGTTCCAGAGAGTGGGGGCAGCCCTGGTGAAGTCCTGCAATCGTGCATGGGACTGAAATATGCGTAGTGCGACTAGGCGCAGGTCATTGGAGGATCGGTGGGGGCGGGCTGGTATGTGCCTGTGGACCAGATCAGAGATGTAGGTCGGGCAGGTCTTGTGCACTGATTTGTAGGCCAAGCACAGGATTTTTAAATTGATCCTAAAGCTGATGGGGAGCCAGTGTAGGGCTTTACAGAGCGGAGTCGTAGAGGCGCTGCGATGAGAAGAATGTATCTGGCTGCCGCATTCATTACCGATTAAAGTGGGGCAGTACGGTTAGAGGAGAGGCCAGACAAAAGAGAATTGCAGTAGTTTAGGCGGGAGATGACAAGGGCGTGGATAAGGAGTTTAGTGGTGTCAGGGGACAGGTAGGAGCGGATCTTGGCGATGTTGTGGAGGTGGAAGTTGCAGGTTCGAGCAATACCTTGGATGTGGGGTGTAAAGGAAAGTTCGGAGTCCAGGGTAACACCTAGACAGCGGGCTTGGGAGGTAGGACAGATGGTAGTATTTTCGATAGTGATGTGCAGATCTGGGAGGGGTGCAGCAGTGCGGGGTGGGAATACTAGAAGCTCAGTCTTGTCCAAATTAAGCTTTAGGTACCTGGCGGCCATCCAGGAGGAAATGAATGTGAGGCAGGTGGAGACTTTGTCCATGGTAGAGGAGGAGAAATCTGGGGTGTGGAGGTATATCTGGGTGTCATCAGCATACAGGTGGTAGTTGAAGCCCATGGAGGAGATGATTTTGCCAATTGAGGCAGTATAGAGTGAGAACAGTAGTGGTCCTAGGACGGAACCTTGAGGAACACTGTGACGCCGTCGATATGACATATCGAATGCGTCATGAAGTCACAAACGCAAGTTTCTTTGCAAACCAACCAAAATGACATTTGTTGGTTTAAAATCACTTTTTTTTCTCTCCTTCCTGGCTCTACTAGCAAGCCCTGGCAGTTTTGTGTGAAATTTGTCACCTAGCGTTTCTGGGAAGTTATATAGCCCCATCCATCACAGATAAGCCTGGCATAAATCGTAAAGCCCAAGTTTCTGGGAGAATGGTGTCTCTAGCTCTCACACCTCTACACAGAACTAGCAAATGCCCAGATCTTATCAGTTTCTCTCTGGAAGCAGCTGACCTACTGTGCCCTTAGGAATCCCAATATCCATATTTCCTTCACATTTTCTTCATAATGCATGGCATAGCAAATCTCTATGCCCATCAAATCTGCACAGGTTGTGGGATTCCGCAGGACGCTGGTTCTGAGAGGTTTACAGACCAATCGGACTCCCAGATCTAGCATAAGAATGTTTAAAAAAAACCTCTAATACCCCAGGGGTCTGATCCCCCAAGTTTGGTATCAACGTTCTTGATAAATTCTGACAAACCTAAAAATGTTACTAGATTTAACATAACCGGTATGGTTTGCAGATTAGCACACCTATTTAGGTATATTCCTGTGTCCATGAAAGGGGCGGGCATATCTCCTGTTCCAAAGAGGTGTGTGATTCACACCCCCTAACCCATCCTTGCTGGAGTGGAGGCTATAACTACAGAGAGCCCAGAAAGCTCTGAGTCCAAGTCCATCATCTGGAATCTTTGTCTATTACATCTGACAAGCCAGCTAGACACTGGCAGAATCTCCATCTTGGATTATTCCTATCACGGCCTCTGGCCACATGGCAATCGCCATCTTGGACTTTTCAACAAAGACTTATGATTGCCGCGTGGACTACCAATAACGGTATTTTAACTGTATATTAAGACATTCTGTTTCTTTTCATCTCTAGTCTCTTTCTCTCAAACTAATATGTTCTGCTGGACAGGTATAGCTATCTGTGGGCTGAATTAAGCTGTGTGTATGTAGTAACAATTTTTTTATCCTTCAGTCTTGTGCCTGTTCTGGTCCTCTGATTGCTGCTATAACGAATCTGCCCTCTGAAGAGTCAGTCATACTACCGCATTTTTTTATGATTTTCTTATAAATTGTTGATTTGCTAGCTAGGTTGTAAATAACCGTTTCTTCCTTCTAGGATTAGCTAGTACCCGATTTCCTGTGCGAAATCAATAACTTTCGTTTCTCGGTTGTATCCAATCGAGATTGCATCATATATGGACCCAGTAACCTTTCTTTAACGTCACATTGCTCACAGTCTTTAAGCCGTCGGAAGTGACTATTCCCCGAACGGTAACTGGAGCATGTCGAACCTGATTGAGCTGGCTACCGTATTATGATAGCGGGAGTCTCTTTTCTCCCTACAGAACACGAGAGAGTGGTGGCAGTGTATTTACCCGATTTCCAGCGCGAAATCTATATTTTTAGTTTACCGATTGTATATACAATCAGGATTGTACATGTACGGGCACCTCCAACCAATCTTAACTGGTTACTACGCACACAGTGCATTTGCCTCCAGCAGTCTCTAGTGCATGAGACCTGCATGGCAACAGTGGCCTAGTAATACGGGATTACTTATCGTCGGCAGCTGCGCGATCAATCCTTATTGTCAGTCTGTTCACTGTACTCCCTGCGTATGCTAACGGGAGCAGATTAGATGGGATTGGCACGCTCTGTCGCATTAACCTTTCTCCCTCTGACGATCCAGCAACCGGTCTCGTTGTCCGTCTGCACCCGTACCTTCTGCGTATGCTAACGGGAGCAGATCTCGACGGGATCGCGGGGCTGGATTGTCACAAACACCAACTGAGATGGGTGTAGGAGTGGATGAGGAGCCACTGAAAAATGTTGTGAAGTAGCGGTTGGAGAGGTAGGAGGAGATCCAGGCTAAGGCTAGGTCCTGAATTCCTATTGACTGCAAGGAGTGGAGGAGGAGGGAGTGACAGTGTCAAATGCCGAGGAGAGGTCCAGGAGGAGCAGGATGGAGTATTTACCTTCGGTTTTGGCAAGGGCAAGGTTATTGACCACTTGGTGAGGGCTGTTTCTGTAGAATGGGCTGTATAAAAACCAGATTGCAGGGGATCGAGAAGGGAGTTGGAACTGAAGAAGTTGGTCAGGTGTTGGTGGGTCAGGCGTTCAAGAATTTTCAAGGCAAAAGGGAGGAGAGAGATTGGGTGGTATGGATGGCAGTGCAGGGTCATGTGAAGGTTTTTTCAGCAGGCCTGTTTGAATGCGGAGGGGAAGATGCCGGTGGAGAAGGAGAGGTTGAACAGGTGGGTGAGGAGGACAGGGGCCAGATCAGAGAAATGTGGGCTGAGAGAATCAGATAGGACTGGATCTAGGGGCAGGAAGTGGCAGGTGAAGTTGCCAGCACCTGGTTGACTTCCTCCCCCGTGAGAGGATTGAAGGAGGTAAGGGGGGAGAAAGAGGCAGGAGTAGAATGGGGTGAGGAGGAGAGGGCGATGGAGTGGAGGAGAGATATATCCCTCCGAATGGTTGTAATTTTGTTGATAAAGTAGTTTGATAGGTCAGTGGCTGAGAGGGTCGAGGTTGGAGGGGGAGGTGTGGGGTTGAGTAGGGCATTGAAGGTGGCAAAAACACAATGTGGGTTGGAGGCTTCGGTAGCGATTAAGTGAGTGAAGTATTCCTGTTTGCTATCAGCAGGGATGCTCGAATGTACCCAAATTCGATTCGAGTACATTCGAATTCGGGTCCGGGTCAAATTTGGATTCGGCCGTCATCACGACCAGTAGAATTCGATTCGAATTCGAGTCGTGATCGATAATTGAATTCGGGCAATAGTCGTGATCACGAATGGCCTTAAAGCATTTTTTTTAAAGGGAAATCACAATTAAATAGGTGTAATTTAAAAAAAATTTGATGGAAAACTTTTTTTCTGCATTTCTTGTTTATTCTTCTTCACCGTCTTCATCTTCTTTTTTTTCTCTTCTCTCCATCTTTTTCTTCGCCATCTTCTTTTTATGTTTAACCATATTCTTTCTCATCATCTTCATCATCTTCTTCTTCACTGGCACCTGGTTCTTCTTCTTCTTCACCACCTGGTTCTTCTTCTTCTTCTTCTGGTTCATCCTCACTTGGTTCTTCTTCTTCTCCTGGTTCTTCTTCTTCTTTACCTGGTTTTTCTTCTTATTCTTCTTTACCTGGTTCTTCTTCTTTACCTGGTTCTTCTTCTTCACCACCATTTTTTTTTGTGTGTTCATATTCTTCCTCTTGTACCCAACCTAATGTTTTTTCCCTTACAGAACTCAACTGTTGTAAACATTTTTATTCAACAGCATAGCTAAATTTGTGGCGTAATATCTAGTGGCGCATGGCAGCAGTGCATAATTCTGTGGACCCTGGCGGCGGGAACACAGACAGCAGGAGGTTAAATGCAGCAGCAGCAGGAGGAGTGACATGTGGCAGCAGGCAATGTAACGGGCCATGGTACCTAGCGTTGGTACCACGGCTGTAATAATAAACACCATACAGCAGGAGGTTCCAGACAGCAGTCGTGAAGCCCACATTGTGTCCAATACACAACTGGGAAAGCACAGTTTTCAACCCATGAACCTCAGAAATATATATTTTTTTTTACAACAAAATGTAGCTATTGTAGTGGCGTAATAGCTAGTGGTGCATGGCAGCAGCGCATAATTCTGTGGACCCTGGCGGTGGGAACACAGACAGCAGGTGGTTAAATACAGCAGCAGCAGAACGAGAAGGAGGAGGAGAAGTGACGTGTGGCAGCAGGCAATGTAACGGGCCATGGCACCTAGCGTTGGCACCACGGCTGTAAATAAACACCAACAGCAGGAGGTTCTAGACAGCAGTCATGAAGCCCATATTGTGTCCAATACACAACTGGGACAGCACAGTTTTCAACCCAGACACCTCAGAAAAATATATTATTTTTAAACAAAAAATGTAGCTATTGTAGTGGCGTAATAGCTAGTGGTGCATGGCAGCAGCGCATAATTCTGTGGACCCTGGTGGTGGGAACACAGACAGCAGGTGGTTAAATACAGCAGTAGCAGGAGGAGGAGGAGGAGGAGTGACGTGTGGCAGCAGGCAATGTAACGGCTTATGGCACCTAGCGTTGGTTCCACGGCTGTAAATAAACACCAACAGCAGGAGGTTCCAGACAGCAGTCGTGAAGCCCTCATTGTGTCCAATACACAAGTGGGACAGCACAGTTTTCAACCCAGACACCTCAGAAATATAAATTTTTATTTTTAAACAAAAAATGTAGCTATTGTATAGGCGTAATAGCTAGTAGCGCATGGCAGCAGCGCATATTTCTGTGGACCCGGGCAGTGGGAACACAAACAGGAGGAGGTTAAATACAGCAGCAGCAGGGGGAGGAGGAGGAGGAGTGACGTGTGGCAGCAGGCAATGTAACGGGCCATGGCACCTAGCATTGCTATCACGGCCGTAAATAAGCACCAACAGCAGGAGGTTCCAGACAGCAGTGGTGAAGCCCACATTGTGTCCAATACACAAGTGAGACAGCACAGTTTTCAACTCAGACACCTCAGAAATATAAATTTTTATTTTTAAACAAAAAATGTGGCTATTGTAGTGGCGTAATAGCTAGTGGCGCATGGCAGCAGCGCATAATTCTGTGGACCCTGGCGGTGGGAACACAGACAGCAGGAGGTTAAATACAGCAGCAGTAGGAGGAGGAGGAGTGACATGTGGCAGCAGGCACTGTAATGGGCCATGGTCCCTAGCGTTGGTACCACGGCTGTAATAATAAACACCATACAGCAGGAGGTTTCGGACAGCAGTCGTGAAGCCCACATTGTGTCCAATACACAAGTGGGACAGCACAGTTTTCAACCCCGACACCTCAGAAATATAATTTTTTTTTTACAACAAAATGTAGCTATTGTACTGGCGTAATAGCTAGTGGCACATGGCAGCAGCGCAAAGTTCTGTGGACCCTGGTCGTGGGAACACAGACAGCAGGAGGTTAAATACAGGAGCAGCAGCAGAAGGAGGTGGAGTGCTGTGTGGCAGCAGGCAATGTAACGGGCCATGGTCCCTAGCAGTGGTACCACAGCACCTACAGAAAAACCAGGCCAAATTAGCAGGGGACTGAAGGTTGATGTTGTGAAAAAGTTATTCACAGGCACCTCATGTCCTCCTCTCGCCGACAACAAGTGCCTGGAACGTGCCTTCAATCCAGGCCTGGTTGATCTTCAAAAATGTGAGTCTGTCCACAGACTCTGTGGACAGACGAGAGCACTTCTCCGTGACCACGCCTCCGGCCGCACTGAAGCACCTCTCACACAGCACGCTGGAAGGGGGGCAAGACAGGACTTCCAGGGCGTACTGCGCCAGCTCACTCCAGACCTGCAACCGCTTGACCCAATACTCCAAGGGGTCCACAGGGTCCTCGCTGGTGTCAAACCCACTGAAGGACCCCATGTAGTCGGCCACCATCCGGGTCAGGCACTGGCTGTGACTTTGAGAGGTGGATGCTGCTGCACGCACCTCCTCTCTCAGCTGCTCTACCGTCATGTAGAGTCCTTTTGTCAAGGACAGCAGGTCTCCTGGGCGCCTGATGCTGCTGCTGGCTGCAGGCACCGGCTGCTGTGCTGGCTGGACAGGGACAGAGGGGGTGGAAGGCTTCCTCCAATCGCCGAACAAGGATCTCCTGCAACTCCCTTGTTCGCTGCTCAGGGTCTCCAGCAGGCAGGTACTGAGCCACCTTCCCCTTCAGCCATGGGTCCAGGATCATGCTGATGTAGGCTTCCTCCCGAGCTTGCATCTGCTTCACCCTGGGGTCTGTGCGCAGGCACCGCAGCATGTGCACTGCCATGGGGAACAGGGTGGTCTGTCCAGCACAGACTTCAGGGTCAGTAGCCGCAACACTGTCCTCCTCCTCTGGCCCCTGAGCCTCTTCCTCCTCTCTCCACCCTCGCACCACTGCAGCAGTGCTCCGCTGTTCCCCCTCAACAGCAATGTCCAGAACCTCCAACTCCTCCTCCAACAACTCAAAATCCTGCACAGAAGTGGACTGCGCAGGTGGCTGCTGTTCCAGCTGGATCAGGGCCTCCTCATCCAGCAGATCACCCAGGGCCCTGTCCAGCAGACAAACAATGGGCACCCACTGGCAGAGGGATGCCCGTTCCTCACTGACCAGGTTGGTTCCCTGCAGGAAGGGAGCCAACACCAAGCAGACCTGCTGCATCTGCCCCCACTGTACGTTGGAAAGGAGCTGGAGTCTGGTGGTGCCGGCAAGAGTGGCCTCCAGAATGTAGCGGTTGATAGCCCTCCTCTGCTCAACCAACCGCTCCAACTTCGTCAGGGTGGAGTTCCAGCGAGTTGGCACATCAATCACAAGCTGGTGTCGTGGCAGGCCCTCGCGCTGCTGCAGGTCGACCAGGTTTGCTGCGGCAGCAACTGAGCGGTGGAAACTCAGAACAATTTTCCTTGCCACTTCCAAAAGATTGTCCATCCCCTGGTAGGTGTGCAGGAACTTCTGCACCACCAAGTTTATGATGTGGGCCAAGCAGGGGATGTTGGTCAAGTGTCCCCTGTTGATGGCAGACAGCAGGTTGGCCACATTGTCGGACACCACCATCCCGACTCTGAGGCCTCTGGGGGTCAGCCACGGCTTCTCCTGCTCCCTGAGTTTGAGAAGGACGTTGACTGCTGTCAGTTGGGTCTTCCCAAGGCTGACCATCTCCAGCAGCGCTTGGCAGTGGCGGGCCTTCATGCTGCTGCTGAGGTGGGTTTGCTTGGTGGCAGGAGCTGCTGCTTCTCCCCTGACCGCGCGTGGTGGCACCACATAGTGGGCGACTGGTGCTGCTGCTGCTGATGCGCCCGAGGATGGATCTGCTGCTTCCTCGCTGGCGCATTCCACTAGGCTGACCCAGTGGGCCATGAAGGACAGGTAGCGGTCTGTCCCAAAACGGCTGCTCCATGAATCCATGGTGACGTGGATCCGCTCACTCACGGCGTGATCAAGCGCGCGGCCCACATTCGCCATTGCAAACCAGTTCAGTGCTGGGCGGGAGTAGTGGCGGCTGGGGATTTGCCACTCCGAAATCCCGTACTGCAGGAGCGTTCTGATGTCTCTCCCCTCCTGCACAAAGGAGCATGGCAGGAGCTGGGAGCACATGGCCTGGGCAAGCAACCCGTTCAGCACCCGGATGCGCCTGTTGGTGGGAGGCAGAACCTTGGTCACACTGGGAAAGGACTCGCTGAGCAGGGTCTGGTGGCATTTGCCTGCACGGGAGGATGAGGAGGCGACTGTGGAGGGAGAAGATGAGGCCCCTGAGGACTAGCTGCCCGGGGGGGAGCCGTGACTTTCTGTGCTCCTGCTGCTGATGCTGGATGAGCAGGAGGGTGAGATGCTGCTGCTGCTGAAGGATGTGCAGTGGCTGTCTGGCTCTGACCACTGCCTGCGCCACTGTCCTTCAGCTTCAGAAACTCACTGTAGTCCTCAAAATGTTTGGTCTCCAAGTGGGTCTGCAGGCACGAGGTACCCAACTTGTTCAGATCGCGATCTCTGCTCAGGCTGGCACCGCAACTGTGGCAAATGGCATGGGTCTTGTCCTCAACACACACAGTGAAGTACCGCCAGACTGGGGATTTGAACTTGCCCTTCAAGCTTGAGGGCTGAGGAGCTTTTTTGCCTTTGGAGGGCTGTTTTTTTTTGGAGGAGCTTTGGTGCGGGTGGTGGTGGTAGCAGCTGAAGAAGCAGGCTTTGGCTCCTGCCTTCCACGCCCTGTGCTGGCCGCCATGCTGCTGCCATGCCTCTGTGCCAGAGACGCCTCCTCCTCTGATGACCAGCTGCCTTCAACCAACTGTGCACATAGGGATGGTCCCCCACCTCATCATCATCATCATCCCATCTCCCATCATCAAACATCTCCTCTGAGCCCTCAACCAACTCCTCTGCCCCAACATCCCCTACATCAGGCCCCTCCTCCTCCTCATGAAATTTTGGTTGTTGTGCGCCAACAACAAACTCCTCCACCTCATACTCCTCCTCCTCCTCCTTGCATGCCCCCATCATCTCCTCCTCAAAATGTTCCACAACATCCCTCAAAACGCTCGCAGTCCCTGGGGTAAAGAGCGAGCTCAGTGAGGGCAGGCTGGTCGCTGGGGTCAATGTGACCTCAAGCGGTGGTGGAGGCCTGCTGCGGACCGGAGTGATGGTGGTGGTGGCACTGGTCTCGCTGGTGCTGGAGGTCTGGCTGTAAACGGTGGCTTGCTGTTCTGCCATCATTTCCATGACAGCCTGTGCCTGACTCTCCGCAATGGGCCAGGGGCGATGACCCACAACAAAGATGGACGTAACACGCTATTGCTGTGCCTCTGCTCCCTCCTCCACAACTCTGCGGTCAGTGGCTGGTGGCGGACCAGTCACAGACCTGCTGGTGCTGCCAGTGGCTGCAGCAATGGCGCTGCCTCTCATGGTGGTCCCTTGCCCTCTACCTCTACCTCTGCACACAATAAGAAAAACAAATGCGGCACTAAATAAACTCACAGACTATAGCAGTACAAATTAAGTAAACTAGTATATAGGTAACAACTAACTATAACCCCTAGTAGTAGTGTAGTAGTCGATAACTAACTCGCGTGACAGTCAGACAGTGACAATAAAAGTCTGTCAAACACGGACGCAATCAATAGGGTCGGGCAGATAACAGTCACAGATCACAACAGATGCTGGCCTGGCCTAGTGGCCTGTGAAGTAACTATTACACAGTAGTAGTGAAGCCTGCGGCACTAAATAAACTCAGACTATAGCAATAGCAGTACAAATTAAGTAAACTAGTACGTAGGTAACAACTAACTATAACCCCTAGTAGTAGTGTAGTAGTCGATAACTAACTCATGCGACAGTCAGACAGTGACAATAAAAGTCTGTCACACACAGACGCAATCAATAGGGTCGGGCAGATGACTGTCACAGATCACAACAGATGCTGGCCTTTACAGTAACTAACACAGTACTGAAGCTAATAAACTCACAGACTAACAGTACAAATTAAGTAAACTAGTACTAGTACAGAACTAACTATAATCCCTAACCTACCTAAGCTAGTAGTAAGCTAAGGCTACCTAGGCTAGCAGGCCTAGCCTGCACGCAGGCCTAACACTAGCCTAGCACAATATACAGTACACTACACTAGCTGACTGAACTATAACAATCAAATCACTATCTATCTATAAATGAGTACAATAAAGGTGTTCAGAATGTGTTTAGGAGGTAAAACGCTGTGTTAAACAGTTGGAAAGCACTTGCTAAGACACACAGCAGCACTGGAGATGCTCTCAGTACCGCAGAGTCACAAGCAAGGACATGCTCCCTAAGATGGCCGCCGCCTTATGTAGAGGAGGGGAGGGCCAGGCTCCCCTCCTCTGATTGGTTGCTAGGGCCTCGGCTGGGGGCCTTTTGATTGGCCCAATGACGTCATCCCCTGGATACCGAAGCCGAATTCGTGATCACGCGTTAACAACCGTTAACACGGCCGAATTTGAGAGTGACTATTTGGGTACTGTAACGATTGTGGAATTCTCTCCGTGATCAGCGCACAAGACGTTCGCTGACCCTGCGGAAATCCTCCACAAGCGTATAATTTGCGGGAACCCAGCAAAAGGTGCAATGCACCTGTAGAGGGAAAATTCCTGTTGACAGGGGGAGCTGTGGAGTGCAAAGGAACAGCTCCTCTGCCCTACCACACACCCCAGACAGGAATTGCACGAAGGGACGGAACGCAATCGCAAGAGAGGCGATTGAGAATGAGCACAGAGACAGATTGTATGTGTGTGCACCAAACTAGTCGCCAACCCGCGACGGTGCACACACCACAGCAGATATGAAGTAGGAACGCGATCGCGAGAGGTGCGATCGCCAGACGTGACACAAGGTTACAGCAAGGCAGAGCACGAGAGTAGCAAAGGCACAGCAAATCATACAATGAGGAGATACGGAAAATAACAAACGCTAGCTAAACGCGAACACCGCACTCATTCGCAACAGTGCACGCGTTTATGCGCGGTCTCCACATGATAAGCACAATAGAGACAAACACGCCTAACTAACCACCGACAGACAAACATGAAACAGAGGACGCGAGCGCTTGCTTAACGGTTACCTCACCGAGCCTCCAGCAAGCGTTCGTAGCAGACAAGACAGACACACGGAAACATGAATAAGCGAACGATAGGATCCACAGCAGTATCGAAAGTGGCTAGCGCGATCCAGGAAGACAGAACAGAAGGATCCACAGCACTAGCGCAGGATGCTAGTGCGATCCAGGTACAGAGTAGCAGAACAGAAGGATCCACAGCACTAGCGCAGGATGCTAGTGCGATCCAGGTACAGAGTAGCAGAACAGAAGGATCCACAGCACTAGCGCAGGATGCTAGTGCGATCCAGGTACAGAGTAGCAGAACAGAAGGATCCACAGCACTAGCGCAGGATGCTAGTGCGATCCAGGTACAGAGTATCAGAACAGAAGGATCCACAGCACTAGCGCAAGATGCTAGTGCGATCCAGGGACACAGATCAGAAGGGGCTACCAGTAACAACCGCTGTTCCGGTTAGCACCCAGACACACAGAACGATTTCCTGTCGACCACCGCTGGGGCAGGACAATCGCAACAGACAAACAAAACAGATAAGCAATCCTAACTGCACTAAGGAAACCTGCCCAGTGCAGTTTCCAGGGATTACTCTAGGCTAATCTTCAACAAAGAGCAAGGCTGACACTCCCGGCGAGTGTCACACAGGATCTAACTCTTATGACCAGCCAAGTTCTGTGATATCACATGGTATATATAGAGCAGGCCTACAAGGGATGTGGCTAGGCAATTTGCATGACAAACGTATGCAAATTCCTCAGCAACAGCAAGCTGAAAAACTGACAAAAGGTCTCTCTTCCAGAGACCTGCAGAATGCAGACCTGAACAATGGTCAAAAAGCTGCCTGCCTGCACAGGCAGTTGAACAGATCATTACAGTACCCCCCCCCCCTCCAGGGTCGAATTCCAGACGACCCTCAAAACTGCTATTAGCAAAAGACTCCAACCGAAGACTCATGAAGGTCGGGACAGCCCGACAAGGTCCAATTCCAGAGTCAGTCCACCCGAAACCGACCTCATCGGAAGCAGAAGCCACCGAAACATGCCCATCAGTACTACAAGTCTCAGTGTAACACCCATCAGGACTGTGAATGCCAGAGAAGAAGCCATCGACACCCTCCAGACCATACCTACCACCTTCCAAGGAGCGTCCGAAGACACCATACCTGCCACAATACCTGTACGAAGTGTCTCTTTCAAAACAAAAGCCACTGTTGATCTTATCCAGGGTACCAAGCAAAATTTCTCCCGGAATCTCCCAAAACCCTTTGGAACCCTGCAGAGATCCCAAGAGGCCAGAACGCTCACCAGACTCACATGGAGAACCGCCAAGAACCCCTATGGAACCAATGATTATTCTGGATTCAGAATTATCCAGACACCCATCAAGATCAGGACTTTCCGGGACCACTTCTGGGCATGCGACCAGGCAGGCCATATCAGAGCATGTCTCCACTGAGGAAGCATCTGAGTATGCTGGTAACCGAGGCACACTTGGGCTTTCTGGGTCACAGAGCACACTGGGGTACACCAGCACAGCAGAAACCTCAGGACATGTTGGGGAACTGCCAACCTCAGAGTCCGATACAAGGAAACCAAAACCAGGACCGGGCATAAATTCATCACGAGTAGGGGCCACAGGCACTGGTCTTTCAAAAGAACACTCGGACTCAAATTCAGAAATTTCTGTGACTGCAAAATCATCATTGACTACACAGGCGTGAAGCTCCATCAGAGCTGCAAAGGTAGTCAGCACAACAGCAATGCCTACTGAAGTGGGCAACCCCTCAGAAGGACTTGGGGGGCAGGAGACATCTCCTACAAGTTCTGCACCCTTTAGGAGGAACTCGGAGGTCTCCAGGACATCAGACAAGACCTCAGGAACATAATTTTTTAAAGTTTTCTGAGAAGGATTCTGAACTATCCATGTTACAGGGCAAAACTGGAACTTTATTTTGTGAACAGGGCAGATGTCCCAGGGAAGGTTCCACCATAAACTGAGACTGAATTTCATCATCATGAGCGGAACGTACAGGAATATTTACTGGAACACACACTGACTCCCTAACTTTAATCTCGCTGCACCCAGAATTCTGCGTAGCAGCCAAACTAGCTTGCAACTCCAAAACTGCAGAAAAACAGGTGAGTATAGTGGCAATACCTAGACGAGCCTCTAGGGACACTGCAGGAGACTCTAAACAAGGCCATCTTAACTCATCCAGAGTACAGGGTGCAGAATCAGCATTTTCCTCAGAACAAGAAAGGGACTCACAAATGTCAGTGTGATTGGACATCATATTGTTATTCATGGTACAGGGCAGGCTCAGAGAAACTTTCTCTGGACCCAGCAAAAATGTTTCAGAGTCAGATTCGCAAAACCGAAGCGCTGTCTCACTCTTAGATTCGGCTAACAATGTCAAATCCGAGGAGCCAGAACGCAAAACCTGCGAATCAAAAATCGCTTTAGGTTGTGAAACTGACGCTTCCATAGCGCAAACCTCCGCGATCTGCGGGGCAGACTGTAAGGTGTTTAGGAGAGAAACACTGGAGCAATTGTCACCAGGCAACGGGCCCTTACAGGTGTGAACAGGGTGAGACAAAGACGCATCTGCAGTAGAAATAGCGACAACATCAGGAAAAACTTTATTAGACATATTAATTTTACTTTTGATGCTGCAAAATTTAGGAATTTTCCCCATGGCAGCATCACAGATGGAAGATATTAAAGCTCTGTCTCTAAATGACAAGGGGTCCCACATATCCTTGAGAAAACTGGCACATTCATGCCTGACACAATCTGCAGGAACATCAGAGAAACAGGCATCAGATCGCACAGATTTAAACTGCACGCAGTCAGGAGAGAATCCTCCAGGATTCGCACAGGAATCAACCACAGTGGCGCACCCACTCACTTCAGATCACACAATGTCACGACTCACATGCTTTACCCCAGAAAGGCAGGAACAATCATCCGACAACGATGTCTCTTTAGGGCCCTTTTCCACTAGAGCGATTGTGATTGCTGAATCGCAAAATCGCAAATCGCTAGTGATTTTTAAATCACTAGAGTTGTTACTTTATCATAGAAATCACGAGAAGTATTTTCCACTATAGTGATTCGATTTGGAAATCGCTAATCGCAAATCGCAATCGCTTGCTGGAGCGATTTTTACAATGATAATGCAATGCAAATGAAAATCACAAATCGCAATCGCATAACAGAATTAATGAAAAATCGCAATCGCAATCGCTGGCGTTTATGATTTGTGATTGCGATTGCTAGTGGAAAAGGACCCTAATTGGAATCAATTGGTTGGTGTGTGTGCGCAACTCATCCAAAATCGTCTGCCATACATAAATCATCAGATCCACATCACCCTCGTCACATTCATCGGAATCAATCAATAGGTACATAGAATCGAGACAATCATTCAAAACATCTTCGCTTTTTGCGATGTAAAAATCGCAAAAGGCTTTCCAATCAAAATCAAATTCCTCCATCAAGGCCTCAATGTCCCATGAGGCAAATGGAGGTTCAAACGGGCCAGTATCCAGATAATCTCCATATGGATGGAGTTCAGGAACAAGAACAGATTTTTTTAACTGCTTTAATATAGTGTGCGATCCTACCTATAGTAGGATCCACATAAGCTTTGGATTGAGGCAAAAAACCAGGAGACAGATCAACATCATGGTAAACATCATTATCATACTGAATGGTTTTGCATGGAAGGGAAAGATCAGCTGATTTATCAGCAGCTACACATTCAATCAGAGCAGGTGGTAAGACAGGCAGTCCAAACCAGTGAGAGAATATCACTGCAAGAAACTGATACAGATTATCATTCCAAGAACTGTTTTTTAGCACATCATACGCCCAGGTGAACAAATCGTCTTTTAAGAGCACATAGGCAAACTGAAGAGCCGACTTGACGGATCAGCAATCTAAAAGGTGGGATCCAGGCAAAACCTCACACATTCAGAGAGAAATTCCGCTTTGGTCTCTGAGTTTAGCCTTTTAAAGCTCTTAAAGACACAGGACCCATACTCGACAAAATCGTACAAATCAGAAATTCCCTCTACACTGGGAATTTTGGTTGGGCTGGTCATACTGTAACGAATGTGGAATTCTCTCCGTGATCAGCGCACAAGACGTGCGCTGACACTGTGGAAACCCTCCACAAGCGTATAATTTGCGGGAACACAGCAAAAGGTGCAATGCACCTGTAGAGGGAAAATTCCTGTCGACAGGGGGAGCTGTGGAGTGCAAAGGAACAGCTCCTCTGCCCTACCACACACGCCAGACAGGAATTGCACGAAGGGACGGAATGCAATCGCAAGAGAGGCGATTGAGAATGAGCACAGAGACAGATCGTATGTGTGTGCACCAAACTAGTCGCCAACCCGCGACGGTGCACACACCACAGCAGATATGAAGTAGGAACGCGATAGCGAGAGGTGCAATCACCAGACGTGACACAAGGTTACAGCAAGGCAGAGCACGAGAGTAGCAAAGGCACAGCAAATCATACAATGAGGAGATACGGAAAATAATAAACGCTAGCTAAACGCGAACACCGCACTCATTCGCAACAGTGCACGCGTTTATGCGCGGTCTCCACGTGATAAGCACAATAGAGACAAACACGCCTAACTAGCCATCGACAGACAAACATGAAACAGAGGATGCGAGCGCTTGCTTAACGGTTACCTCACCGAGCCTCCAGCAAGCGTTCATAGCAGACAAGACAGACACACGAAAACATGAATAAGCGAACGATAGGATCCACAGCACTAGCGAAAGTGGCTAGCGCGATCCAGGAAGACAGAACAGAAGGATCCACAGCACTAGCGCAGGATGCTAGTGCGATCCAGGTACAGAGTAGCAGAACAGAAGGATCCACAGCACTAGCGCAGGATGCTAGTGCGATCCAGGTACAGAGTAGCAGAACAGAAGGATCCACAGCACTAGCGCAGGATGCTAGTGCGATCCAGGTACAGAGTAGCTGTAACGAAAAATCTGCAACGCCGGATGGATTGCGGAAATATGGTCGCATCCAGTCCGGCAAGCGGACCTTCCAACGCGGGATGCGGAAATTCGTCCGCATCCACTGCGCACACCCGTCCGAGCACTCTGCTCCAAACTCACCAACATGCTGTTCACCAGGGTTCTGCCATCTTGCCTCTAGGGGGTGCGGCCGCACGCCAGACACGCCTTTATACTCTTAGAAAGCGTGTCAGCTGACCTGGAGGTCAGCTGACATTTTAGCCTGCTCTGATTGGTTGCTGCCTGGGGTGGAGACTCCTCTCCCAGGCAGTATATAAGGAAGTGCTTTCCAGTCACACTTCGTCTGTGTTTGCGATACCCTGTGTCAGCACTCAGACCTTAGACTGGATCCCAGGTGTTGAAACCAAGGACTTCACACCTAGACTAGGAGATTATTATTGTTATTGATTCTCTGTGTATGATTCTGTGCCTGTCTTGACTTCTCTTCTGCTTCCTGATTCTGTACTCTGCCAGCCCGTACCGTTAACGACTATTGGCTTGGTTCCTGACTATTCTCTCGTCTCACGTCTCTGTACTGTTGCCGCCTGTACTGTTGCCGAACCTCTTTCTGTCTGACCTTGCTCCCTTCAGTGGAACGTCTCCCACTGTTGGGTTATTATCTGAGGTTTGCCTCCCTGAGACGCCGGCCCTAGCAGACCGTTACTGCCAGAGGCCGAGATTCCTCCACTGCCACTTTGGGGGATCTCACACACGGGGTTCCCATTCAGAGGTAACCACACCTCTGAGGAATTGCCGTGTGGTGGATATTTCCACAACTTTGTGAATATTTACTGCTTTGTTTATTTCCATGTTGATCGTGTGTCCACTGCTTTACATCTACCCGCATTATTAGCAATTCCGCAGATTGCTATATAATCGGGTCTATCCTTGTATTATTGGCGATACTGCGGATCCCCAATAATCAAGGTTCGGGGTGTGACACTGGTCTGAGTAGATCATTTCAGGCACTTACCGTGTTAGTGAGCCTTCCGCTGATTTACCATCACGAAGATACTGACTATTTCACTCTAACATATCTGCATTAGTGGTGATTCTGTATATCACCACTTAATCAGATATTTGTGCCTCTTGCTGACACCAATCGTTACAGAAACACAGACCATAAAGAAGTAAGATGGAGGGGGTGATAAACCAGCTTCAGACTGTAAGGGCAGAGTTAGAACAGCTGAAGATTACTGTAACTGCACAGCAGGCTCAGATTACTCAGTTAAATGAGACTGTCCAAAGGTTGCAATCACCACTTAACGTTCTACCTCCCCCGGCTCTTAGCGAGCCTAAAATGAACATTCCTGAGAAATTTTCAGGCACAAGGTCAGATTTCCAGAATTTCCGTCACAGAGTGCTGTCTTACTTTGAGATGAAACCTGTGTCCTCGGGAACCGAGGCTCAGAAGGTCACTCTTATCAAGACTCTATTGCATGCAGATTCCCAGACGTGGGCTTATGGCTTACCTGATGAGCATCCTGCTCTGTCTTCTGTCCAGGAGTTTTTTAAGGCCATGGCGGTCATCTACGATGATCCAGATAGTGCCGCCACAGCCGAACGTAAGCTCAAAAACCTTAGACAAGGACGCAGTACTGCTGAGGAGTATGCGTCAGAGTTTAGGAAGTGGGCTGTGTCTTCTAGATGGGAGCGATATGCACTCTTGGATAGATACCTAGATGGGTTGTCAGAAGCAGTAACTGACGTGATGGTTAGTCATCCGGAACCCAAAGATCTAGATGAGGCTATTACGCTGTCTATTAAAATAGATAGGCGTCTGAGGTACAACAAGAAGGGCAGGTACCCCATGTACTCTAGGACTTCTGGGGCCAGTAGCTCGGCAGCAGTTGAGACTGAGGAGCCGATGCAGTTAGGCCACGGGCGCCTCACGGAGGCGGAAAGGTCAAGAAGACGCAGAGAGGGTCTTTGCATGTACTGCGGGGAAAAGGGCCACATTGCACAAAACTGTGGTAGGAAGTCGGGAAACTCCTCGGCTTAGGTGTGGTAGGGGGTACCACCCTAAGCGGAATTGTTTTACCTCCAAAACAAGAACAAATTTTATTGCCCTGTTCCCTGAATTGGGAAGGGCAGAACTTTCCTACCACAGCATTTGTAGATTCCGGGTCAACAGCTAACTTTTTAGATTTAAGCTTTGCTTTAAGTTTAAATATCCCTGTACTTCCGGTAGGAAGACATTTATATGTTACAGCGATTGATGACACTCCTTTGCAAGGAAAGTCCCCACTGTGTCAGACACCTCCCCTCTCGCTGCAAGTGGGAGCTCTGCACAGGGAGGTCATACAGTTTTTCGTTTTAAAGATGTCTACCTCTACGGTGATACTAGGGTTGCCCTGGTTACGATTACATTCTCCTCAGTTTGATTGGGGGAATGGGCAGTTGACTACTTGGTCGCCTTATTGTACACAACATTGTTTACAGAATGTAGTTTTGTGTTCTACTAAGATTCAAGTGGAAAGAGTACCTCCACAATATCAGGAATATGCTGATGTCTTTTGTCCTAGGGCAGCAGATCAATTACCCCCCCATAGACCTTTTGATTGCCCAATAGATTTGAAACCAGGAACCATGCCACCCAGGGGCCACCTATACAACCTCTCGTCCCCGGAAAAATTGGCCATGGACGAGTACATTCAGGAAAATTTGCAGAAGGGTTTCATCCGCCCTTCAAGATCTCCTGCAGGAGCGGGATTCTTTTTCGTTCAGAAAAAAGATGGTGGTTTGCGCCCCTGTATTGACTACAGGGGTCTAAATAAGATCACGATTAAGAATCGGTATCCACTACCGCTAATCGACGATTTATTTACACAGGTTCCCGGGGCTTCTGTTTTCACTAAGTTGGATCTAAGGGGGCCTACAATTTGATCCGTATCAGGGAGGAAGATGAATGGAAGACGGCATTCAACACTCCCAAGGGGCATTACGAATACTTGGTGATGCCCTTTGGGTTGTGTAACGCTCCTGCAGTTTTTCAAGAGTTCGTCAACGAGATTTTTAGGGAGGTACTGGGTCGCTTTGTAATCGTCTACTTAGATGATATCTTGATATTTTCTAAAAATATCACGGAACACCGCCAACATGTAAAGTATGTGTTACAAAGACTCAGGGAGAATCAATTGTTTGCGAAATTAGAGAAATGTGTTTTCGAGGTAAAGGAGATTGCCTTTCTTGGTTACATTATCTCTACATCAGGGTTGTCCATGGATCCCAAGAAGGTCTCTTCTGTAAGGGATTGGCCACAACCATCTGGGCTTAAAGCACTACAGAGATTCTTGGGATTCGCAAATTATTATAGAAAATTTATCAAGGGGTTCTCTTCGGTGGTGTCTCCGCTTACTAATTTGACAAAAAAAGGGGCTGATGCCACTCATTGGTCAGAAGAAGCAGTTGTGGCATTTTCCTCTCTGAAAGAGGCATTCTGTTCTGCTCCCATATTACGTCATGTAGATGTTGCTTACCCATTTATAGTGGAGGTGGATGCTTCGGAGGTTGGAGTAGGAGCAGTATTGTCTCAACGTTCAGGACTTCAGGGCAAGCTTCATCCCTGTGCTTTTTTTTCCAGAAAATTCTCCCCTGCCCAGAGAAATTATGATGTTGGAAACAGGGAATTTTTAGGCATCAAGCTTGCTTTTGAGGAGTGGCGCCACTGGTTAGAGGGGGCGGAGCATGTAATTACTGTGTACACGGATCATAAAAATTTACAGTACATTGAAAAAGCTAAAAGACTCACCCCCAGACAGGCTAGATGGGCTCTCTTTTTCTGCCGTTTTAATTTTATAATTACATTCACACCAGGGAGTAAGAACGTTAAAGTGGACGCCCTTTCTCGTTGTTTTGAACCTGAAACTGCTCCATCTCCTTCCTCAGAAAGTATTCTGTCGAAAGAGATCATCCTGGCAGCCACTGAGATAGTTGAAGACCTTCCTAGCCTCTTAAGTCCTTTTCAATTAGAAGTCCCAGAAGGGAAACCAAGAGGGGTTCTTTATGTCCCTTGTACTTTACGTCCCAAAGTGCTGCAGTTGTTTCATGGACACAAGAATGCTGGACACCCTGGCATTACCCGAACCCAAGAATTGTTGTGTAGATCTGTCTGGTGGCCATCTCTACAACAAGATTGCAAGGAATTTGTTAAGACCTGTACCGTCTGTGCCAGGAGCAAACCCTCCCGACTGGCTCCAGTTGGAACTTTGCAGTCTCTGCCCTCCCCTCAGGAGCCATGGACACATATTTCCATGGACTTCGTGGGAGAACTTCCAGATTCCAATGGAAAGACTGTCATATGGGTGGTCACAGACAGATTCAGTAAGATGGCCCACTTTGTGCCTTTGAGTGGTTTCCCTACTGCTCAAAAACTAGCAGATCTTTTCATTCAAAATATCTTTAAATTACACGGCATTCCAGAGAATGTTGTCTCAGACAGAGGGGTCCAGTTTGTCTCTAGGTTCTGGCGGGCCTTCTGTAAGGGGATGGGTATGTCGTTGTCCTTTTCATCAGGTTACCATCCACAGACCAACGGCCAGACAGAGAGGACCAATCAATCATTGGAACAGTTCCTGAGATGTTATGTGGCGGACGCCCAACACCAGTGGGCGGAGTTTCTACCATTTGCTGAGTTCGCACATAACAATCTCAGGAATGAGTCCTCTGGTTATGCGCCTTTTCAAATTGTCAATGGGAAATCTCCCAAATTTTCTCCTTTGCCAGTGTCGACCTCTCCATTCCCTGTCCTGGAGGAGTGGCAGGAATCTTTCAAGAGGATTTGGGCTAATGTCGGAGAAAATTTAAAAAAGGCTTTCATCATACAGAAGAGGCAGGCAGATAAGAGACGGTCTGCGGAGTGGGAGTTTAAACCAGGAGACAAGGTTTGGGTATCAACTCGTCATATAGCTCTGAGGCAGCCATCCGCGAAACTGGGGCCCAGGTATATTGGACCATATCCAATTTCCGAAAGGGTTAATCGTGTTACTTACAGAGTCAGGTTACCGCATTCTCTAAAGGTGGGGAAAGCCTTTCATGTGTCACTCCTGAAACCAGCTGTTCAGGTGGACTCCCTCCCGCCTCACCCTGTCATGGTTGATGGTGAGCCTGAATGGGAGGTTGAGGAGATCTTGGACTCCAGACGAGTTCAGGGTTCAGTGCAGTATTTGGTGCATTGGAGAGGGTACGGTCTAGAGGAAAGATCCTGGGTCAAAGCAGGTGATTTACATGCTGATAAACTTAGGAGACGGTTCCATGAGCTCCATCCTGACAGGCCAGGTGGGACGTGTCCGGAGTCCACGCCTAGAGGGAGGGGTACTGTAACGAAAAATCTGCAACGCCGGATGGATTGCGGAAATATGGTCGCATCCAGTCCGGCAAGCGGACCTTCCAACGCGGGATGCGGAAATTCGTCCGCATCCACTGCGCACACCCGTCCGAGCACTCTGCTCCAAACTCACCAACATGCTGTTCACCAGGGTTCTGCCATCTTGCCTCTAGGGGGTGCGGCCGCACGCCAGACACGCCTTTATACTCTTAGAAAGCGTGTCAGCTGACCTGGAGGTCAGCTGACATTTTAGCCTGCTCTGATTGGTTGCTGCCTGGGGTGGAGACTCCTCTCCCAGGCAGTATATAAGGAAGTGCTTTTCAGTCACACTTCGTCTGTGTTTGCGATACCCTGTGTCAGCACTCAGACCTTAGACTAGATCCCAGGTGTTGAAATCAAGGACTTCACACCTAGACTAGGAGATTATTATTGTTATTGATTCTCTGTGTATGATTCTGTGCCTGTCTTGACTTCTCTTCTGCTTCCTGATTCTGTACTCTGCCAGCCCGTACCGTTAACGACTATTGGCTTGGTTCCTGACTATTCTCTCGTCTCACGTCTCTGTACTGTTGCCGCCTGTACTGTTGCCGAACCTCTTTCTGTCTGACCTTGCTCCCTTCAGTGGAACGTCTCCCACTGTTGGGTTATTATCTGAGGCTTGCCTCCCTGAGACGCCGGCCCTAGCAGACCGTTACTGCCAGAGGCCAAGATTCCTCCACTGCCACTTTGGGGGATCTCACACACGGGGTTCCCATTCAGAGGTAACCACACCTCTGAGGAATTGCCGTGTGGTGGATATTTCCACAACTTTGTGAATATTTACTGCTTTGTTTATTTCCATGTTGATCGTGTGTCCACTGCTTTACATCTACCCGCATTATTAGCAATTCCGCAGATTGCTATATAATCGGGTCTATCCTTGTATTATTGGCGATACTGCGGATCCCCAATAATCAAGGTTCGGGGTGTGACACTGGTCTGAGTAGATCATTTCAGGCACTTACCGTGTTAGTGAGCCTTCCGCTGATTTACCATCAGGAAGATACTGACTATTTCACTCTAACATATCTGCATTAGTGGTGATTCTGTATATCACCACTTAATCAGATATTTGTGCCTCTTGCTGACACCAATCGTTACAGTAGCAGAACAGAAGGATCCACAGCACTAGCGCAAGATGCTAGTGCGATCCAGGGACACAGATCAAAAGGGGCTACCAGTAACAACCGCCGTTCCGGTTAGCACCCAGACACACAGAACGATTTCCTGTCGACCACCGCTGGGGCAGGACAATCGCAACAGACAAACAAAACAGATAAGCAATCCTAACTGCACTAAGGAAACCTGCCCAGTGCAGTTTCCAGGGATTACTCTAGGCTAATCTTCAACAATCAGTAGAAAGAGAGGAACAGTCGGAGCACCAGCTCATGCACATAGGGATTTATTGCAGTCGTATAGGCGTACAGGCATTCCAGCAAGGTTAAATGAGAGAGAGATACACAGGCCTTACAGCCGTTTCACGGCAACTGCCGCTTCCTCAGAGACCACAGGTATCAAAAGCTATACAGATATGCAGTCATATAAATACACAAATACATAACTACTTACCACTCCCCACTGTCTATCAACCGCTACCGAGTGCGTGCCGCCATTAGCGCGGCTACGATCGCTTCCGGGGTATTTCCCGCCCACTTCCGGGGTCGCTTACCACAGTGTCCAATCGGCGCTCTGGAAGGTACAACCTATCCGGCGCTACGCTTAGGCTCTGTTGCGAGTGCGTCCTTGGTTACCTTGTAACATCGATAGTGTAGACAGTGGGGGCGTGGTTCTGTAAATAAAGAAACAAGAGAAAAGAGGAAATAAGTATTAAAATCAGCCTAATTAGACTAATAAAACCAAAGTGTTAAAAGCAAACACATAGCGAGGCTCCTATTTCTCAGAGATTAAGATATGCTAATACTACTTAATATGCATCCAAAAAGCAGTGAAGTTCATTACGTTCGTTCAGTCCACTTGCAAAACACGCATCTGTCATTGAGATTAAGCGGGCCTCTTCTCTCAACAACATCTGTTTACGATTACCACCTCTGTGTGGGATTGGTACATGTTTTAATGCTGTAAATCTTAGACCTCCTGTCTTTCCCTCATGGCATTCTCTCATGTGGGCTATAAATCTACCAGCACCTATCCCTGTACGTACAGAGTTAACGTGTTGCTGAAATCAAGTGGCTAGCTGTTGTTCAGTTTTACCCACATAGAATCTTTTGCAGGGGCATAAGATTGCATATACCACATAAGTGGATCTACAATGCAGATAATCCTTAACAGAGGCGGCCTTAGAGTACGCGGGGCCTGGGGCGTGTGTCATATGCGGGGCCTAGAGACATGTGCTGTGGATACACACACACACGCACACACACGTTTGTGGAAATACAAACTCTGTATAGGTTACATAGGTAGGTGCCTGCAGTATAGTTTAGATAAGTAGGTGCCCCCGGTATAGGTTAGATAGGTAGGTGCCCCACAGTATAGGTTAGATAGGTAGGTGCCTGCAGTATAGGTTAGATACATAGGTGCCTGCAGTATAGGTTAGATACATACCGGTAGGTGCCTGCAGTATAGATGAGATAGGTAGGTGCCCCGCAGTATAGGTTAGATAGGTAGGGGCCTGAAGAATAGGTTAGATAGGTACGTGCCTGCAGTATAGGTTAGATAGTTAGTTTCCCCCAGTATAGGTTAGATAGGTACGTGCCTGCAGTATAGGTTACATAGGTAGGTTCCCCCAGTATAGGTTATATAGGTAGGTGCCTGCAGTATAGGTTAGATATGTAGGTGCCTGCAGTATAGATGAGATAGGTAGGTGCCCTGCAGTATAGGTTAGATACATAGGTGCCTGCAGTATAGGTTAGATACATAGGTGCCTGCAGTATAGATGAGATAGGTAGGTGCCCCGCAGTATAGGTTAGATAGGTAGGGGCCTGAAGAATAGGTTAGATAGGTACGTGCCTACAGTATAGGTTAGATAGGTAGGTTCCCCCAGTATAGATTAGATAGGTACGTGCCTGCAGTATAGGTTACATAGGTAGGTTCCCCCAGTATAGGTTATATAGGTAGGTGCCTGCAGTATAGGTTAGATACGTAGGTGCCTGCAGTATAGGTTAGATACGTAGGTGCCTGCAGTATAGATGAGATAGTTAGGTGCCCTGCAGTATAGATTAGATAGGTAGGTGCCTGCAGTATAGATGAGATAGGTAGGTGCCCTGCAGTATAGGTTAGACAGGTAGGTGCCTGCAGTATAGGTTAGATAGGTAGGTGCCTGCAGTATAGATGAGATAGGTAGGTGCCCTGCAGTATAGGTTAGATACGTAGGTGCCTGCAGTATAGGTTAGATACGTAGGTGCCTGCAGTATAGGTTAGATAGATAGGTGCCCTGCAGTATAGATTAGATAGGTAGGTGACCTGCAGTATAGATTAGATAGGTAGGTGCCTGCCGTATAGGTTAGATAGGTAGGTTCCCCGAGTAAAGATTAGATAGGTAGCTGCCTGCACTATAGGCTAGATAGGTAGGTGCCAGTATAGGTTACATAGGTAGGTTCCCCAAGTAAAGGTTAGATAGGTAAGTGCCTGCAGTATAGGTTAGATAGGTAGGTTCCCGGAGTAAAGGTTAGATAGGTGGGGAGAGCAGCGGTGGGGAGAGCTGGCATAGTAGTTAAAACTCACCTTTCTTCCGCTGAATCGCGTTGCCAACTCCTTCCTGTCCCGGCATCTGTTGTATTGTCAACAGTGCCCCCTGTGATGACGTGCGGCACGTCATCACAGGGGGTGCTGTTACCAGTATGTCAGATGCTGGAAGAGGAAGGATATGGAGGCTGCGGGGGATCGGTGGAAGAAGGGTGATTTTTAACTACTATGCCCGCAGGGGCGTAACTAGAAATCACTGGGCCCTCCGTGAAACCTTTAACCTCCTGAGCGGTATGGACGAGCTCAGCTCGTCCATCACCGCCGGAGGCTGCCGCTCAGGCCCTGCTGGGCCGATTTTCTTCAAATAAAGTGCAGCACACGCAGCCGGCACTTTGCCAGCCGCGTGTGCTGCCTGATCGCCGCCGCTCTGCGGCGATTCGCCGCGAGCAGTGGCGAAAGAGGGTCCCCCCAGCCGCCTGAGCCCTGCGCAGCCGGAACAAAAAGTTCCGGCCAGCGCTAAGGGCTGGATCGGAGGCGGCTGACGTCAGGACGTCGGCTGACGTCCATGACGTCACTCCGCTCGTCGCTATGGCGACGATCTAAGCAAAACAAGGAAGGCCGCTCATTGCGGCCTTCCTTGTTTATTCTGGGCGCCGGAGGCGATCGGAAGAACGCCTCCGGAGCGCCCTCTAGTGGGCTTTCATGCAGCCAACTTTCAGTTGGCTGCATGAAATAGTTTTTTTTTAATTAAAAAAAAACCCTCCCGCAGCCTCCCTGGCGATCTCAATAGAACGCCGGGGAGGTTAATGGGCCCCCCCCCCTTCCAACTCCTGCCCCCCACACCCACAGGTCTCTTCTGTTTCGCCAGAATATCAACAACCTGGAAAGCACGCACACACACAGACACGCACACACGCACACACACACACACAGACATGCACACACACACAGACACACACACGCCCACACAGACACGCACACGCGCACACACACACACACACACACACACACACACACACACACACAGACAGACACACACACAGACAGACACACACACACACCCACCCACACACACAGACACACACACACACAGACACGCACACACACACACACACAGACACACACACACAGACACGCACACACAGACACGCGCACACAGACACACACACACACAGACACACACACACAGACACACACACACCACACTCTCTTTCTCTCTCTCCCTCCTTTCTCCCCCATCCCCAACTGCAATCAGCAATGTGAAGGACACGGTGACAGCCTATATAAACACACAACATACTTGGACAGCAGGAGTCTGTCCACATG
Organism: Hyperolius riggenbachi; assembly: GCF_040937935.1. Taxonomy (NCBI): domain Eukaryota; kingdom Metazoa; phylum Chordata; class Amphibia; order Anura; family Hyperoliidae; genus Hyperolius; species Hyperolius riggenbachi. Next base: position 158,703,368 of record NC_090656.1, on the reverse strand, counting down.
GTTCAGACAAGACAACCCTCTCTTCCTCTGTCTCCTTCGTGTCTTAGCAGCTCAGGCAGGCTGTCACAACGGCAGTCCTTACATCCTCTCTCTTCTCCCGGGTCCACCACGTGCGTGGGGGGCGGAGCAGTAAACGGATGCCAAGTCTGATGGGAGGCAGCAGCACCAAGCATGCTGCTCTGCCTCTGAGTGTCACTGTGCGTCCTGTGCGCAGGGAAGTGCTTGTAATTCAAATGTAAAGATTGCCGAGCCTGCCTGCTATTAATCCATGTACGCAGGCGAGCACTGGCCCCTGAGTCCCCCAGGCCGCAGATTCTGCGGGGCCTCTTCAGGTGCGGGGCCTAGGGCGATTGCCCCACTTGCCCCCCCCAAAGGCCGGCTCTGATCCTTAATGATAATTTTAGTCCCTCCCAATTGTATCACCTTTCCAGGTAAAAATTGGTCACAATGATTACAGGTCCTACATTTATAGTTTCCATTGGGACGTAGGTCATGGAGCCAGTTTTCCTTTTTACATATCCTCAACTCACTAGAGGTTACCACATCTCCTATTGTACGTGCCCTTCTAAAGGTGATCAGGGGCTTTTTATCCGCAATGTGACTCAGAGCAGGATCTACCTTTAAGACAGACCAATGTCTGAGAATGCAACTACGTATCTTCTCAGCCATTGGAGAGTATTCAAACACCATTGCCACACGATCTTGGTTCTGATAGTTACTCTCATTATTATCTCTCCTTTTTTTCCATATCAGGTCACTACGCCTCTTTGATTTGGCATTAACATACGCTTTCACTACCAAATCTTTTGAATACTGTTTCACCAAGAAACGCATTCCCAGATCGAAACTCTGCTGTTCAAAGTCAGACTCCAGACTATTGTTTCTTTTTAGTCGTAGAAACTGACCATATGGAATTCCATCTCGAGTGTGTTTGGGATGATAGGAGAGAGTTTGTGGCCGTGATTTTACGGTATCCTCTCGTCTGGATACTCTCTCCCTCGGTAAACAGCTGAAGGTCGAGAAACTTAACCATTTCTCTCCCCCACACTCCAGTGAACTGCATATTGAAAGCATTGTTGTTTATATAGTCTACAAAATTATTAAAACTGGTCCGGTTGCCTTTCCAAACTATCAGACAATCGTCCACAAATCTAAACCAGCAGGCAATCGAGTCGCGGAAGGGATTGGTGTTACTGTGTATATAGACTGCAATAAATCCCTATGTGCATGAGCTGGTGCTCTGACTGTTCCTCTCTTTCTACTGATTGATTGCTGGTTTACGTGAGCACATTCATCATAGGAGCAGCCTTATAGTGACCGTCCTCAGCAAGCGTTTGGTGCCCACCTACACTTCTCTGATCCATATTAACTGCATTGTAAATTCGGTGTGAGCACAGATGCAAGATCCTACTGAAAACAAGGAAACTGATGGTACTCCGTCTGCGAGTGGGACGGAAGCCAGCTCAGTGGGACGTTTTTTGGCTGATCGGACGGACTGGGAAACGTTTTTAGTTGATCCTGCAAGAGGCAGTGAATCCAGCAAGGTACTGGGAGTTAAAGTGGCTGAGCAACAACTGTTTCGTCTGTCCGAGCGAGAAGTGAAATTGTTCTGGACTGTTGCAAGCCTGAGAAGATACAAAGAAAAGGAAATAGCAGCGAGAGGCTTCAGGCGTTATAGCGAGGCTGCCGAATACAAAAACGATCCAGATTTTATTAAGATATGGTACCAGCAACAGCTTGATAATGCTTTAAAGCTACAAACAATAGTCCTCAACCGTACAGAAACGGAATATAGCAAAGCAACTGCAGAGATTGAGGAGTGTAAAAAAGAGTTGGCAAAACTGACTTCATCTGAACAGTTGGAAAAAATTGTACAAAAGGTGGAAAAACGTTTAGTGAAAATCCAAAACGATATTAAGGAAAGGAAACTTCGGAAGTTTCAACGTGATCAGGACGACTACCTGAAGGGACGAATCTTTGATTGGGGCCAAACATCCAGTACCAACAAATCTAGAAGGAGAAGTCCGAACACGCCTTCTAAAGGTTATTGGACAACAGACTCCAGTTCAGATTCAGAAACGGATAAGGCTCAGACTCCCATAGGCTCTGATTCCACCCCAAAAGAAGCATGTGCAGGAGCCCCTTTAGGAGACGCACCCACCGGGGGGGGGGGGGGGGGGCGGAGATTTAAAACAGGAAAAGAAAGACAAGAAAGTAACCTGGAAAAAGAAAACCCCTGGCAAGAGATATCACAAGAACAAATAATGGACTTTGATAAATATGAGAGCCAGAGGATCATTAATATTTCAGGTATGGAACTTTCTCAGGACTGTGTTATGGGGTTGGAAAAGGGCCTTGATTTCTCTGTTACCAGCTCCTTTGATAAACCACAATTTGATGTGGACTGGTACAAATCAATTAGGAGGTTAAATATAGCATCATGGCAGAGAGGAAAGAGAGAGTCTAACCAGGAGGAGGAGTCTGTGCCTGGGAATTTAGGTTTTGTTCCAGCATGTGATGTAACGGAGAGTGATAGACCATTATTGGAAATATTGGAATCTCTATTGAATGAAAATGGGGAGCTGTCTACACCATTAGCTGAGTCTGATAAAATAACCAAACCGAATAAACTGTACAATCCAAGAAAATCTACTAAAGACTTCCCATGTAACCCTGAGTCCGCAATTGAAAAACTAGACTTGCTAGTGAAAGCAGATATGCGAGCCCTAATATACCCCTCTGAGGTGCCAAATATGAGTGAAAAAGAAATAAAAGCACTGAAGGACTTGCAAAAGAATTAAAGGGTAGTTTTGAAAAAGGCGGACAAAGGGGGCAACTTAGTACTGATGTCCCGGGAGTACTATGTAAAGGAAGCAATGAGGCTCCTGGAGGGTACCCCGGGAGAGTATATCAAACTACCCAGTAATCCTACTGAACAATATAAAAATCAATTACAATCCGTGTTACGTAGGGGGGTAGAGATGGGTCAGATAACTAAGAAACTGGGGGAGGGCTTGTTGCCATGTTTTCCACAAAAGCCAGTGTGGTATTTCCTTCCAAAAATCCACAAGGATTCGTTTCAGCCACCAGGTCGACCCATTGCTTCGGCCAGGGGCTCTCTCACAGGACCATTGTCCAAATTTTTGGATTTTACCTTGAAACCTTTTTTGGAAGCAGTACCATCACTACTAAAGGATACTTTGGATGTGCTGCAAAAACTAAGTGTGTTGAAATGGCAGAAAAACTATACTTTGGCTACCATTGACGTGGTTAGCCTTTACACACGGATTCCGCAGGATTTGGGGGTCAGAGTGATCAACAAATTCCTGCTGGAACATGGAATAGGTAGAATTTGTCAGCAACTGCCTGAAGTTTGTCCTGGAACATAATGCCTTTATGTTTGAGGAAAGATGGTACAGACAGGCATCCGGTGTCGCAATGGGAACGGCTGTGGCCCCAACCTTTGCCAATTTGTTCTTGGCAGGTTGGGAAGAGGTCTATATACACAGCAACACCAATCCCTTCCGCGACTCGATTGCCTGCTGGTTTAGATTTGTGGACGATTGTCTGATCGTTTGGAAAGGCAACCGGACCAGTTTTAATAATTTTGTAGACTATATAAACAACAATACTTTCAATATGCAGTTCACTGGAGTGTGGGGGGAGAAATGGTTGAGTTTCTCGACCTTCAGCTGTTTACCGAGGGAGAGAGTATCCAGACGAGAGGATACCGTAAAATTACGGCCACAAACTCTCTCCTTCGGTATAACAGCTATCATCCCAAACACACTCGAGAAGGAATTCCATATGGTCAGTTTCTACGACTAAAAAGAAACAATAGTCTGGAGTCTGACTTTGAACAGCAGAGTTTCGATCTGGGAATGCGTTTCTTGGCGAAACAGTATCCAAAAGATTTGGTAGTGAAAGCGTATGTTAAAGCCAAATCAAAGAGGCGTAGTGACCTGATATGGAAAAAAAGGAGAGATAATAATGAGAGTAACTATCAGAACCAAGATCGTGTGGCAATGGTGTTTGAATACTCTCCAATGGCTGAGAAGATATGTAGTTGCATTCTCAGACATTGGTCTGTCTTAAAGGTAGATCCTGCTCTGAGTCACATTGCGGATAAAAAGCCCCTGATCACCTTTAGAAGGGCACATACAATAGGAGATGTGGTAACTTCTAGTGAGTTGAGGATATGTAAAAAGGAAAACTGGCTCCATGACCTACGTCCCAATGGAAACTATAAATGTAGGACCTGTAATCATTGTGACCAATTTTTACCTGGAAAGGTGATACAATTGGGAGGGACTAAAATTATCATTAAGGATTATCTGCATTGTAGATCCACTTATGTGGTATATGCAATCTTATGCCCCTGCAAAAGATTCTATGTGGGTAAAACTGAACAACAGCTAGCCACTCGATTTCAGCAACACGTTAACTCTGTACGTACAGGGATAGGTGCTGGTAGATTTATAGCCCACATTAGAGAATGCCATGAGGGAAAGACAGGAGGTCTAAGATTTACAGCATTAAAACATGTACCAATCCCACACAGAGGTGGTAATCGTAAACAGATGTTGTTGAGAGAAGAGGCCCGCTTAATCTCAATGACAGATGCGTGTTTTGCATGTGGACTGAACGAACGTAATGAACTTCACTGCTTTTTGGATGCATATTAAGTAGTATTAGCATATCTTAATCTCTGAGAAATAGGAGCCTCGCTATGTGTTTGCTTTTAACACTTTGGTTTTATTAGTCTAATTAGGCTGATTTTAATACTTATTTCCTCTTTTCTCTTGTTTCTTTATTTACAGAACCACGCCCCCACTGTCTACACTATCGATGTTACAAGGTAACCAAGGACGCACTCGCAACAGAGCCTAAGCGTAGTGCCGGATAGGTTGTACCTTCCAGAGCGCCGATTGGACACTGTGGTAAGCGACCCCGGAAGTGGGCGGGAAATACCCCGGAAGCGATCGTAGCCGCGCTAATGGCGGCACGCACTCGGTAGTGGTTGATAGACAGTGGGGAGTGGTAAGTAGTTATGTATTTGTGTATTTATATGACTGCATATCTGTATAGCTTTTGATACCTGTGGTCTCTGAGGAAGCGGCAGTTGCCATGAAGCGGCTGTAAGGCCTGTGTATCTCTCTCTCATGTAACCTTGCTGGAATGCCTGTACGCCTATACGACTGCAATAAATCCCTATGTGCATGAGCTGGTGCTCCGACTGTTCCTCTCTTTCTACTGATTGATTGCTGGTTTACGTGAGCACATTCATCATAGGAGCAGCCTTATAGTGACTGTCCTCAGCAAGCGTTTGGTGCCCACCTACACTTCTCTGATCCATAATCTTCAACAAAGAGCAAGGCTGACACTCCCGTCGAGTGTCACACAGGATCTAACTCTCATGACCAGCCAAGTTCTGTGATATCACATGGTATATATAGAGCAGGCCTACAAGGGATGTGGCTAGGCAATTTGCATGACAAACGTATGCAAATTCCTCAGCAACAGCAAGCTGAAAAACTGACAAAAGGTCTCTCTTCCAGAGACCTGCAGAATGCAGACCTGAACAATGGTCAAAAAGCTGCCTGCCTGCACAGGCAGCTGAACAGATCATTACAGGTACATTCTGCAAATTCAGGAGCAGTATCGCTATTCGAATTTGAGTTCAGCAACCATGAAAATCTACCCGTGATCATGGGTAAATTCGAATTCGCGATCTCTGGCGAGCACCACTGGCTATCAGCGAGGGCAGTATGGTACGTCTGCAACTTGGTCTTGTATCCCAGGAAATCATTGTTGTGGCGGGATTTCCTCCATTTGCGTTCTGCAGATCCTGTCTCTTTTTGTCATTTTTTTTTGTGAGGGCAGTGTGCCAAGGTTGGGGGTTGGGGTGACAGTTGGTACGAAAGGTCAAGGCTGCTGAGAGGTTATGATTGTATTAATCTGCCTCTTGGTTGGGGCCGGTTAGACTGGGGAGGGAGGAGGAGAGGGAGTGGAGTGGTGTGGCTAGTACATTGGAGTCAAGGTTGAGCATATCTCTCTGCCAGTGTCCAGTTCAGGGAGGGGGCAGGGGGTGCTAGATGGAGTGAGGGTAAAGGTGATGAAGTGGTGGTCAGAGATGGGGAATGGTGCAATGTCCAGGTTTGTAAGGGTGAAGACTTTGGAGAAAATTAGGTCCAGAGTATTACCAGCGCTGTGGGTGGGGGTGTTAGTATGCTGAGTGAGGCCAAGGGAGTTGGTGAGGGAGAGAAGCTGGGTGGCAGCAGAGGTGGTAGGCTCATCAAGTGGAATGTTAAAGTCTCTGAGGATGATGGTTGGGAGGTCGGTGGACAGGATGTGTGGGAGCTAGGAGGCAAGGGTGTCTAGGAAGTGCGATATTGTACTGGAGGGGGGGGGGGCGGTACAAGACTGCGATAATGGCTGGGAGGGGATTTAGAGGCGGATAGCATGGGCCTCAAAGGAGGAAAAGTAAAGAGAAGGGGGAGGGGTAAGGACATGGAAAGTGCAGGGCGGGGAGAGGAGTAGGCCCACCCCTCCCCCAGGCCTGTTATCTGGTCTTGGGGTATGGCTGAGGTGTAGACCCCCGTAGAATAGGGCTGCAGCCGCAGGCAGGTCAGAGGGGGTGATCTGACCCCACCAACAGAGAGCTCTGTTGGTGGGGAGAAAAGAAGGGGGGAATCACTTGTGTGCTGTGTTGTGCGGCCCTGCAGCTTGGCCTTAAAGCTGCAGTGGCCATTTTCACAAAAAATAGCCTGGACTTTAGGGGGGTTTTCCACTGTGGTCCTCAAGTGGTTAAACAGATTATCAACTGAGGTCAAGGCTTCATGCTCAGGAGGTAGGCCATAGGCCCAAGACTATGAATCCTCTTGCAACAGGGATATGACAAAGATTGTTTGAGATTCTGAACCAGAGGATTGAGAACAGTTATTCATGAAATTACTGAATTGAGATCTTGCGCCAGAAAATTTCTTTGGGCATAGGTGCTCTAAGAGGAGCTGGAGGAGGTACTGAACGTTCAGCAGGAGAAACAGGAAGTTCAGGAAGAGAAGTGGCATTGGCCAATTGAGTCAATTGCACCTGTTGAGCAGATACTTGTTCCGTAAGTGTACGGTATTTACAGCTCCAGGGCCATATGCAATTCACTTTTTCTCCTGAGTTTTCTCCATGGTGATATTTTTAAACTTGTCAATAAAATGCCTTTTAAGCCACCAGCAAGCAAAAAAATACTCAAAATAATTTTGATAGTACTTTTTCACCTACTTTTTGGTACTTTTTCTATTACAAAATGCTGAAAATCTATTTTAAAAAGATGTTGAAAATGTCTCTCCTAGGAGAAAACTCAGGTGAAAAAGTGAATTGTATATGGCACCCAGTGAGGATCAACAATTGATATTGTAATTCATCCATTATGGACTCTCCCTATTTGATTGGGGTAATTTCTGGCCTGTGATACTGTCAGGCTTGTCTGGTCAATGACTATAGGTCAGGCTGTATGCCCATATGACTGACCTATAGCCCAGCCTGTAACACCTGCAGAAACTCCTACCTAGCACAGAACTACAAAAACCCTGCAGGAAGATGTAGCATACAGACTGAGGGCTGGTGCACACCAGAGCGGTTCTGGAGTGTTTTTTAAAAGGCTTGCAAGGGGAAAACCGCTTGGCTAATGAAAGTGAATGGGATGGTGCACACCAGAGCGGGTTGTTTTTTCCACAAACTTGGGGGCTGCAGCATTTTTTAGATTTCTGAGGCGTGTCTGCCTCAATGTTAAAGTATAGGAAGGTGGAAAACCTCTCTGAAAAACGCTAGATTAGAGCGGTTTTCCAGGCATTTTTGTTACAGAAGCTGTTCAGTAACAGCTTACTGTAACAATATTTGAAATGTGCTACACAAAAATGCTCCATAAAACGCTAGGCATGTTTTGAAAACATGCCTAGAATCGCTCTTAAATCTGCTTCAAAAACCTCTAGCGTTTTGCAGATCTGCTAGAGGTTTTTGGTGTGCACTGGGCCTGACAGATCCACCAAACAGAACCAATAACAATAATACAAGACACAGTATCACAAGTATAATAGTCACCTTGTCAGAAAATCTCATATGAATGCAGAGAAATTATCTCCATCTTGCTTTAGGTTGATTATATATGTTTTAAAATGTTTTTCAGATTATTTGAGTGAATTTCAAGTTTTTATGATTAAAAGCAGGGTTATTCTTTAGTCAGAGTTAGATTGTTGGTTAGAGTCATGGCCGGCCTTTGACCTGAGCGACCGGAGCGGTCGCTCAGGGCGCCGGCTTCCAGGGGGCGCACGTCCCCCTGGAGTCACTTAAGGCACCGCTTCCCTCCCTCCGATAAGTGCTTTCCCCGCCGCACAGCTTCCCCTCCTCTGATTAATGTCCCCCGCCCTCCCCCGCTCTGAGCTCCTCTCAGTTCCTCTCAGTTCCTCTCCCTCCGATGTAGAGACCAGAGCTGGCAGTGGCTCACCGTCCATCTCGAAAACACCTGCATTGTTCAGCTCCCGGGCCATTCTTCTGAATTAGAAAGGCTTTGCTTGATGACCTCATCAAGCGAGGACCCTTAAAGCCACAGTTCAGAAGAATGGCCCGGGAGCTGAGCAATGCAGGTGTTTTCGAGATGGACGGTGAGCCACTGCCAGCACTGGTCTCTACATCGGAAGGAGGGCTACAATAAAGGTAAATAGGGTATATGCCCCAGGGTCTGAAGAGGCCCCCATTGCCCTTTTAAAATGTAATCTAGGCAGAGTAATATAACCGGAGCGCATGTGTGACGGTAGGAGACAGGCAGCAGCAGGCAGGGGAATATTCTGTGTGTATCAGCTTATTTTCTGTCCTGCCTCCCGACCCGACCTGATCCGGCCATGGTTCCCTCCTTGAGAGCACAGCAGGCACATGATGTAATTTAAGAAAGAAGGTGCCGTGCTGTAGTAGGAAGCAGACGGAGTGTGTGGAGTCCTTGGCAGCTGCATCCATGGTAAGAGATGCTGCTGTACTTCCACACTGCACGCTTGGGTAGGCGAGGGGTGTATGGAGAAGGAAGAGAGAGCTGCCTGTAATTTTCGCTGGGAACGTTTACTCTTCTTTAGTAATCAGCAATCAGTGACCATGGCCCCCTCCTCTTACACACACACAAATGGCAAAAGCAGCAGGAAAGGGGGATGGGGGTTGGACGGACTGAGGAACGAAGAGAGAGAGAGCTGCCTTCATGCTGGGAGGGGGGTAGGGGCAGAGGGACCACCATGTACAAGGCTGAAAAGATGTACAGGAGGCTGCAAACATGAGCAGGACCCTCATTCAGATAAGGGACTGGCTGCAGATCTCCTGCATTCCCCTGGAGGTGTGTAAAATCTGTCATGACTCTATATGTGGATTCTCTGCAGTCTCTTCCTGTTTTACATCCCTCTTTCTTTGCATTGGATGGGACACCACAGCTGCACTACATGTAGTGGTGAGCATTGTGGCTGCCCTTCATGTAATAGGGACATTATGAAAGCATGTGTTACACGAAAGACATAATGCCCACACAATTGCACGCAGCTGCCCTTCCCCCGACTTGTGCACCCTGGGGCCCCTGCAAAGTTTTTGACAACATAGCAACAACTCGCCTGTCCCGACTGGCACTGCTTCATTAGTCCCTGCTACATGTCTTCATCCTCATTAGATGCATCTTCTCAGTGACCTGGCACATGTCATTATGTAATAATATGCGCCAGGCCACTGAGAAGAGGCGTCCCTGCGAGGATGAAGACGAGAGCTCGGACTAATAGAGCAGCACATCTACAGGGACAAGTGAGTTGCTGTGTTGCCAATAACTTTGTAGTGGGCCCTGGGATCAGAAGGCCTGGAGAGGGGGCACTTCGACAGCCAGTTTGGGGACCCTGGGGGGTGAATTTGCTGCCGGGAAGGGGGGGGGGTCAGGGGGCCCCCAGGTTACTTTTGCCCCAGGGCCCCATTGTAGCTAGAACCAGCACTGATCGGAGGGAGGGAGGGAAGGGAACTGAGAGGAGCTCAGAGCGGGGGACATTAATCGGAGGGAGGGAAGCTGTGCGGCGGGGAAGACACTTTTATTGGAGGGAGGGAAGCTGAGTCGCTGGGGGACAGTTTTATCGGAGGGAAGGAAACTGTGTGCCAGGGGGAGATATTTTAATTGGAGGGAGGGAAGCGGTGCAGCAGGCGCCTCCTATTTGACTCCAGGGAGACGTTCTGCAAGAGGGGAGGCCATGTGTGATCTGCTTGTGTGTGACCTGCATGTGTGTTTGTGTGTGTGATCTGTGTCTGTGTGTGAGATCTGCGTCTGTGTGATCTGTGTCTGTGTGATCTGAGTGTGTAATTGATCTGCATGTGTATGTGATCTTTGTGTGATCTGCGTGTGTGTGTGTGATCTGTGTCACACACACACTAAAGCGGGAACTGCTTTTATACACTAAAGGGGGGAATCTGCCCATATACACCAAAAGGGGGGCTCTGCCTATATACACTAAAGGGGATCTTGCACATGGGCAGGTGTGTGGGTGCGCGTGCGTGTGTGTGTGAAGAGGATGAATGGGGGGCACCAAGATCTGGTTACGCTCAGGGCGCTGTGAAACCTAAGGCCGGCCCTGGTTAGAGTAACCCTTAATGTCATTTTCTGCAGTAAGCTGTCTGTTTCCTGTACAAGGTTATGTTTATATTAAGATAGGAGGAATGTTCTGACTACTCAGTTCTGGCTGTAATGCCTGCTTAGCAAGGCTAGCCCATTAGAGACATGCACCGCAGAAGCCAAGCCTGCTATACACTGATTTATTAATCATGTATAGAAACCATGTATAGCAGGGGTCCCCAACCTTTTTTGGCCCGGGGACTGCTTTCCGGTCCAAACACTTGTCCGGGGACGGGGTGGGGGGGATGGGGTGTTGGTTTAGGGGGCTTGTCAGCAAATTGGATTGGGCAGGGAACAGGGCTATTGTGCGGGCATATGAAAAACCACTGGGTCTCAAAAACAACCTCACACAGGCACAGATGTTCCACCAGTATTAGGTAGCCCCCTCCCCAGTTTAGATGGCTAGATTTGCCCCCAGTGTTATGTAGTCCCCTCCCAAGTATTGATAGCTAAATGTACCCCCAGTGTTCTGTAACCCCCCTCCCCATGCCACTATGCCACTTATCTACAAAAGAAGGGGATTGGTCAGAGATAGTAGACAGAAGAAGAGTATAATATACCGTAATTGCCTTACTGGCTGGCGGAGATACAAAACAGGCTACTTCTAGTGGAGTTTTTTCTCTCAAAATTTCTCCATAGTCTAGAGCTTTTTTGAGAAAGTGGGTTAGCTGGAGGTACTCAAACAGTGGGATCCTCTGTTCAGCTCCTCTCCCCTCTAAGGTTTCTTTGGTTGGTAAGCAGGGAGCCTAGTGTACAATTTTCCCCCAGAATTTTCCTGACAGAGTATTGTTTGGTCATTCCAGGAGGAAAGGCTGGATTATCCCATAAAGGGTTAAGTGCACCAAAGTATGAGGATACTCTGTGTTGAGTAAAAAAAACTATCCCACACCTTCAATGTGACAGATGTAGGCCAAGGTAAAGAAAAAGCAGAGGTATGCCTAAATTTGGGAGGAACCCAGGGGAGGGCCCTCAATGAGCGCTGAACCAATTGATTTTCCAAAGTGACCCACTGTTTAGTCCCATCAGACAAAACCCAGTCCCTCAATCCCGTAAAGTGGCAGGCTAAATGGTATACTTTAGGACAGGGAAGAGCAAGACCTCCGTCTTCCTTAGCTTTAAACAGGATACTAGCAGCAATTCTGGGCCTGCGTCCCCTCCAGACATACTTAGTCCACATTGATTGCAGAGCTCTCCAAAATGTAACAGGTATATTAATAGGCAGAGTCTGCAAAGGATATAGGAGTCGAGGCATGAGATTCATTTTAATTACATTAATTCTCCCTGTCCAGGAGTGAGCTAAGCCAATCCACCTTTCCAAATCCCTTTCAAACTGACCCAACAAAGGTAAAAAGTTAGACTTGAAGAGCTGAGCAGGGTGTTTAGTAATGTTAATCCCCAGGTATGTAATGTGGTCTTCACGACATATGAAAGGGAATGATGCTTTAATAAGAGTCCCTTGGTCAGTTTCAACTTGATTGGCTGATCCGTGTTCATTTGGAGTAAGAGAGGATACCACACTCTTCTCGGCCAATGTGGCAGAATAACTATCGCTATTAAGTTCTCTTTCATCAGTCGTTTCAGAAAACGAAGGATTAAAGGAACCGGTGGGAAGGCGTAGACCAAGCATGCATCCCAAGGTTGGAGAAGTGCATCTACTCCCTCTGCTGAATCGCACATCGTGCTGGAAAAGAACCTCCTCTCCTTGTGATTGAGATTGGACGCGAAAAGATCTATCTGGGGGCGTCCCCATTTGTTCACTACTCTGTTGTACTGTTCCTGACAGAGAGACCATTCATTGTTCGACCATCTCCTGGACAATTGATCTGCCTTCGTGTTGTCCTTCCCTGGAATGTAGGTTGCAGATATTTCCTTTACATTCTTTTGAGCCCAGAACATTAGGGGTTGTAATTCTTTCATTAAGTCCCGACTGTGCGTTCCTCCTTGTTTTTTTATGTAGGAGACTGTTGTCTTGTTGTCCGATTGGACTAGAACACACTGATTCTTCAGCATTGGGGTGAAGTGAAGCAACGGTAAACGTACCGCTCTGAGTTCTAACAGATTGGACTGAACATGATCTTGTCTCGAAGGCCAAGGAGCTTGAACTACTTGATCTTGGCAGTGTGCTCCCCAGCCCCAACCGCTGGCGTCTGTTGTTACCACTATCCAATCTTGACTTTGAAGTGTCTTTCCTTGAGTTCAATTCTTTACATTCAACCACCATTGCACATGTTTTTTCACTTCTTGAGGTATGTATATCTTTTGTGAAAGATTCTTTTGTCCCACACTTTGAGAAAGTGACATTGAAGGGAACGCATGTGCCAGTGACTCCACCTCACTGTCAGTATAGACAATGCCATTATTCCTAAAACTTTTAAACATTGTTGAGCTATAATCCACCATGCTTGAATTGTTTGAGCCACCACTTTCGCCAAATGGCACGCTTTCTCTTGAGGCAGATATATCTTGTACTGTACCGTATCGAACAATGTGCCCAGAAACGTGATGTTCTTGGTTGGTGTGAGATGACTCTTCTCCCATTAAAGCTAAGTCTCAATGTTTCAGAATTTGTTCTTCCGATTGGGCCAATATCAAGATGTCGTCAAGGTAATGGAAAATGCAAATTTTGTGTTCCCTGATTACCATAATCGTTACTTGCAGTATCTTTGTAAATGTCCTTGGAGAAGTAGAAAGGCCAAACAGTAGTGCTTTGAATTGAAGATGAATTTGTGCGAAGTGAAATTAGTGTTGGGCGAACAGTGTTCGCCACTGTTCGGGTTCTGCAGAACATCACCCTGTTCGGGTGATGTTCGAGTTCGGCCGAACACCTGACGGTGTTCGGCCAAACCGTTCGGCCACACGGCCGAACTAAGAGCGCATGGCTGAACGTTCCCCGAACGTTCGGCTAGCGCTGTGATTGGCCGAACGGGTCACGTGGTTTGGACCCGAACGCGCTCTGATTGGCCGAACTGTCACGTGGTTCGGGTAAATAAATACCCGAACCACGTCATATCTCCGCCATTTGTCTGTGGGTTTAGCTTTGGGTAGGCAGGCAGGGTAGTTCGCGCTCCAGCCACGCTAGCCAGGGTCCCCCCAGTCATTGTGTCGCTGCTGGGAATAGTAGTACACCGCTCGCTCAGCCACACTATATAGCATTCTGTTTACTGCCACTCTGTGTACCTCGCTCAGCCACACTATATAGCATTCTGTTTACTGCCACTCTGTGTCTGCTGGGAATAGTAGTACACCGCTCGCTCAGCCACACTATATAGCATTCTGTTTACTGCCACTCTGTGTACCTCGCTCAGCCACACTATATAGCATTCTGTTTACTGTTCTGTGTCTGCTGGGAATAGTAGTACACCGCTCGCTCAGCCACACTATATAGCATTCTGTTTACTGCCACTCTGTGTACCTCGCTCAGCCACACTATATAGCATTCTGTTTACTGCCACTCTGTGTCTGCTGGGAATAGTAGTACACCGCTCGCTCAGCCACACTATATAGCATTCTGTTTACTGCCACTCTGTGTACCTCGCTCAGCCACACTATATAGCATTCTGTTTACTGCCACTCTGTGTCTGCTGGGAATAGTAGTACACCGCTCACCCGCCACTGTATAGCATTGTGCTCTGTGTCGCTGCTGGGAATAGTGGTACACCGCTCACCCACCACTGTATAGCATTGTGCTCTGTGTCGCTGCTGGGAATAGTGGTACACCGCTCAGCCACACTATATAGCATTCTGTTTACTGTTCTGTGTCTGCTGGGAATAGTAGTACACCGCTCGCTCAGCCACACTATATAGCATTCTGTTTACTGCCACTCTGTGTACCTCGCTCAGCCACACTATATAGCATTCTGTTTACTGCCACTCTGTGTCTGCTGGGAATAGTAGTACACCGCTCACCCACCACTGTATAGCATTGTGCTCTGTGTCGCTGCTGGGAATAGTGGTACACCGCTCACCTGCCACTGTATAGCATTGTGCTCTGTGTCGCTGCTGGGAATAGTGGTACACCGCTCAGCCACACTATATAGCATTCTGTTTACTGTTCTGTGTCTGCTGGGAATAGTAGTACACCGCTCGCTCAGCCACACTATATAGCATTCTGTTTACTGCCACTCTGTGTACCTCGCTCAGCCACACTATATAGCATTCTGTTTACTGCCACTCTGTGTCTGCTGGGAATAGTAGTACACCGCTCACCCGCCACTGTATAGCATTGTGCTCTGTGTCGCTGCTGGGAATAGTGGTACACCGCTCACCCGCCACTGTATAGCATTGTGCTCTGTGTCGCTGCTGGGAATAGTGGTACACCGCTCACCCACCACTGTATAGCATTTCTGTACTGCCACTGTACTGCTGCCAGTCAGCGTGTACTTTAAGGATAAGTGAAATGAGGAAGAAATCCGGTGAAAGAGGGAGGGGCAAGGGAAGAGGTGTTTCCCCTGACGGTTCACGTACAGGCCACAGGGGAGCACCCAAGAAAACCCACTCAATACCGCCCATGTTGTCCAGGACAACAACCCTCACAAATCCAAAAGAACAGGACCAGATAATTACTTGGATGACCTCTCAAGCGTCCAGCAGTGGGTTAAGCAGCACCAGCACATCACGCACGAGGTCCGAGTCCTCAGCCAGTTACAAGGAGCCAGTGGGCACAAAGCTGACACAACCGGCAGCGACACCACGCACACAACTGCCAGATAACCAGTCCGATGAATTACCTCAGGACACAATGGGGTATTCGCAGGAGCTATTCCCAGCCCAACAAACTTCCACCTTTCAAAGGTCAATGGAGGAACAGCCAGAAATGTTGTGCCCGGATTCACAACCATTAACTGTGGGAAATGCACCGCGCACTGAAATACAAGGCGAGTCCGAGGAGGACTCGGAAACCCAAATCCCAGAGCAAGTTGGGCAGGAGGGGTTGCAATTGCAGGAGGTCGGCCGACAAGATATGGAAGACGACGTTGGAGTGAGCTGCGCAGAGGTTGTTCTGGGGAGCTCTACTCCACGGCGGCGGCCCCCCACAATGACATATGACGAGTTTCAGGAGATGGAAGAGGAGGGTATGGACAATGTGGACAGAGACCCAGATTTTGTTTGTGAACGAGAACATCGCCGTCGTAGCAGCAGCACAGATGAGTCTGTTGAAGAACCCACTGCTGCACGAGTTCGCCTTGTGCCACAAGGTAGGCGGCGCGCAATTTCAGGCACCACAAGTGTGGAAGTTCAAGTGAGAGGCAAAAGAGGCGCAAACAGAAATCGCCAGCAAGGCAGGTGCTCCAAAGTCTGGGCTTTCTTTGAAGACTGCACTGAGGATGGTACTATGGCGATTTGCAAGGTGTGCAAGACCCGCTTGAGCAGGGGGAAAAGTATTAACAACCTCTCCACCACCAGCATGAGCCGCCACATGCTATCCAAACATCCCACTCTGTGGGCAAACGCGGCAGGACAGGGTACCAGCAACACTGCCTCCCTTGGGGTCACCAGACTCACCACCAGACCCGCCTCAGCAGCAGCAGTAGCCCAGCCATTGCGTGGTTCACAACATTCACAAACATCAGACGCTGACACTGTCACTTTCCGGAGTAGTGCTCTTGAGGTCTCCCAGTGTTCATCAAACACAACAACCAACAGCCCTTCAGTGTGCAGCCCTACGATTCAGTTGTCTGTCTCGGAGATGTTTGATCGCAAGAGGAAATTGCCAGCAAATGACCCCCGGGCCGTGGCAGTAACAGCCAGCATAGCCAAGCTTCTGGCCTGCGAAATGCTGCCATATCGAGTGGTGGAGACAAACAGCTTCAAGGGCATGATGTCAGTGGCCATCCCACGTTACGTGGTTCCCAGCCGCTACCACTTTGCGCGCTCTGCAGTGCCTGAGTTGCATGAGCACGTGGTCAGCAAAATAACCCGAAGCTTGAATAATGCCGTTGCCTGCAAGGTTCACCTCACCACTGACACCTGGACGAGTGCGTTCGGCCAGGGTCGATACATCTCCCTTACCGCGCACTGGGTGAACCTTGTGGAGCCTGGCAGCGATTCCTCACCTGCTACGGCGCGGGTGTTGCCCACGCCGTAAACAGCTGCACCGCCGTCCCTCCCACTGGATAACAACAGCAGCACCTACCTCTCTGACTCCTTCTCCTCCAACGCATCTCAAAGCTGTACCTCATCCGGAAACGCTAACCCAGCAGCAGTAGGATCGTGGAAGCAGTGCAGCACAGCTGTTGGCATGCGTCAGCAAGCGTTGCTGAAGCTGATCTGCCTTGGGGATAAGCAGCACACAGGGGAGGAAATTTGGAGGGGAATAAAGGAACAGACGGATTTGTGGCTGGCACCTCTGGACCTGAAACCGGGCATGGTTGTGTGTGATAATGGGAGTAATCTCATTCGCGCTTTAAGGTTGGCTAAGCTGACACACATCCCTTGCCTGGCGCACGTGATGAACCTAGTAGTTCAGCGGTTCCTGAGGACATACCCAGGCGTGGCCGATCTTCTGTTGAAGGTGCGACGAGTGGCCAAACATTGCAGAAATTCCAGTACTGCTTCGGGGGCACTCGCCAAGATGCAGGAGCGCTTCAATCTCCACCACCATCGCTTGCTGTGTGATGTCCCTACGCGCTGGAATTCTACGCTGCACATGCTAGCCCGCTTTTGCGAGCAGAAGAGTGCAGTGGTCCAGTACATGACGGCGCAGTACCGAGGCGCATCCGGACAGCTGCCAAGCTTCTGTGGATCCGTTTGGGCCAACATGTTGGACCTCTGCCAAGTCCTCCAAAATTTTGAGCAATCCACGTTGCTTGTGAGCAGTGACAACACTTCAGTCAGCATTACCATACCACTGCTGTGTTTACTGAAGAGGTCAATGTTGAAAATCAAGGAAACAGCTGTCATGATGCAACTGGGGGAATCTGAAGGAGAAAACGATCAGCGTGATGGTACCAACATCAGGCCATCCGCATCAGGAAACGCTGGCCCCAGCAGCTATGACGAAGAAGAGGAGGAGGAACAGCTGGAGTTGGAGCAGGAATTTCCTGCCACCACTGACGAGGGCCAGAGCGGTGCACGTTGGACTTCCACAATTCAGCGCGAATGGTCAGCAGAAGCAGACCAGGAAGAAGGTGACGACTATGATGCATCACAACAACTATCACAACGCTCACAAGAGGATGATGAGGATTCTGGCAGGACTCTGGCACACATGGCTCAATTCATGCTAGACTGCATTGAACGCGACCCACGCATTGTGCGCATTCTGGACAACACCAATTACTGGGTTTATACCCTTCTGGATCCACGGTACAAACACAATGTTCCAAAACTGCTTGAAGAAAGAGTCAGACAGGTCAAAATGGAAGAATACCAGCAGGTCCTTGTGGAGACTTTAGAGAGGAGATTGACATCCTCCCCCTCCTCTAGCCAGTTGTACGCCGACAGACTGACTTCCGCAAACCCAGGACGACCAGGAGGGCAGCAAACAACACAAGCCGCAGCTAGTGCCCAAAAGGGAATGGTATCGGCAGTGTCCTTGGAGTGGGAAAATTTTATGACACCCATGCAGCAGCAGCCCACAGAACAGCAAGCGTGCAGATCCACCTCCAACACCGATCGCCTGGAGAAGATGGTCAAGGACTACATGTCAGATGGCGTAGCTGTGTTGAACAATCCATCTGCACCCTTCAACTATTGGGTATCGAAGCTAGACACCAGGCACGAACTGGCAATGTACGCAATAGAGGTGCTGGCTTGCCCGGCAGCCAGCGTTATGTCGGAACGCTGTTTCAGTGCTGCCAGAGGCATCGTCACAGATCGGCGTATCCGCCTCTCCACAGAAAATGCAGACTGTCTGACTCAAATTAAAATGAATCAATCCTGGATTGGAAACGACTACGCAACACTCCTGGACCCCAACCAAGTAACATGAACAATGACCATCTGTGATGGGTTAGCTTTTCCGGTCCCTGTTTATTGAACCTCTCATCTTTATTACATTTATGACTGCATGGCGGCAAAAAGCATTGCTATATCCGCACGCTATTTGTCCTCATGCAAGGCCTGGGATGTTGTGTCTCAAAAAGCGTGGCCTTCTCCTCCTGCGGCTCCTCCTGTTTCCTCACGTGTGCTGCTGCTGCTGCTGCTGGGTTAGCGTTTCCGGTCCCTGTTTATTGAACCTCTCATCTTTAGTACATTTATGACTGCATGGCGGCAAAAAGCATTGCTATATCCGCACGCTTCTTGTCCTCATGCAAGGCCTGGGATGCTGTGTCTCAAAAAGCGTGGCATTCTCCTCCTGCGCCTCCTCCTGTTCCATCACGTGTGCTACTGCTGCTGCTGGGTTAGCGTTTCCGGTCCCTGTTTATTGAACCTCTCATCTTTATTACATTTATGACTGCATGGCGGCAAAAAGCATTGCTATATCCGCACGCTATTTGTCCTCATGCAAGGCCTGGGATGTTGTGTCCCAAAAAGCGTGGCCTTCTCCTCCTGCGGCTCCTCCTGTTCCCTCACGTGTGCTGCTGCTGCTGGGTTAGCGTTTCCGGTCCCTGTTTATTGAACCTCTCATCTTTATTACATTTATGACTGCATGGCGGCAAAAAGCATTGCTATATCCGCACGCTATTTGTCCTCATGCAAGGCCTGGGATGCTGTGTCTCAAAAAGCGTGGCCTTCTCCTCCTGCGCCTCCTCCTGTTCCATCACGTGTGCTGCTGCTGCTGCTGCTGGGTTAGCGTTTCCGGTCCCTGTTTATTGAACCTCTCATCTTTATTACATTTATGACTGCATGGCGGCAAAAAGCATTGCTATATCCGCACGCTTCTTGTCCTCATGCAAGGCCTGGGTTGTGTCTCAAAGCGTGGCCTTCTCCTCCTGCGCCGCCCTCCTCCTGTTCCATCACGTGTGCTGCTGCTGGGTTAGCGTTACGGTTACCGGTCCCTTTTCCTGGAACCTCTTCTCTGTATTACATTTATGACTGCATGGCGACAAAAACCATGTTACCTGTGCAAAGAAACATGACATTTTCCGAATTTAAAAGACAGTTTTTCCTTTGAAACTTTACAATCAATTTTCTCAAAAACTATAAGCTCTTTTTCAAATATTTTTTTCCTCTTGTACCCACTCCCAAGGTGCACATACCCTGCAAATTTTGGGTATGTAGCATGTAAGGAAGCTTTACAAAGCACGAAAGTTCGGGTCCCCATTGACTTCCATTATGTTTGGAGTTCGGCGCAAACACCCGAACATCGCGGCGATGTTTGTCAAACGTTCGCGAACCCGAACATCTAGGTGTTCGCCCAACACTAAGTGAAATCTTAGAAATTTCCTGTAGTTCCTGTGGATAGGTATGTGGAGATAAGCATCTTTTAAATCGATTGACAGCACATAGTCTCCTTCCAGAACTAATGATGCTATTGATTGTAAGGACTCCATCTTGAATTTTTGAGGGAGGATATATTTGTTTAATTGTCTTAAGTCAATGACAGGCCTCCAATCTCCAGACTTCTTTTGAACTAGGAAAACCCGGGAATACACTCCGTAAAATCTCTGTTGTCGAGGAAGTTTCTCTACTGCATTCTGTGATATCAATGTTTCTACATACTGATAGTGTTTTTTCTGGTCTGATTGGGGCATTCTTGTTTGTACGTACATATCCGGAGGTTGTCGTTTAAAATCCACTTGTGTCTGTAACGATCGGTGTAACACAGAGAGGATCTGATTACCGGTGATCTGCAATATCACCGAGAATACAGATATATACCCGATTATTGATGATCTGCAGTATCACCAATAATCAGATATATCTCTAACCTCTGGACACCTGAGTAATATGAGTGTTTGGTGCAACAGTAATACTCTGAGGAAAGCCCCCGTAAAGAGGGTGAAAGGCAGTAAGGGATACTGCCCAAAGAACAGGCTCCTTCCAATGGCCTGAGGCTCCCCAAGGGGAGGAGTCAGGCTGAGAGTGGGAAGGACCAGAGTGTGAGTGACACCAATGGTGGAGTGTCACTGACACATCTGTGAACTATCTCTAAACAGAGGAGATAATTCTCGAGGTCGGACAAGCCAGGTCGGCAACAGACAGACAGATCAGATACAGAGGAAAGAGACTGAAACGTAATCCTAAGGCAAGCAAGGTTTGGCAACGGAGTATCAGATATAGCGAAGAACCAAATCAGAGATCAGAAGAGAGGTCAGGAAAGCAGAAGGTCATAACAAATAATCAACAATTGTCTTGTCTAAAGGTGTGAGCTCCTTTATCATCAACACCCTGGAACTAGTCTGAAGTTATAACAGGATGGTAAAACTAATTCCTAGTCTTGGGTGTGAGCTCCATAGTCATCAACACCCGGGAACTAGTCTGAAGTTATAACACAGATAATATACAGTATTCCTAATCTGGGGTGTGAGGTCCATGATCATCAACACCCTGGAACTGGTCTAAAGAATAACACAAATGATATACAGAATTCCTAATCTGGGGTGTGAGGTCCTTGGTCATCAACACCCGGGAACTGGTCTAGAGAATAACACAGAATCTGACAAAAAGGTCTGAGTGCTTCCACGTAGTGATCGCAACGGCAGACAACCAGAGAATGACCAGCACCCAGTATATATAGCAAGGCGCTCTCCAGCGCCTCCCCTAAGTGCTGGACCAATGGGAAGTGGTGGAATTGTCAGCTGACCGCCTTGGTCAGCTGACTCCCTTCTGGCTGTCATAAAAGCTCTGCCTCTCAGCGCGCGCGCGCGTTCTTCTGAACCTGTGTGGACTATCAGTACCAGCCATACCAGACCTGTGTTGTAAACCATCCGCTGTGCTGGGCGTGGAACCAGCCGCACCGCTATCAGAGCATGCGGCGGTTCTTCCGCGTTCAGCCATACTGCCAGATGTAGGCCTATGCGTGCAAACCGCCGCGTCGGACGCGGAATCCGCCGCCTTGTTCTCAGGACATGCGGCGGTTTCTCCTCGTTCAGTCATGCTAGTAGATGCAGGCCCACGCGCGCAACCTGCCATGTTGGACGCGGAATCAGCCGCCTTGCTCTGAGCACCCGCGGCGGCTTTTCCGCGTTTTCTCACAGTACCCCCCCCCCTGAGGAGTGGACTCCGGACAGCTCCTACCCGGCTTCTCAGGATGTAGGGCGTGAAACTCCCTCTTTAATTCATCCGCATGCATGAGGCAATCAGGCACCCATGTTCTTTCCTCAATGCCATAACCCTTCCAGTGAACTAAATACTGTACTGAGTTCTGTACAATACGTGAGTCTAAAATCTTTTCCACTTCATACTCAGGTTGGTCATCCACCATCACAGGGGGAGGAGGAGTGGAATCTACATGCACTGCTGGCTTAAGCAGGGACACATGGAACGATCTCACCCCACGCATACTGGCAGGAAGGTCAATGGCATAAGTAACATTGTTGATTTTCTTGGTTAGGCCCGGTTCACACTTGCGGTGGCCCTCCGGAATCGCCGTGCCGGAGCCGCACCGCTTGCAGAACGGACGGAACGGACGCACGGCATAGCAATGAAAGCCTATGCGTCCGTTCACATGCGTCCGTTCTGCCGAACCGGAGCCGGACCGGATCCGGACTCCGGCCTCCGTTCCAACATGCGCTATTTTTTCATCCGGCTCCTCCGGCAGCCGTATCCGGGGCGGAGCCGGACTGCACCATCCGGCCAATACAAACCAATGGGAACCGGAGAGCGCACAACACACTGGCTGAGAAATCCGGATGTTCTACCCCACTTCCTATGGGGATTGTTGCGGCGATATTGGATGGGGACACATGGGCAAGCATTTTGGAGTGGAGCAGCACAGCTGGATCCGGATCCGGAGATGTTGGCAGCATGTCAGAGGTGGAGGTGAGTGCTAAACAGCAGAGGGCCTGATTCCACAGGTCCCCCTTCTGCTGACCTCCCAGACCCCAACATTTTTTTTGTTTTTAACGTTACTTTTGCCAAACGGATCCGGATCGCATCCTGATGGACACCTGATGCAACCTGACCGGATCCGGATCGGATCCGGATCAGAACCGTACGGTTCCGATCCGGATCCGGTCCGGATCCGGTCAGGTCATCCGGTCCGTTTGGCAAACAACCGCTAATGTGAACCGGGCCTTACTGGGAAAGGACCCACAAATCTGGGTCCTAACTTGGGCGAAGGCTGTTTTAAAGTCAAATGACGAGTGGACACCCAGACCAAGTCTCCTGGCCGGAACTTCCACTCAATGGAACGTTTCTTGTCAGCTTGACCTTTCTGACTCTGAAAAGCCTTCTCTAGATTCTCCTTCACGATTCCCCAAATGTTCCTAAATGACTTTTGCCAAGCCTCCAAAGCTGGAAATGGATTACCACCTGAAATCCAGAGGAAGAACTTTTCAAATTATTGTGTGCAAATTCTGAAAATGGCAAGAACTTGACCCAATCATTTTGCGCATCCGCAGCATAACACCTTAGAAACTGTTCCAGTAACTGATTGATTCTCTCGGTCTGACCATTGGTCTGTGGGTGGTAGCCCGACGAAAACGACAGTTCCATGCCCAATTGATGACAGAATGCCCTCCAAAATTTAGAAACAAATTGGACTCCCCGATCCGACACCACATTTTCCGGAATGCCATGTAGCCGGAAAATGTGCATGATGAAAAGGTCGGCCAACTCCTGGGCCGAGGGGAGTCCTTTCAGGGGCACAAAATGGGCCATTTTACTGAATCTGTCGACTACCACCCAAATGACCGACATGCCCTCAGACCTCAGGAGCTCACCCACAAAATTCATGGACAAATGGGTCCATGGTTCATTCGGGGTGGGCAAAGGCTGCAATGTTCCCACAGGTGCCAGACGGGAGGGTTTACTTTTTGCACATACTGCACATTCTCTCACATACTCCTTGCAGTTAGTTGCCAAAGAAGGCCACCAAGCACACCTAGCAACAAGGTCCTGTGTTCTAGAGGCCCCAGGATGTCCAGCATTTTTGTGGGAGTGGAACATCTGCAATATTTGGAGACGAAATGGCAATGGTACAAACATGACCCCTTAAGGTTTTCCCTCAGGGACATCCTGCTGGAAGGGACTTAACGTTTCCATCCAGTTCTTCCAGGTCTCTGTGGCAGCCAATACCACTTTCTGTGGGATAATAGTCTCTGGGTCTGAGGACTGTGCTGTCTCTGGCTCAAAGCATCTGGATAAAGCATCTGCTTTAAAGTTTTTACTACCCGGAGTATACGTAATTACAAATCTGAATCTTGAGAAAAACAGTGACCACCGAGCCTGACGGGGACTCAATCTCTTAGCCCCCTCAATGTATTCCAAATTTTTGTGATCAGTGTAAACTGTAATCAAATGTTCTGCTCCTTCTAGCCAATGACGCCTTCCCCAAAGGCCAATTTAATGGCCAGGAGCTCCCTGTTGCCTATATCGTAGTTTTTCTCTGCTGGTGAAAACCTATGCGAAAAATAGGCACACGGGTGTAATCTCCCCTGCAAACCAGAATGCTGAGACAGCACAGCCCCCACCCCGACCTCTGAGGCATCCACCTCTACGATAAAGGGATAGGAGGTGTCGACGTGTCTCAAAATGGGTGCAGAACAAAACAATTCTTTCAGAGTGGAGAAAGCAGCCAGAGCTTCGGGGGACCAGTGGTTGGTATCTGCCCCTTTCTTTGTGAGACTGGTGAGGGGTGCAATGACTGTGGAGTACCCCTTTATGAACCTTCTATAGTAATTTGTGAACCCTAAGAATCTTTGGAGAGCCTTCAGTCCCACTGGCTAAGGCCACTCCAGGACAGCAGAGACTTTGGCAGGGTCCATAGAAAGGCCTGAGGTAGAAATTATATACCCCAGAAAGGCGACAGAAGTTACCTCAAAAATGCATTTCTCCAACTTAGCATAAAGCATGTTTTGTCTTAGCTTGTGCAACACAAATCTGACATGAGCCCTGTGCTCTGTGAGGTTAGCTGAGAAGATTAGTATATCGTCTAGATATACCAGGACAAATTTACCCAAAACCTCCCTGAACACCTCATTGATGAGTTCCTGAAAGACGGCCGGAGCGTTACACAACCCGAAGGGCATCACCAGGTACTCGTAATGCCCATCGGGTGTGTTAAAGGCCGTCTTCCACTCATCGCCCTCTCTGATCCGTACCAGGTTGCATGCACCCCGCAAATCCAATTTTGAGAAAATCTTAGCATTGGTGACCTGAGTAAATAAATCGTCTATCAAGGGTAATGGATAGCGATTTTTTACTGTGATTTTATTCAGACCCCGATAATCAATGCATGGCCAAAGGCCTCTGTCTTTTTTCTTTACAAAAAAGAAACCTGCTCCAGCAGGTGACCGGGAAGGGCGAATGAACCCTTTAGCTAAGTTTTCGCGGATATATTCCTGCATGGCCAATTTCTCCGGCCCAGATAAATTGTAGAGGTGACCTCTAGGGGGCATACAACCAGACCGGAGATCGATGGGACAATCGAAAGGGCGATGTGGAGGAAGTTTATCGGCTGATCTAGGACAAAACACGTCTGAGAATTCAGAATACTGATCTGGTACTCCCTCCATGTGAATCTTGGTCTGGCCCAAGGTTACCTTCGCTAAACAATGACGAAAGCAATGGGACAACCAGCTCGTTAGCTGACCAGTGGCCCAATTTATCTGAGGCGAGTGAAGTTGTAACCAAGGCATGCCAAGAATGATCGTGGATGTTGTCATGTGTAACACAAAAAAAAACAAATTTTCCTTATGCAGCACCCCGATAGCGACTCCTACCTCAGGGGTCTGTGACAGAAGACTGTTACCCTGCAGAGGGGAATCATCTACTGCCGTAACTTGAATAGGAGGTTTTACCGGGGTGAGCGAAATACCCAATCTTTTAGCAAATTCGTAATCCATAAAATTAGCCGCTGAGCCTGAGTCAATGAAGGCTTCAGTGACTTCAAACTTATCTTCCCATGAAATAGTACAAGGAAGAAGCAAACGTTTATCATCTAGGGGTAAAAATTGCACGCCTAGGGTATTACCTCCAACTACTCCTAGGCAGTAGCGTTTCCCGATTTCTTAGGGCAATTCTGTACTCTATGACCCTCCTCTGCACAATAAAGACAAAGCTGCTCTGCTATCCTGCGTTTTCGCTCCACTTGAGACAATTTTGACCGACCAATCTGCATTGGTTCAGGTGGAGGTGAAACGGGAGGAAGTGGAGTCACAGGGGGCGCAGCGCGGGATACCATTCTCGTATAGTTCCTACCCCGGGTCTGTCTATGATAGCACAGCCGGCGATCTATTCTGATGGCTGATGAAATGGCCTCATCAATGGACTTAGGTTCAGGCTGACTTAACATAAGATCGGAGACCTCATCTGACAACCCTGATAAGAAACAATCTAAAAGGGCAAAGGTATCCCACCTGGCTGATACTGACCACCTCCTAAATTCAGCAGCATACTCTTCAACCGGACTCTTGCCTTGACGTAATAGTTTGAGCTTCCGTTCAGAAGTCGAGGCAATGTCTGGATCATCGTAAATTATAGCCATGGCTTTAAAAAATTCCTCTACAGAGGTTAGGGCCAAGTCTCCGTCGGGCAGACTGTACGCCCAGGTCTGAGAATCACCTGATAACAAAGTTTTAATAAATGTAACCCTTTGGGCCATAGTTCCTGAAGAATTAGGTCTCAACTCAAAGTATGATAACACTCTACTCCTAAAATTTCGGAAGTCAGATCTGTGACCAGAAAATTTTTCAGGTACAGGCATACGTATGTCTGTGCTAGGAGGAGATCGCACCTCATCCACAGCCGTCTGGAGGGTTTGTATAGACCCGGGCAATGCGTTAATTAACGCCCGGTGACTACCCAGCACTTGGTTGATGTTATCCACCGAAGTGGTAAGTGTGCCCAGACGGCCGGTGAGAGCGTCCATTTGCATTTTTGGGTCTGCCATTCTGTAACGATCGGTGTAACACAGAGAGGATCTGATTACCGGTGATCTGCAGTATCACCGAGAATACAGATATATACCCGATTATTGATGATCTGCAGTATCACCGATAATCAGATATATCTCTAACCTCTGGACACCTGAGTAATATGAGTGTTTGGTGCAACAGTAATACTCTGAGGAGAGCCCCCGAAAAGAGGGTGCAAGGCAATAAGGGATACTGCCCAAAGAACAGGCTCCTTCCAATGGCCTGAGGCTCCCCAAGGGGAGGAGTCAGGCTGAGAGTGGGAAGGACAAGAGTGTGAGTGACACCGCTTGTCTGAGGATACTATTATAGAAATCTTTGTCCTATGGGGGTTAGGGGCGGAGCTAACCCAGCTGTTATGATGCCATGGAGGCACCAGGAAATTATGTTTCTATTGAGGGGAACCTGGACACATTGTTCAATGATGCCCTAATAAAATTAAGAAACCGGAAAACTCCAATGCTTAACTGGAGTGGAGAGAACCCAGTTAAGCAATCAGAGTTTCTCTCCAGAAAATAACCTCATCATGCTACCCGTCTCCATTCTTAAAGGAGAAATCGCGTACAATTGCCAGGCCTTAATCGATTGTGGGGCGGTGGGCAATTTCATGGACATTTCCCTATCAGTGTCTGAATCAATACATATCACTGCGGTTGATGATACAGTGTTACACAAAGAAAAATTAAGATTAACTACTCAAGTCACCTTGCAGGTAGGCGTTCTACATTTTGAAGTCATGAAATTTTATTGTTTGAATTTATCTTCTTATCCAATTATTCTTGGGTTACCATGGTTGAAGAAACATAACCCAGTGTTTGATTGGCAGTCTGGTCAGTTGATTAGCTGGTCTGTTCAGTGTAATGATGAGTGTTTACAAAAAATTGTGCTAAGTTGTACCAAACTCAACTCATTGAACAAATGTTACCTCCTGTTTAAAGCAGCTGATGTATTACCACCGCATAGACCATATGATTGTGCTATCGATCTTCTCTCTGGTAGTATGCCTCCTTATGGCCGGCTGTACAATCTGACCAGACCAGAAGAGCAGGCCATGAGGGAGTATATGTCACTTTAAAAAGATGTAAATCAGCATTTATGCGGGTAAACTAATGTCATTTTATTTAAAGTATGAATAACTTTATTTAAAATGAAAAAAAAATCATAATATGCAATGCTTTGCAAAGTGGATGACATTAAATAAAGTTTTCTTGCCCAATAACTCTTCCTTCTTCACTAACAAAGAAATCAGCCAATCTGTCCCTTACATGTAATACATGTTTTTCATAGTGACACCTGCAGCTAAAGCTAATCAAACCCTGTTTAACTCTTTAGTAAGGTCACATCTGGAATATGGAATTCAGTTCTGGGCACCACATTACAGGAAAGATATTGCAGTTTTAGAGCAGGTGCAGAGACGAACAACAAAATTGATACGTGGGATGGAAGGTCCCACTTACCAAGAAAGGTTAGATAAACTGGGTTAGATAAACTAGAGAAAAGACGCCTTAGAGGGGATCTAATTAACATGTATAACTACATCAGAGGGCAATATAAAAGCTTGGCGGATGAGCTTTTTGTCCCTAGGCCTTCTCAAAGGACTAGAGGACATGATCTGCGCATGGAGGAAAAACGTTTTAGCCATTTATTTAGGAAAGGGTTCTTTACAGTAAGAGTAATTAAGATGTGGAATGCCTTGCCACAGGAAGTAGTTACAGCAAATTCTATACTTGCATTTAACCACTTAAGGACCGCCCCCAGCCGATGGGCGGCAGCAAAGACCGGGCCCAAACGACCGCAATACGCCCATTGGCGGGGGCAACTGCGGGCGTGGTTATGCTGCGATCGTGTCATTCGTGACGCGATCAGCCGCCGGCGACTGGCTCCGCCCCCCTCGCGCTGTAACCCGCCGGCCGTTCGGAAGCCCCGGCGAGTTACTAGCACCCGGATCGCCGCATGTACTTTGTATAATAGGCTTTGTAATGTATACAAAGCCTATTATACTGGCTGCCTCCTGCCCTGGTGGTCCCAGTGTCCGAGGGACCACCAGGGCAGGCTGCAGCCGCCCTAGTCTGCACCAAGCACACTGATCCTGCCCCCCCTTCCCTCTGATCGCCCACAGCACCCCTCAGACCCCTGTTTGCACCCGATCATCCCCCTAATCACCCATCAATCACTCCCTGTCACTGTCTGTCAACACTATTTTTTTTAACCCTAAACTGCCTCCTGCTCCATCCTGATCACCCCCCCACCCCTCAGATTCTCCCCAGACCCCCCCCCAGACCCCCCCTGTGTACTGTATGTATCTATCCCCCCTGATCACCTGCCAATCACCTGTCAATCACCCATCAATCACCCCTGTCACTGCCACCCATCAATCAGCCCCTAACCTGCCCCTTGCGGGCAATCTGATCACCCACCCACATCAATAGATTGCCCGCAGATCCGACATCAGATCACCTCCCAAGTGCAGTGTTTACATCTGTTCTCTACTCTAAACACCCACTAATTACCCATCAATCACCCCCTATCACCACCTGTCACTGTTACCCATCAGATCAGACCCTAATCTGCCCCTTGCGGGCACCCAATCACCCGCCTACACGCTCAGATTGCCCTCAGACCCCCCCCCCCCCTTATCAATTCGCCTGTGCATTATTTACATCTGTTCTTCCCTGTAATAACCCACTGATCACCTGTCAATCACCTGTCAATCACCCCCTGTCACTGCCACCCATCAATCACCCCCTGTCACTGCCACCCATCAATCAGCCCCTAACCTGCCCCTTTCGGGCAATCTGATCACCCACCCAAACCAATAGATCGCCCGCAGATCCGACGTCAGATCACCTCCCAAGTGCAGTGTTTACATCTGTTCTCTACCCTAAACACCCACTAATTACCCATCAATCACCCCCTATCACCACCTGTCACTGTTACCCATCAGATTAGACCCTAATCTGCCCCTTGTGGGCACCCAATCACCCGCCGACACGCTCAGATTGCCCTCAGACCTCCCCTTATCAATTCGCCAGTGCATTATATACAGCTGTTCTTCCCTGTAATAACTCACTGATCACCTGTCAATCACCTGTCAATCACCTATCAATCACCCATCAATTACCCCCTGTCACTGCCACCCATCAATCACCTCCTGTTACTGCCACCCATCAATCATCCCCTGTCACTGCCACCCATCAATCAGCCCCTAACCTGCCCTTTGCGGACAATCTGATCACCCACCCACACCAATAGATCGCCCGCAGATCCGACATCAGATCACCTTCCAAGTGCAGTGTTTACATCTCTTCTCTCCTCTAAACACCCACTAATTACCCATCAATCCTATCACCACCTGTCACTGTTACCCATCAGAATAGACCATAATCTGCCCCTTGCGGGCACCCAATCACCCGCCCCACACGCTCAGATTGCCCTCAGACCCCCCCTTATCAATTCGCCAGTGCAATATTTACATCTGTTCTTCCCTGTAATAACCCACTGATGACCTGTCAATCACCTATCAATCACCCCCTGTCACTGCCACCCATCAATCACCCCCTGTCACTGCCACCCATCAATCAGCCCCTAACCTGCCCCTTGCGGGCAATCTGATCACCCACCCACACCATCAGATTGCCCTAGACCTACCCTTAGATCACCTCCAAAGTGCATTGTTTACATCTGTTCTGCCATCTAATCACCCACTGATCACCCATCAATCAGCCCCTGTCACTGATGCCCATCAGATTAGACCCTAATCTGCCCCTAGGGCACCCAATCACCCGCCCACACCCTCAGAACGCCCTTAGACCCCAGCCCTGATCACCTCGCCAGTGCATTGCTTGCATCTATTTCCCCCCTCTAATCACACCTTGAGACACCCATCAATCACCTCCTGTCACCACCTGTCACCCCCTAGCACACCTACCCATCAGATCAGGCCCTAATTTTCCCCGTGTGGGCTCTTGATCACTCAGCCAAACCCTCAGACCCCCTTCCGATCACCTCCCCAGTGCATTGATTGCATCTATTTTCCCCTCTAACCACCCCCTGAGACACCCATCAATCACCTCCTGTCACCCCCCTAGCACCTCCTATCCATCAGATCAGGCCCAATACAACCTGTCATCTAAGAGGCCACCATGCTTATGACCGGTTCCACAAAATTTGCCCCCTCATAGACCACCTGTCATCAAAATTTGCAAATGCTTATACCCATGAACAGTCATTTTGAGAAATTTGGTTTCCCGACTACTCACGGTTTTGGGCCCGTAAAATGCCAGGGCAGTATAGGAACCCCACAAGTGACCCCATTTTAGAAAAAAGACACCCCAAGGTATTCTGTTAGGTGTATGATGAGTTCATAGAAGATTTTATTTTTTGTCAACAGTTAGCAAAAATTGATTTTTATTGTTTTTTCACAAAGTGTCATTTTCCACTAACTTGTGACAAAAAATAAAAACTTCTATGAACTCACCATACACCTAAGGGAATACCTTGGGGTGTCTTCTTTCTAAAATGGGGTCACTTGTGGCGTTCCTATACTGCCCTGGCATTTTAGGGGCCCTAAACCGTGAGGAGTAGTCTAGAATCCAAATGCCTCAAAATGACCTGTGAATAGGACGTTAGGCCCCTTAGCGCACCTAGGTTGCAAAAAAGTGTCACACATGTGGTATTGCCGTACTCAGAAGAAGTAGTATAATGTGTTTTGGGGTGTATTTTTATACATACCCATGCTGGGTGGGAGAAATCTCTCTGTAAATGGACAATTGTGTGTAAAAAAAATCAAACAATTGTCATTTACAGAGATATTTCTCCCACCCAGCATCTGTATGTGTAAAAATACAACACAAAACACATTATACTATTTCTCCTGAGTACGGCGGTACCACATGTGTGGCATTTTTTTGCACCCTAAGTGCGCTAAGGGGCCCAAAGTCCAATGAGTACCTTTAGGATTTCACAGGTCATTTTGCGACATTTGGTTTCAAGACTACTCACGGTTTAGGGCCCCTAAAATGCCAGGGTAGTATAGGACCCCCACAAATGACCCCATTTTAGAAAGAAGACACCCCAAGGTATTCCGTTAGGAGTATGGTGAGTTCATAGAAGATTTTATTTTTTGTCACAAGTTAGCGGAAAATGACACTTTGTGAAAAAACACAATTAAAATCAATTTCTGCTAACTTGTGACAAAAAAAAAAATCTTCTATGAACTCACCATACTCCTAACGGAATACCTTGGGGTTTTTTCTTTCTAAAATGGGGTCATTTGTGGGGTTCCTATACTGCCCTGGCATCTTAGGGGCCCTAAACCGTGAGGAGTAGTCTTGAAACCAAATGTCGCAAAATGACCTGTGAAATCCTAAAGGTACTCATTGGACTTTGGGCCCCTTAGCGCAGTTAGGGTGCAAAAAAGTGCCACACATGTGGTATTGCCGTACTCAGGAGAAGTAGTATAATGTGTTTTGGGGTGTATTTTTACACATACCCATGCTGAGTGGGAGAAATATCTCTGTAAATAGACAATTGTGTGTAAAAAAAATAAAAAATTGTCATTTACGGAGATATTTCTCCCACCCAGCATGGGTATGTGTAAAAATACACCCCAAAACACTTTATACTACTTCTCCTGAGTACGGCAATACCACATGTGTGGCACTTTTTTGCAGCCTAACTGCGCTAAGGGGCCCAAAGTCCAATGAGCATCTTTAGGCTTTACAGGGGTGCTTACAATTAGGCACCCCCCAAAATGCCAGGACAGTGAACACACCCCACAAATGACCCCATTTTGGAAAGTAGACACTTCAAGGTATTCAGAGAGGAGCATAGTGAGTCCGTGGCAGATTTCATTTTTTTTTTGTCGCAAGTTAGAAGAAATGGAAACTTTTTTTTTTTTTGGTCACAAAGTGTCATTTTTCGCTAACTTGTGACAAAAAATAAAATCTTCTATGAACTCACCATGCCTCTCACTGAATACTTTGGGATGTCTTCTTTCCAAAATGGGGTCATTTGGGGGGTATTTATACTATCCTGGAATTTTAGCACCTCATGAAACATGACAGGTGGTCAGAAAGTCAGAGATTATTAAAAATGGGAAAATTCACTTTTGGCACCATAGTTTGTAAACGCTATAACTTTTACCCAATCCAATAAATATACACTGAATGTTTTTTTTTTTTTTATCAAAGACATGTAGCAGAATAACTTTCGCGCTCAAATGTATAGGAAATTTTACTTTATTTGAAAAATGTCAGCACGGAAAGTTAAAAAAGTCATTTTTTTGACAAAATTCATGTCTTTTTTGATGAATATAATAAAAACTAAAACTCGCAGCAGCAATCAAATAGCACCAAAAGAAAGCTGTATTAGTGACAAGAAAAAGAGGTAAAAATCATTTAGGTGGTAGGTTGTATGACCGAGCAATAAACCGTGAAAGCTGCAGTGGTCTGAATGGAAAAAAAAGCTCTGGTCCTTAAAGTGAACCTAAAGTCCCCCCAAAAAAACGAGATGAACTCACCTGGGGCTTCCCTCAGCCCCCAGCAGACGATCGGTGCCCTCGCAGCTCCGCTCCGATGCCTCTGGACCCGCCGGCGAGCACTTCCGGTTTGGCCGTCACCGGCCGACAGGCATGGGAACGCGAGTGATTGTTCGCGTTCCCAGCCTGTATATCGCCCCCTATGCTGCTATTGCGGCCAGGAGGTCGCAATAGCAGCATAGGGGGCGATATACAGGCTGGGAACGCGAACAATCACTCGCGTTCCCATGCCTGTCGGCCGGTGACGGCCAAACCGGAAGTGCTCGCCGGCGGGTCCAGAGGCATCGGAGCGGAGCTGCGAGGGCACCGATCGTCTGCTGGGGGCTGAGGGAAGCCCCAGGTGAGTTCATCTCGTTTTTTTTGGGGGACTTTAGGTTCACTTTAAGGGGCGAAAAGACTGTGGTCCTCAAGTGGTTAAAGGGGGCTTAGATGCTTTCCTTATGTTGAAAGACATCTATGGCTACAATTACTAGGTAATGCCCAGTGATGTTGATCCAGGGATTTTATCTGATTGCCATCTGAAGTCAGGAAGGAATTTTTTCCCTTTTGGGGCTAACTGGACCTTGCCTTGTAAGGGCTTTTTTTGCCTTCCTCTGGATCAACAGGGATATGTGAGGGAGCAGGCTGGTGTTGTACTTTGTACTCTGGTTGAACTTGATGGATGCAGAGGCGTCTGAGCCATTAGGCAGCTATAAATTCTTGCCTAGGGTGACAGGATGAGGGAAGGGTGACAGGAGGAGGGAAGGGCGCTGCTGAACTGAGTAGTGAGAGGAGAAATGCCTCTGAACTCACTCAGGTATCAGGTTACACAGCAGCAGCAGCAGCGCCTGACTCATGACTGATTTACTGACTGATTCATTCATTTCCTTCAGCTCAATGATTCAAAGAACCACAGTAATGAATGAGTCAGTGAGAGAAGGCACTCATCCAAGTCAGGGATCCAAATACAGCATCAGCTCCTGAGATTCATTCAGTCCCTCTCTCTGCAACTGGTAACTGCGTGGAAGTAGAGACTGTAGCAGCCAGGCATTGACTGCCCCCAGGCTGCCTTTCATTCAGTGATTTAGGGTTGGTCCTGTGTCTGCTGCATTCAGGTTTGTTGTTGTAAGGCATTGTAAAACACTAGGCTAGCTGATAAAAGTGCAATTAGAGGGCAGGCAAGCTGGTAAATATACACAGCATGATGCAGAGGAGGGTCCTTGGGAAAAAATCTGTCTGGTCTCTCCCCATTGTTAAAATGACTGCATGTGCAGATAAGGTGTTAAACAGGTTGAAAAGTTTTGACAGTCCCTAGACTCCAGGAGGGCTGCTTTCTGACTTGTGTGGGAGACTGGCAGGGACAGCAGTCCTATTACGAGCAACTAGCCTCTGTGTAATGTGGGACTGCAATACAGATAAGCTCTCTGCTCCATCTCAGGCTATTCTCAGTCTCACTCCACTCCTCCTATCTCTGGGCTAGTGCACGACAAAATCGCAAACGGTAGCAATTCGCGAATGCGACTTTGTGAAGCGATTTTTGAAAGAATCGCTCCAATAAATGCTACCTGCAGCATGTTTGCAATCACAACACTGCTGTGGGAACACCCTCATAGGGTAACATTAGCCCAGCGCTTTTCAAATTGCTGTAAATTTGAAAAGCGCTGTGAAGCACTCTTGGTGTGCACCAGCCTTCTTCATTCACCTTTGTTTCCCTCTTTCCCTAGTGCTGGGTGTCTGTGTCTTCTTGTCATACAGGAAAGCTAAATAAAAGTGCAATCCTGGTGAGGCAAATATCTTCTCCCCTCTCTTTCAGCTTTTCTCTCCTCATTATTTCTCTGCATAAGGGATCAGGCACACTATAAGGTAGTGAAAACGGGATTAGTATAATAGTATAGTGTATTACTGTGTGCTGTGTATAGTGTGCTCTGTGTGTGTATAGTGTGTGTGTGTGTATTGTGTAGTGTGTGTGTGTGTGTGTGTGTGCATGTTGTGTGCGGTGTATGTGTGTGTACTGTGTGCGTGTGTATAGTGTGTGTGTACTGTGTGCGTTTGTGTGTGTGTATACTGTGTGTTGTGTGTGAGTGCATGCCGCAATAAGTATATTTTATGGTGAAACGCTCTGCTGCGTTACAACTATTTTCTGGTGAGCCCATGCCGCAATAAGTGTATTTTCTGGTGAAACGCTGCTGCATTATGATTTTCGGGAGTGGGGTTCACCACAGGAATGGGGGGGTATGGGGCTGGGGGCAATCACGGGGGGGGAAGACGCCACAGGATTTCTCGCCTGGAGTGGCAAAATGGCTAGAGACGCCCCTGGATGGATGGATGTCTTTTTTCAACCCAAATAACTATGTAACAATTATGCAATGAGTAAAAGTTCATCTCGGATCCACTTTAAGACCGCGGTCCTCAAGTGGTTAAGTAACCCTTCACTCTACTTCTTTACCCCATTTTCCCCTTAGGGCTCATTTCCATGGACAGTTGAACTGTAATAATCAACAAATTGGCAGCGGAAACATTTCTGTAGGACGTGCAATACCCAACCGCATGAATCACAAAAAATTACTCAATAGCCTAGTGTTAGTTGCAAAAAAAGTAATAATAAACTTTATTAAACACAGTTACCATAGATACAATTTTTAAAAGCACATGGGATGGCCACCCCGTCACAACTCAAACAACCCAGCACAACCTCCCATCCACAAACATCCGCCGGCATCTAACTCTAATGATGGAACAACACTGGTCTATATCAATTGTGCACATAGAAATGTATGTAAAGAGTCCAAAAATATATTTTTTTGCACGTTATAATAGAACCAAAACTTCCCAGAAAACTGTAAAGAATTATGTATAATCTCATTCCTGAATCCACAAGTTGCACTTGTATTATGGCATATAGCAAAATTCCCAGAGTCAGAACGCACCAACAATAGCACCACAGTTCATTGAGGCATAGCAGCAATGTAGCTAGTTGAACTGTGTGCTCAGCAAGCAGTTACCAGGCAGCAGTGAGCAGTTTTCAGGCAGTAGCAAGCACTTGTGAGAGGTTTAGAGGCTTTTCACTGCCTATCAACTGTTTACGGTAAATGGGGCATTAACCACCCTGGCGTTCTATTAAGATCGCCAGGGTGGCTGCGGGAGGGTTTTTTTTAAATAAAAAAAAAACTATTTCATGCAGCCAACTGAAAGTTGGCTGCATGAATGCCCACTAGATGGCGCTCCGGAGGCGTTCTTCTGATCGTCTCCGGTGGCCAAAAGTAACACGGAAGGCCGCAATGAGCAGCCTTCCGTGTTTTGCTTACTTCGTCGCCATGGCGACGAGCGGAGTGACGTCATGGACGTCAGCCGACGTCCTGACGTCAGCCGCCTCCGATCCAGCCCTTAGCGCTGGCCGGAACTATTTGTTCCGGCTGCGCAGGGCTCAGGCGGCTGGGGGGACCCTCATTCGCCGCTGCTCGCGGCGGATCGCCGCAGAGCGGCGGCGATCAGGCAGCACACGCGGCTGGCAAAGTGCCGGCTGCGTGTGCTGCACTTTATTTCATTAAAATTGGCCCAGCAGGCCTGAGCGGCACCCTCTGGCGGTAATGGACGAGCTGAGCTCGTCCATACCGCTAAGGTGGTTAAAGTGTTAGCAGGAATAAAGGCGCCGGCTGACAGACTCTATTGTAATTATCATAAATACGGCGAAAAAAAGCAAAAAAAAGGGTGCCCCTATAAATGTGCTTAACAACATTAGAACATTACTGTTTTTAAGCTCTTCGACAAACTTTTGGCTGAAAGGCTAAAACCTTTGTTGCCAGATGTCATTCACACAGACCAATCGGGTTTTGTCACGGGAAGGGACAATACCCTAAAAACAGTTTCACTAATCCACTATGCTAAAAAAAACGAACTCCCCTCTATGCGTCATGTCTGTTGATGCTGAGAAGGCATTTGATAGGGTCCATTGGCTCTTTCTTGAGCTTTTGCTGGAACAGTTGGGAATAGATGCTAACTGTAAAAGCAAAATAATGTCTTTATATAAGAACCCCAGCGCACATATTAAAATTAATGGGACCCTATCGGATGCCTTCAACATAGCAAATGGGACAAGACAGGGCTGTCCCCTCTCCCCATTACTCTATGTGATCTGTATGGAGCATTTAGCTATTGCACTTCTACAAAATCCATCAATCCAAGGTTTACGCATAAACAACCAGCAATACAAACTTTCCCTATTCGCCGACGATCTCTTAATTTACATCTCTAACCCACATATTGCATTTCCTAATGTCTTGTCAGAACTGGAAAAATTTGGGAATGTCAGTAATTTCAAAATAAACATTAGTAAGACAGAAGTTCTCAATATTAACCTACCCCTGCCCTGCGCACCGTAAATACTCTCCAGAGCACCTTTACATTTCGTTGGCAACTTCATCATATTAAATATTAAGGGGTGCTTATTCCCAATGACACAACACAACTTTTCCACCTTAATTACCCCAAATTGTTAACTAAGCTTCAACAGGAATTGGATAATTGGTCCAATCTTAAACTAACCTGGTCAAGCCGAATTAATGTCGTTAAAATGGACACCCTACCCAAAATTCTATACACCCTACAAGCCCTACCCATCAGCTTACCAACTACGTACCTAAAAAAAACTCCAATCTTTAATGCTAACTTTCATTTGGCAAAGGAAAACGCATAGGACGAAATTCAAAATTCTAACCAGACCTAAATATGAAGGGGGCATGGGTTTGCCAGACATAAAAGCCTACTATAACGCGGTCATACTTACCCACATCTTAAACTGGTTCCAAGACAGAGAAAACAAACAATGGGTTTCCCTCGAAACATCACTATCACACCTTGACCCTAGAGCCTTGCTATGGATACCACGCAACACATACCTGGGTGTAGATGGCTTGGCCTATTGGTCAATAATTGTCATCAAGAGATGGAATGAACTCAAGGAAGGCCTAAAATTATCCACTGATTGTAGTCCACTTATGTCCCTACTAGACAATCCTCTCTTTGCTGTAGGCGTCAGAGAGCGCTCCATACTGGGATGGAATCGGGACTTCTGGCCCCAAATTAGACACATTATAGCTGGAGGCAAACTCATCTCTAAAGATAATTTGGGCAACCCTGATGCTCCCCCACTCATAGATTGGCTGCTATGGTCTCAACTTTCCAGTTTCTATAAATCCCTGACAGCTAAAGCCAACATCCATAGAGGTTTAACTCCTTTTGAACGCCTTTGTGCCACGCCCACCTCATTGGAACATAAAGTCTCTCTTATTTATACTCACCTTGTATGTGCTGGCAGTGACAAGGATCTCCTGAAATTAACAGATGCTTGGGACAGAGATCTGGGTCAGCCCCTACTCACTGAGGATTGGGAAAAATTATTTGAATAACACACAAATCCTCAGTTTCCCTGAATTTCCAGGAAAGAAACTTTAAAATCTATGCAAGATGGTACCGGACCCCAGTACAGGTAGCCAAATTTAGCAAGGAGACCCCGGACCTCTGTTGGAGATGCTCACGGGCTGTTGGCACATACTTCCACATGTGGTGGGCGTGTCCCCAAATACAGTTATTTTGGGAAAAGGTCTTTAAGATCCACCAATTCCTGTACTGCTCACCTCTGCCCCTTCAGGCCTCAACAGCATTGCTTACCTTACTTCCTGGGAGAACTTCTACCATTAAGAAATCGCTAACCCCCCAATTATTGATATCAGCCCGATTACTCATAGTTAGATATTGGAAGTCAACCACAATCCCGACTATGACAGAGTCATTCAAGGAAATTAACTTCATAATGCGTATGGAGGATTTATATACGCCTGTACAAAACAATGCTGAGGCCTTTGTCAAGAGATGGGCAGTATGGATAGACTTTAGGGATTCGGATAGGGGTAAGGCCTTCATTTCTTCTTAATTGAAATAATGTAATGAAACCCAGCTGTATGATATGCGGACAGGAGTTAGCCTGGTGCTCGACAGTATACCTCAAGGCGCCAAACCTCCCCCCCCCCCCCCCCTACTTATTTTCTTTTCTTCTCTTTGGGCATCTGCTCTCGTAGTGTATTATATTATGCTTCTTACATATGCTTGCAAATTTCATAAAATCTGAGAACTCACACTGGAGTAGCTTCTTTAAGACCTGCCGTCTCCAGGCCTCTGGACTACATATCCCTTAGCTTTTCTTGAAAAGACTGCCTAAGCAAGTTCAATACTGCAAGATGTTACTGGTCACTTCTTACTCCCTTTTATATAATTGCAAGTTTTCATGATACTGCCACATTACGGTCACTACTGAGATGTCGATGCTCTGTTTTACTGTCTTGTTGTTTGTTTTATGTTATAAAACTTGAATAAAAATTTATTTGAAAGAACATTACAGTTTTTGAAGTATGTTATCATTTTAGAAGCTTGCAATGTTATAGTTTTTGTCATATTATTTTGTTTGTATGTAGATATTTTACGTTATCAAAGATATTATCATATCTATGTGTAAAAGGGTGTTTCTCCAGAAGGAGTGGTCAGGGTTAGGCACCGCCAGGGGGAGTGGGAAGGGTTAGGCATCACCTGGGGGGCTGTTAGTTTTAGGCAACACGGGGGGGTGGGGGGTGTAAGGTTAGGCACCACCAGGGGGTGGTTAGGGTTAGACACCACAGGGCGGGTGGTTAGGCGCCATGAGGGGAGTGGTTAGTTTTAGGCACTGCCAGGGGAGGGTGCACCACGCGTTGTTTGATTGTACGATTGTATGTGTATGGTCAGGGCCGGATTTGTACTTTTCACCGCCCAAGGCCAACTATACTTATTGTTGTTATCTCTATGTGCCCGAGAATTCTACTTACTTTCCATCATTGGAAGTCACAGACAATAACCATTTCAGCAATACGCGTATAGATTATAAGTTATGTTTTCCTTAAGAAATGTTATGTTTGCCATCTCGTTAATGATGGACCCATTGAGTCACCATGAGAGTTAGGCTGAAGTATACCTGCAGGATAGAGCTTACAGGGCTCGCAGGGACAACACAAGTACAGGACAAAGAGTTCAAAGGTTAAAGCTGTCCTTGTAGATAGGGATGGCTGCATAGAACTGCTTTACAGCCCCTCACTGAGCCGCCCCCAAATTTCTGGTGCCCTAGGCCATGGCCTATGCGGCCTTGCCAGAAATCCGGCCCTGTGTATGGTGATCTGCATTTGTACACTTTGCATTATTGTAAATAAACACATTTATTATTCTACTCTGTTGTGCAGGCGTCAGTATTTCCATAGTGGTCTTCTGGTTTTGTTTAAACCAAAACGATTGCCATGCAGAGATCGTGGATCTGCCAGTCTGGTTCCAGTCACGACCACGATCTGCATGGCCAATCGTTACAGAATGACCTAGCCAACCCATATATTGATCACAGAAATACTGCAGATTCATCTATCTGTACAAAGAGTTGGAATTTTGATGATGTGTACTACTATGTCTTGCTCGCTGAGGATAACCAAAGTTATTCCTTCATGTATTTTGCAGCTTACTCCAGAAAGCAGCTTCAGCAGTTAATGGAGTTAGTGCAAAACTATGTAAATCAGAAAATGTTGTCTGCAGAAGAGGTGCAGGACCTGCTGCATGTCCTTCAACGGTTGCTGAAAAGTAAATTATTTAAGGATAATTTTCTTGATCCTCCATTTAGCCCATCTGATATTACCGTTTTGACTTCTATTTTGAAAAATGACAGGGAATCTTTCTTTAAGTTCTACTCCAAGAAAGACAAAAATATTATGCAAGCTTGTGTTCAATCCCTTCAATCAATAATTGAATTAAGAGTATGCAAATTTGAAAAAACCTCATTGTTAAAGGGACACTTAAGTCAAACGAAAAAAATGAGTTTTACTCACCTAGGGCTTCCAATAGCCCCCTGCAGCTGTCCGTTGCCCTCGCCGTCTCCCTCCGATCCTCCTGGCCCCGCCGGCAGCCACTTCCTGTTTCGGTGACAGGAGCTGACAGGCTGGGGACGCGAGTGATTCTTCGCGTTCCCAGACACATTAGCACCCTCTATGCTGCTATATGGTATATGATATATGCTATAGCAGCATAGATGGCGCTATTGTGGCCAGGAACGCGAAGAATCACTCGCGTCCCCAGCCTGTCAGCTCCTGTCACCGAAACAGTAAGTGGCTGCCGGCGGGGCCAGGAGAATCGGAGGGAGATGGCGAGGGCACCGGACAGCTGCAGGGGGCTATTGGAAGCCCCAGGTGAGTAAAATTAATTTTTTTTTGTTTGACTTAAGTGTCCCTTTAATGTCTGCCTGGGAAGAGATGTTAATTTCCCAATGCAAATCTTGTTCTGTGACAGCAAAGAATAATATACAGATTGGTTCTTTGTCTGTTAGAATCCAGTCCAGTCTTGATTCTGTTTCTGATGTAGTTCAGTCAAGTTCTATCAATAGACAAATAAATTCTCGGCCAGTTAGGAACCAATCTCGTTTAGAGCCTGTCTTTTGTGCAGATGACATTCACTATCTATTCAATCATTTAAAGAAGAATAGGAAAAGTTTTCTAAACCACTATTCTAAAATGGAAAGTTCGGTACTTATCCGTTAGCCGGGCGCATCCGGCAGGTAGCAACAAAACTCCACCAGAGTTACATCTTTCCCTACTACCCATGGCGGCCTGGAGGGGGAATAGTAATTAGCGCCACCTGCCGGATGCGCCCGGCTAACGGATAAGTACCGAAAGTTCTTGTCTGCTGAAATATGTGCATGCTGTGGAAAGCATGAGTGGTTACAAATTGTGTCCGCAAAAAGCCGCCTCTGCTCTGATCCAAGTTTGGAAGGAAATCTTGTCATTTGATTCAAGTGCAGAATCAAATGAGTGGAGAGATTGCAGCAATCGAGTCAGTTTTGATTTTACTGCAGAAGAGATCAATGCTTATTATGGTTATTTGAAGAATGATAGGGAAGAGTTTATGTCATTCTATTCGCAACAAAATGAGGAGTTTATTAGGAATTGTATGCAAGGTGTAAAATCTCTGATGGTTAATACCTTGTGTGAGAATGAATCTGCCTCTGCTTTGATTGCCATCCAGAGTTCACAACCTGATTGTCCAGAGTTCACAACCTGCATGTCAGCTATCTGTACAAACTCCATTGCAAACTGCAGTCAGAACCACACCTTGGTCCTGGCAAAAATCATTAGAAAATAAGTCATCATCCAAAAAGAAAAATAAATTCTTTCCTACCAACTCCATTCAGCATGTGCAGCCTTCAGCCAATTCCAGTTGTGTGCAGCCTTCAGCCAATTCCAGTTGTGTGCAGCCTTCAGCCAATTCCAGTTGTGTGCAGCCTTCAGCCGATTCCAGTTGTGTGCAGCCTTCAGCCAATTCCAGTTGTGTGCAGCCTTCAGCCAATTCCAGTTGTGTGCAGCCTTAAGCCGATTCCAGTTGTGTGCAGCCTTCAGCCAATTCCAGTTGTGTGCAGCCTTCAGCCAATTCCAGTTGTGTGCAGCCTTCAGCCGATTCCAGTCGTGTGCAGCCTTCAGCCAAATTTCAGTCGTGTGCAGCCTTCAGCCGATTCCAGTCGTGTGCAGCCTCCAGCCGATTCCAGTCGTGTGCAGCCTCCAGCCGATTCCAGTTGTGTGCAGCCTCCAGCCGATTCCAGTCGTGTGCAGCCTCCAGCCGATTCCAGTCATGTGCAGCCTCCAGCCGATTCCAGTCGTGTGCAGCCTCCAGCCGATTCCAGTCGTGTGCAGCCTCCATGCAGGTCGGGGCAGACTCCATGCAGCTCCATACAGACTCCAGTTGATTTGTGTCCTCAGCAATCTCCAGTCAGTCCTGAGCAGTCCCTCGCCTTTCTTTGTGAACTTTTTCATGGATTAGATTTGCTGACAATGGGTCAGCCTGACAGGCCTGCAGAGCTCCAGCATGTTCATCCTGCAGTATCCAGTCCTGCAATCCAGCCTGCAGAGTGTTGCTCCCTGCCTGCAGAACTTTGCTCCCTGCCTGCAGAACTTTGCTCCTTGCCTGCAGAACTTTGCTCCTTGCCTGCAGAACTTTGCTCCCTGCCTGCAGAACTTTGCTCCTTGCCTGCAGAACTTTGCTCCCTGCCTGCAGAACTTTGCTCCCTGCCTGCAGAACTTTGCTCCTTGCCTGCAGAACTTTGCTCCTTGCCTGCAGAACTTTGCTCTCTGCCTGCAGAACTTTGCTCCCAGTCCGCACAGGCTCAGTTCACACAGTTTCAGTGCCAGCCCGCACAGACTGTATTGGGATCTCAGCCAACGGTCCAGCCAATCGCTCAGCCAACGGCTCAGCCAAGTGCTCAACCAAAGGTCCAGATCCATGAGGTTACACAGTCTGCTGTCCTGTCTGAAATTACTGAGCCTGCTGCCCTGTCTGAAGCGTCCCAACCTGTTAACTTGCCTAAAGTTATCCCGTCTTCTGTTTTCCCTGAGGTTATGCAAGGTGCTGCCCAGCCTTCACAGACTTTTGTTGCTGCTGTTCCTGTAGGTGCCAAGTCTGTTGATGTTCCTGCTCCTAATGGTGCTCAGACTGATGTTCCTGATGGTGCCCAGCCTGCTACTGTTCTTGCTTCTCCTGGTAGTGCCTGGTCTGCTGGACTACTTGAGGGCACCCAGTTTACTATCCAGCCTGTTGCTACCCTGTCTGAGACTATTCAGTCTGTTGCTAATCTGCCTGCAGCACTACCTGAAGTTTTCCAGTTTACTGCTCAGATGTCACAGACACAGACTGTTGCTTCCAGGTCTGGGGACTCTGCTGTTGTTTCCAGGTCTGGGGACTCTGCTGTTGCTTCCAGGTCTGGGGACTCTGCTGCTGCTTCCAAGTCTGGGGACTCTGCTGCTGCTTCCAAGTCTGGGGACTCTGCTGCTGCTTCCAAGTCTTGGGACTCTGCTGCTGCTTCCAAGTCTGGGGACTCTGCTGCTGCTTCCAAGTCTGGGGACTCTGCTGCTGCTTCCAAGTCTGGGGACTCTGCTGCTGCTTCCAAGTCTGGGGACTCTGCTGCT
This sequence comes from Hyperolius riggenbachi, assembly GCF_040937935.1. Taxonomy (NCBI): domain Eukaryota; kingdom Metazoa; phylum Chordata; class Amphibia; order Anura; family Hyperoliidae; genus Hyperolius; species Hyperolius riggenbachi. The sequence continues at coordinate 158,659,214 of NC_090656.1, read as the reverse complement.
GCTTCCAAGTCTGGGGACTCTGCTGCCGCTTCTGAGGGTATCCAGTCTGCTGCCGCTTCTGAGGGTATCCAGTTGTCTGCTGCTGCTGCTTCTGAGGGTATCCAGTCGTCTGCTGCTGCTTCTGAGGGTATCCAGTCGTCTGCCGCTGCTGCTGCTTCTGAGGGTATCCAGTCGTCTGCCGATGCTGCTGCTTCTGAGGGTATCCAGTCGTCTGCCGATGCTGCTGCTTCTGAGGGTATCCAGTCTGCCGATGCTGCTGCTTCTGAGGGTATCCAGTCTGCTAATGCTGCTGCTTCTGAGGGTATCCAGTCTGCCGATGCTGCTGCTTCTGAGGGTATCCAGTCTGCCGATGCTGCTGCTTCTGAGGGTATCCAGTCTGCCGATGCTGCTGCTTCTGAGGGTATCCAGTCTGCCGATGCTGCTGCTTCTGAGGGTATGCAGTCTGCCGATGCTGCTGCTTCTGAGGGTATACAGTCTGCAGTTCCAGTCGCTGCTTCCAAGTCCGCTGTTCCAGGTGTTGCTTCCAATTACGGTGTTCCTGCGGATCTCAAGTCTGCTCCGGCTCTTCTTGAACCTGATGGGTTCCAGTCTGTTCCTGCTCCTTCGGATCCTGATGATCTCCACGCTGCTGATATCTCTGCTTCCCAATCTGTGTTTCTGCGTGACTCTTTCCAGTCACATCATGTCCAGGCTGTCCAGCCTCTAAAGACTCCGGTGGTCCATCCATATTGTATGTTTTTTGATTTTTCTCCCTCCCTGCCCACCCAGTCTTGGTTTTTCTATTGGGACCCAGGTGGGGCTAACTCTGGAGATCGTGTGGAGCATTCGGAGTCCGCTCCTAAAGATAGGGTACTGTAATGATCTGTGCCTGTGTCATCCTGCTGGTAGCAGCACTGAGGAACTTGAGGTGGACTTCCGCTGTCTACCAGCAGATGGCTCTCATATTGCTGGGAGCGGTGCAATTCCTTGGCTCACCAGCAGATGGAACTGTGAAAGATTCTGGCCAGTCACCTGAGCAATGTGCTGCATAAAAGGATGGACTTGCTAGCAGCACATTGCTAGGTCATTTCGTTTGTTTCCTTGTAGGGTTGTGACTCTGGCCAACCTTCCTGAACTCTGTTCCTGCATTCTGAACTCCTGGTATTTGATCCTTGCTAGTCTGACTATTCTCTGTCTTCTGCCATTGTCTTCGTATTACCTGGTTTGACTCCTGCTTGTATGACTTCCCTTTATGTATGCTGATTCGGATTATGCACTGTTGTATATATTCTGATATTGTGTGTGTGTTGCTGTATATATTTGTATAGATAGATAGATAGTCAGGGTTCTGGTATTTGTGGTGCACCACGCGTTGTTTGATTGTACGATTGTATGTGTATGGTGATCTGCATTTGTACACTTTGCCTTATTGTAAATAAAAACATTTATTATTCTACTCTGTTGTGCAGACGTCAGTATTTCCATTGTGACCTTCTGGTTTTGTTTAAACCAAAACTATTGCCATGCAGAGATCGTGGATCTGCTAGTCTGGTTCCAGTCACGACCACGATCTGCATGGTCAATCGTTACAGGTATTTATCGTTAACTAAGTTTCACAACGATGCTTATCGTTATCAGATTTCATTATCCACCAGCGCCATTTCGTTATCCAGTCATGCCCTTTTTTCACGGCGCCCTTTTTTTCATGCACGCCTTAAAGCAATCCTGAAGCGACCTGGGTCTGGATCGTATAGAACCTTCCTGGTCCTCTCTCGGTGTCCTCATTTCATCTCTGTCACCACCGTTTGAATGTGTTTCCTCCGGGAGCCCTCGGAAGACATCAGAAGCGCTCATGTCCCCAAGTGCTTCCGAAGACAGGTGGCTTTGTACTGCGCATGCGCACTTGGAGTACAGAGCTGACCCTCTTCGGAAGCATTTGGGGACACAAGTGTCTTCAATGCCTTCTGATGATCCCCAAATATGTATTTGTTCTCATAGGCTAGCATTAATTCCATCGGCATCCGCTTCATCCGGCCAATACAGAAAAGTTGTGCAGGACCCAAAGTTGTGTTTCACTTGTCAGAACAGTCTAAACGGATCTATTCTGAACTAACAGATGCGAACGAATCCTATTGCTTTGCAATGGATCCATTTGCATCTGTTCTGTTATATGGAACGTTTTTTACTAGTTGCCTAGCAGCCCTGCTGAACTATTTGGCTGCAGTAGTGTCAGAATTCTAGTGGTTTATTTATGCAGGAAAAGCTGTCAAATGTGTATATTTTAAGTTTTAATGTTCTATGCAAAATTTCATTGTAAACTGTAAAGTTGGGGTACTTCTTTAAAATATTGCTCTGGGACATCTCAGCATATTCCAGGCAGTGAAACTCATAATTAGATTATTTTCGTTTACAAGCTAAAACATTTTTGTTTGGTACAAGCATCTTTCAAATGTCAAGGTTATAGATAAGCGTTCTGTGTGAAGACTGGACACAATATATATATATATATATATATATATATATATATATATATATATATATATATATATATATATATATATTGCTCAGTTATTACACTTAAATATTAATAATCAATACAGTCCTTCTAAAGGAAATAATTACTGTTAAACCTATAATTACACATAATAGAATGTAATACTTTGAAATACATTTTAAAGGCTGGATTTTGCCAGTGATAGATGAGAAAGTAAAACATTTTCATAAGATTGTTTTAGTGTTCAGTTAGCTGAACACTGATAATACATGCTATGTTTTGGGAAAATTCATCAACTATATAAAACAATAAGGGGTTTTCCAAATTATTTAAAAATTATTCAATGGTGACCTCTGCCGGTGGAAAATATTGAATTTATTTATTTTTAAGAGACAAATTTATAGAACAGGATTTTAAATTATTAAGTTTTAATATGCAATTATATCTTATATGATTAATTGTTTTAAGAATAATCATACAATAAGCTTTATATTTAAATAAGTATTTTGGGGGAAGCCCTGTATGGTTCATTAAGCCTTAAATTGCTGTAGACTTTTTTTACTGGGTCAACCTGACCAATTTTTCGTTTTGGAAAAGGATAAACATATTCCAAACTAATTAGCACAAGGACACATTATCAGAAATGCATCATAAATGACATTGTTTAATGTTTGAAAGTCCAAATGTCTGGGGCAAATAAGTCAACCAGCAGACAAGATGGCTGGTGACGTCCATTTTTAATTAACTGCCTCAGAAATGACCTAATCAGAATGTGTAAACATTGCAAACCTACGTAGATTCTCACAGTTAAGATAATTAAGGTATTCAAAACAAAAAAGTGTTATGGGTATTTTAAATGTCAAATATAGAGCTACACAAAAAAGTTTCAGCCAATCAGAACCTGGGATTTAGAGAAATTCCAGATTAGGCAGCCATATTGCATCCAATCACTATAAAAGTAGGAGCTGAAAGCTCATAATTTGCACTAGCCTACTAATCTCCTAAGAAGACACATGAGGCAGAAGCTACCTTCCCACATGTGGTTCTAGATGCTGAAGAGATGACAGAGAAGGGGTAATATTCTTAATATTCTGGTGATTTACTTTATTCATTTTTCAGCATTAAGATTTTAGCAAGAAGTTTTTTTTTTAGAAGCTATTTTTTTATGCCATTTCTTTAAGATTACTACAAGTTTTACACAGCTACTAGATACACAGCTATTGATACAGATGAGACTACTTTTGATCTTATTCTACATAACACAACTGTTATATTCTTTTTTTGAATGTACTTAGAAGATTGATGATCGCTTGGCTCTAAAGCCTTGATAAGATAGAATACTGTTAGAAGGAAACACTACTTGGAACTGTTCATATTTTGTATATATGCTGTATGATAAGCAAATACAATTTTTTATATAAAATCATATACTGGGTGCTCTGATTCATTTCAAGGTATACCGTCAATCTATAATTACTGTTATAGAGGGTTCAGACCCCACTATGCCGGATTTATATGATAGCAACGCTTTAAAGGCTGGTCCTTTACTGAGTTAGCAATCATGAAAAAGGCAAGAACTGCTCAGGTTTTTGACAGTAGTGTCTGAATTACACCAGAAACAAGGCATGCAGCCAATCTCTTCAGATATGACAATACTGTCAGAAACAACTGATCTGCTGCATGCTTGTTCAGGTTCAGTGGTTGAAAGCATTAGAGGCAGAGAATCTGCAGGGCAGCCAGGCATCTGTGCATGCGCAGTAGCGATTTTCACGTACTGCGCATGCGCAGAAAGCTCCCAGCCACAGCAGCACGATGAGGACATGCGCAGTAGTGGGCGGATGGCGGCGACGGGCCAGCTTCTCAAGGGTCAACTGCTGCTGGCCAGAGGGACTCTAGAGCATGTCGTGGGCACAGGATGACTCAGGGGGCTGCAAGAAGCCCTAGGTAAGTTAACATTTTTTTTTACTTAAACCTCCCTTTAAGTCCTGGATCTGTTCCAGGAGGATCACACTTGTGTCTGCGGAAACTGGTTAACTGTGTAATGATCCGCTCAGCTGTCTGCACAGGCAGACAGCTGTTTGACCATTCCTTAAGTCTGTGGGCTGCAGGTCTCTGGAAAAGAGACCTGTCTTCGCTTTGCAAGTTTCAGAGTTGCTCTGCTGAGGAATTTGCATACACTTGTCATGCAAATTGCCTACCTGCCTCCTTTGAAGGCTTGCAGTATAATTACCTTGTTCTCCCAGAGTCCTTTGCTGGTCATGATGGTTTGTTCCTGCTAACACCTGGAGTGTCAGCCTTTGCTATTGTTTGCTAAGATTATCTTAGAGTAATTCCTTGGGACGGCACTAGGCATCCCTTCTAGTGCAGTCAGGTTGTATTATCTGTTTTGTCTGTGCGATTGCACGGTTGCCAGCGGTTGGCGATTGTGAATAGTTCTGTCTTGCGATTGTCTTGTTGCCAGCGGCGGTCGACAGGAAATCGTTCTGTCTCGCCCTAACGGTAGTGGCGGTGGTTCCTTCTGTATTCTGCCTTAGGGGTGCTGGTTCCTTCTGTATTCTGCCTTAGGGGTGCTAACCAGAGCAGCGGTTGCTACTGGTAGCCCCATCTGTTTGTCTTTCTGAATCGCATCCGCTCTAGCAGTAGCAGCGGTGGTTCCTTCTGTGCTCTGTCTGGGAGTGTAGGCCAGAGCTGCGGTTGCTGCTGGCTGCTCCTTCTCTCTGTCTTGTCTGGTACGAACGCTTGCTGTAGGCTCGGTGAGGTAACCGTTTAGCAAGAGTTTGCGTTCCCTTTTTTGTGTTGTGTTGGTTAGTTAGGGTGGCACGCTTATCACTGGGCGCCTAACGCGCGGTGATCGTGCTTAAACGCGTTCGCTGTTGCGAATGAGTGCGGTGTTCGCGTTTAGCTAGCGTTTGTTATTTTCCTTGGTGTTCTGATCATTGTTATTGTTATGTCTTTGCTGCTACACTTGTGCTCTGTCTAATCCGGTCTTGTGTCTCTATTGGCCATCGCCACTCTTGCGATTGCGTTCCCACTTCCTTTCCGTTGTTGTGTGTTCACCGTCGCTGGGTGGTGACTGGATTGGTGGACACACATACATTCTATCTCTGTGCTTATTCAGTCTTGTTTCCCTGTTGGCAATCGTCATCTCTTGCGATTGCGTTCTCACTTGGTTTCTGCTGTTGTGTGTTCACCGTCGCTGGGTGGTGACTAGATTGGTGGACACACATACATTCCTTCTCTGTGCTTATTCAGTCTTGTTTCCCTGTTGGCAATCGTCATCACTTGCAATTGCGTTCTCACTTCCTTTCCGTTGTTGTGTGTTCACCGTCGCTGGGTGGTGACTGGATTGGTGGACACACATACATTCTATCTCTGTGCTTATTCAGTCTTGTTTCCCTGTTGGCAATCGTCATCTCTTGCGATTGCGTTCTCACTTGGTTTCTGCTGTTGTATGTTCGCCGTCGCTGGGTGGCGACTAGATTGGTGGGCATACATACATTCCTTCTCTGTGCTTATTCAGTCTTGTGTCGCTGTTAGCAATCGCCATCTCTTGCGATTGCTTTCCCACTTGGTCTTCACTGTTGTGTGTTCATCGTCGCTGGGTGGCGACTAGATTGGTGGACACACATACATCCTGTCTCTGTGCTCTCTCTCTTTAAGGGCTATCTTGCCCTGCATTGCTTCCCCTCGTACAATTCCTATCTGGCATCTGTGGCAGTACAGAGGGGTTGTTCCTCTGTTCTCCACAGCTCCATCTGCCGGCAGAAATTCCCCTCTACAGGTGCATAGCACCATTGCTGGGTTCTCTCAGATTATAAGCTTGTGGAAGATTTCCGCAGTGTCAGCGCGCATCCTGTGCGCTGACCACTGAAATAATTACACAATCGTTACAAACTGCAAGTGTTTGCTGCACAATTGTGTATTTTGTGTGCATTTTAAAAAAAAATTTTCCTACAGTAACCATTCAAATTTCCCATCAGACCGACAGGTCAAATTAATTATTTCCAACATGTCCGATCTGTTCCGGATTTATAACAGAATCGATTTTGTACAGCAGTGAACTGAAAATGGATCCTGTTATTAATCGGGAGCAGATCAGGCATGTCAGAAATAATCGATTTGACCCATTGATCAGGGAAATTGCATGGTGTGTACTTAGGGTAACAGAAAATAACAGAATGGAGACGTCCAAGGTGTGCACACATGCATAATCAAAGTCGCCTAAGGCGGCAGATAACAACTCAGCCAATAATCATGCGTGTGTACAGCGGACCCCGATAGCCACTCTGCAAGCGATTTGCCCAGCAGATTAACTTGGATGAGCGACAACCAACTTTATTATGCACGTCGCTCCCCCTGCCCGCCGCATGACATCACATATGGGCTGCCCCGTCGTCCCTCTGCCCCACTAATAGCAGCAGAGAATGTCGTTAGCTATACAGCTGACTACACGTCTGTTCAGCCTGGCCCAGTGATGTCACCCGGGGGATCGGATCCCGATCCGCGATGGGTGACATCAGTCAAAGAAGGCCTCCCCAAATTTGCGTTCCATTTGGCAGAACATATTGTACAGATCCGTTTTAATGGAGCAATGTGAACTATTGATTAACGTAGTACAGTGGCGTAGTGGTTAGCTCTCTTGCCTTGCAGTGCTGGGTCCCTGGTTTGAATCCCAGCCAGACACTATTTGCACAGAGTTTGTATGTTCTCCTCGTGTCTGTGTGGGTTTCCTCCAGGCACTCTGGTTTCTTCTCATATCCCAAAAACATACAGATAAGTTAATTGGCTTCCCTCTAAATTGGCCCTGGCCTACAATACATACACTACAGAAATGATATATACATAGACATATGACTAAAGTAGGGATTAGATTGTGAGGGACAGTTAGTGACAAGACAACTTAATCTCTACAGCGCTGCGGAAGATGTTTGTGCTATATAAATACTAAATAATAATAATACCAACGTAGGATCCGTTCTTCTTTGTTAGAATCTGGTTTGTTTAGTTCCAGTTTATAAATAGTATGAATAGGTGCTCAGCTGCAGGAAGCACAGTGGCATAGTAGACTTTTTTCAGTATGAAAGGTGCAGCTCCAAAGGTAATACACAAGTGAACATAGTTGCTTTTAGAAATTACCTTGTTCTCTTTTATAGGGTTGTGTTTTAAAATTCCAGAGAGTGATACAACTTTGCAGGTAGCAATTAACTTTTCACCTGCCGACTTTCTTTGAACTTCAGCTCCATGCATACACAACACAGACTGAGTGGTGAAAATAGCCCCAGGAGCTGCTTTTTCTTCCAGTTAAAGAGCTTTAGAAAAGGGAGTCAGTGGGGGCAGGGTTTGCAAGCAAACAGCCTCACAGTAACACTGTAGCTACATTGACGTACATGACGTTGTGAGGGATTGTTCACATCTAGAGCGTTTTGTGTTATTTTCAAGCACCATCGATTTTGAAAATCGCCTTAAAACGGTTGTGCAATGATTCCATATAAGAGTGTTCACATCTGAGCGGTTCATTTCCGATCAGCAAAGCGGTGCCTGTACCATTTTTGAGGTTTTTGCCTCAATGGAAGGTATAGGGAAATTGCAAAACGCTTGAAAAAGCACTTTGCATAGCGATTTCCCATGCGCTTTTAAGAATAAATACATTGTATTTATTCTTTTCCGGTTCAAAGAGTTCACTTCCTGACTAACGTCAGGAAGTGAAAAAACAATTCGCTCTGCAAAAGCGATTATAAAAGTGCTTTATAAAAACCGCAGTGCCCACCCGAGCGCCGGGAGAGGTAAATAAAAATCGCCTACAAAATCGAAAATCGCTGAAGTTTGAGATCTTGATGTGAACAAAGCCTGAGCGCCCATTCACACTTGGAAACGCAAAACGCCGGGGATTTTTGCCAACGTTTTGCGGGAGTGATGTTTCCGCGATTTCACGTGGAAAAAAATCACTGGACAGTGCATTGATGTTTCAGCAATCGCGTTTAGCGCTTTTATAGCTTTGTATTAAAAAGCGCTAGCGTTTTGCCAAAACGCTAAAGTGTGAATGGGCCCTTACTGTTTGCCATTGAATATAATGAAAAGCCTTACTATAATTTGACTGAAGCCACTGTAATAAGAAAAACCACAACACTACACAAAACACCTATCTGGCAATCTATACTAATTGAGTGCCTGATACAACTGAAAGGCAGTAAGGATGATAACTTCCAACCCTACTGACACAGTATTATACAGGCAGTGCCCTACAACAAACCACTCCAGTAACACAAAGTTGTTTTCGTGCACTCTTCTGCTACTATGGGCGATTTTACAAGCCCCAAACTAACAGAGAGATAAGTGAGGTTCGTGGATGGGTTGTGCGGTCATCTCCTTTTCCCAAACCCCAGGCAGCTCTACACATGTGGTTGCCAGGATTCCACATTCCATATCCTATTGTTCGTGCTACGGCATCCGGAATGAGATTGTCCAAACTCAGGCTTCAAGGATCCAATTACCCTGAGATTTGATTGGCTGGCCATCCTCTGGGTAGCTAAACAATCAATGTTTAGTGCTTTCCGCACTGTTCTACTTCACTGTTTCAGCACTTGTTTTACTACTCTAGTAAAGTCGTCTCTGCTGAGAGAACTAAGATGCGACCTCTTCCCCCTCATAGCGTGTCTGACCGTGCATGGCTAACACGGTGGCTGGAGTTAACCACAGCAAGGCTCAGAGAGCTGGATGATATGAGACAAGAAGCAGAAAACAAAGTACTGAGTGTCCTAAACGAGGAACAGCGTAATCGTAAACTGAAATGGACCAAGTGGCGGAAGAATGTGCCTGGGACGAACGCAACCTGCGTAAATCGTGCGACTAGGAATCCGAGGAAAATTCACGGCATTGAAAAGGCTAGAGCTGATAAACTAGAACTACAGCATATTGAAGAAGAGGTGCCAGTGGCCGACAGAACAGGAAAAGACTCCTTTCATAATAACCCTAAAAGATCTTCCGTGCCACAGCTTTCAGAGCTGGAGTACCATCAGGGGCTGATAAATAGCAGAGGAGCTCATCTTCAACAGGTAGCAGCGAGAAGGGTCATAGAACTCACACAGGAGTTTGAACGGGCGATGACCATAGAAGAAAGTACCGAGCTTGCTGCGAACGCCAAGAGTCAAGAGAAAGCGGATACTGCCAGCTGCCTGGAGTCAGCAATACTGCAATCGCAGCCAGCAACGTGGGTCAGGGCAGAGGCCTCTGCCAGTGTGAGTGCTGTCCAGAACGCTATGGAACAAGCACAACGGAACATGGCAATACGTGAATGCAAAGAGGTGAGATCATGCAATGCAATTTTATTTTCTTACATCATATAAGTAAATTATTCCCTTTTAAAGGGGAACTGAAGTGAGAGGTATACGGAGGCTGCCATATTTATTTCCTTTTAATCAATACCAGTTGCCTGGCAGCCCTGCTGGTGTATTTCTCTGCAGTAGTATCTGAATAACACCAGAAACAAGCATGCAGCTAGTCTTGTCAGATCTGACTTTAAAGTCTGAAACACCTGATCTGCTGCATGCTTGTTCAGGGGCTATGGCTAATAGTATTAGAGGCAGAGGATCAGCAGGGCTGCCAGGCAACTGGTATTGCTTAAAAGGAAATAAACATGGCAGACTCCATATACCTCTCTCTTCAGTTCCCCTTTAAATCTTGATTTGGATTAGGATGATTTGCATATTCCATCCAGAACTGATGCAGTATGAGTATTATTATTGCAGTGTAGGCAGTGGGGGGTTTACATTAGGCTCCCTCAAGCACTCTACATAACAGTTGTTACGGAGCACCAAGACCTCCCAAGGATGGCTACTATGTCCAAGAGGTGTAATTAGCTAAGGGGAGCAGTCTGTTAATGGTTACAGCTAATCAAAGCATGCAAAGAGGTGATCATTACCAGTATAGCACTAAAACAGCTAATAAAGTGGTGAAAGGGGGGCCCCTTCGGTCCAGGGGCCCTGGTGCACTCGGTCGCTGCCTCTGCTACGCCACTGAGTGCAGGGTAGTTTTTGGGCTAAATAGCTCTGTCTGGTTGTATGTAAACATACCCCCTTCCCCCATAGGTAGCCACCGAAGCCCCTAGTGTTTGGTAGCAATGTAAGAATCCCTATGGTGCCCCCCTCCCTTATCTAAGGGCTTATTTCCACTGGGAGCCATGGCCCCATTCTGCTGCTAATCTGCAGCCCAATTCGCTAAGCTGTGCTATACACAGCTATAGTTATCCGTATCTGTGTGCTGCTGAAATCTGCAGCATGCTGTCTAGATAGGCAGCATTTCCCCATGCAGCTCACAAGCAGGGAAACTCTGCAGATTTGTCCTCAGTGGAAATAGGCTGTAAGGCCTGGTGCACACCAAAAACCGCTAGCAGATCCGCAAAATGCTAGCAGATTTTGAAATGCTTTTTCTTATTTTTCTGTAGCGTTTCAGCTAGCATTTTGCGGTTTTGTGAAGCGTTTTTGGTGTAGTAGATTTCATGTATTGTAACAGTAAAGCTGTTACTGAACAGCTACTGTAACAAAAAACGCCTGGCAAACCGCTCTGAAGTGCCGTTTTTCAGAGCGGTTTGCGGTTTTCCTATACTTAACATTGAGGCAGAAACGCATCCGCAATCCAAAATCTGCAGCAGCCCGGGAGTATGCGTTTCTGCAAAACGCCTCCCGCTCTGGTGTGCACCAGCCCATTGAGATACATTACCCAAGTGTATCCGCACCCGCAAGCGGATTGCAAACCGCAGCCGAACCGCTCTGGTGTGCACTAGGCCTAAGGGCTCGTTCACACTAGGGGCGTTTTCTGTCTTTTTTCAAGCACAGGCGATTTTTAAAATCGCCCACAAAACGCTTGTGCAAAGAATCTTTATGAGAAGGTTCATATCAGCGCGGTACATGCGCTGTGCGTTCAGCGAAGCGGTGCCTGTACCATTTTTGGGGCGTTTTTGCTATAATGGAAGGTATAGAAAAAGCGCGAAACATTCACAAAACCACTTTATGCTGCAAATGCGTTTTTTCTGTGTCAAAGAGTTCACTTCCTGACTTGCACCAGGGAGTGAATTACAAAATCGATCTGGAAAAGCGCTTTTACCAGAAACTCGGCATTTTTACAAAACTGCAGCGTGCAGTGGAGCACCGGGTGGGGAAAATAAAAGATTAAAAAAATGCAAAACGCTGGCGGTTTCATTTTTAGGTGTGAATGAGGCCTAAAGCGAGACCGCCGTGGGACACATGAGGACGGGGGAAGCCTCGATAGGGTCCAGAGGCTTCCCCCTACTGAGGTGAGTACCCCCCAGGGGAACTTTTTTCCGTTACAGAATCTCTTTAAAATAACATTCCAGCACTTTTCCACTGAGGAAGTACTGAAAAGTCAGTGAAACATAACTATCAATGTTATTTTTGAGAATTTTCTTGCTTTTCAGGTAGCTTAATTTAATTGACAAGTTTAAAAATATCACCTAGGAGAGAAAAAGTTAATTGCATATGGGCCATCGTGTCCCCACCTTTAGGGCCCATACACACTAGCGCTTTTCTGAGCTTTTTGCGATTGATTAGGGTTTTTTAAAATTGCTCCCATTCACTTTCATTAAAATTGCTGTAAAAATTTCGGGAAAATCGCCACGATTTTGCAATCGCGTACACAAAAATCGCGGCGATTTTAATGAAATTGAATGGGAGCAATTTTTGAAAATGCGAATCAATCACAAAACGCTCAGAAAAGCGCTTCTAGTGTGAATGGGCCCTCAGGCCTCTTTTCCACAGGCAGTTGATAGGCAGTGAAATGCCTATTAAACTCTCACAACTGCTTGCTGCTTCCTGGTAACTGCTGACTGCTGCCTGGCAACTGCTTGCTGAGCACACACTTCAACTGCCCATGGAGGCCTCAAAGTGCAAATATTATGCCCCTCACAAAACATGCTGATATGTCCAGCACATGACTAGGGATATGTACGTGTGCAAGATTCTCTTTATCATACATTTACACAAAGAAAATGGGATATGCAAATGTTTGACTGCTGGGCCCAGTACCGGTCAGGGTGTGGCAATGAATACAGCAGGCAGAAACTGGGGACTATGAGGCCTCATTCCCATTGCGTTCCAATAGCGTGTCCGTTCGCGTTGACAGTTTTTTGAGGCATTTTTTTTCCCTTTCCCGGAGCTTGGGTGGGCGATGTGTTTTTGTTAAAAATGCTTTTCTAAGCGCTTTTCCAGAGCGTTTTTTTCATTCACTCCCTGACGCAAGCGAGGAAATAAACTCTTTGATCCGGAAAATAATAAATACAATGTATTTATTCTTAAAAACGTGAACGCAATCGCTGCACAAAGCGGTTTTGTGAGCGTTTTGCGTTTTTCCTATACCTTCCATTCAGGGCAAATCACCCTGAAAATGGTCCATGCAACGCTTACGTAAACTGACAGCACATGGAACGCCCTAATCTGAACTACACCATAGGAAAGCATGGTGTAGCCGCTTTCAGGGCGATTTTGAAAAATCATCAGCGCTTAAAAAAGTCCAAAAGCGTCTCTAGTGTGAACGAGCCCTTAGAGATGGTCTATGAAATGCAAATTTTCTCCTTCATGCAAATTCAGTGCATCTTGGAATTAGACAAATCCAAGCTTACAGGAAGGGTAGGAACACACTAGGCAGAATCGCATATGCGTTTTCTATAGCACATAGTGGAAAGTCTGCCTAGTGTGTTCCTACCCGAAGTGCATTTGAATGGCCTAATTCCAAGCTGCATACAATTTGCATGCAAGCTGAAATTATTATCATCTCATTGACCATCTCTAATGCTACGTACACACATGCGACAACGATCGTTCTTTGAGAACGACGAACGAACTTTTAATTGATGAAAGAACGACCTAAGTAAAGTTAGTTTTAAAATGTGTGTAACGATCTGATCGTTAGAACGAACATTACATCACGTAAAACAACGATTGCGCTTGCGCATAAAAATGAGAAGTTTCATGGAGAAATAGCGAAATGCGCATGTCAAGCCTAGTACGACAGACCGTTTCCAACGATGTACTACTTAATTTAATAAAATCACACTGTACCTTTTTATTATCAGAATCCACGGAGGACGTCCTGCCCGTCCTCCGCTCCGTCCCGCCATCAATGCAGGATTTTCCGTTCCCCTATGGCTTGGCCCGACCCCACCGAACGGGTCGCATCGATTCCACCTGTAAGATGGCCGCCGCCATGCTCCGCGGCTGCGCAGTACGCTTTGCCGCTAGCGCGACTGCGCAGCCTGTTGCCCGCCTTCCGCCGCGTATTAGGTCCCGGCATGCTCCCCAAGTGTAGGGCAATAGGCTGCGCAGTCGCGCTGGCGGCAAAGCGTACTGCGCAGCCGCGGAGCATGGCGGCGGCCATCTTACAGGTGGAATCGATGCGACCCCTTCGGTGGGGTCGGGCCAAGCCATAGGGAAACGGAAAAACCTGCATTGATGGCGGAACGGAGCGGAGGACGGGCAGGACGTCCTCCGTGGATTATGATAATAAAAAGGTACAGTGTGATTTTATTAATTTTGGCCTCGGAAGTCCTTTAAAAACAGTCCTTGAGCTAAGATAAATGGATCGGATCCTAATGGAGGTGAATGGATCCTATGTTAACCAATAGGATCCATTCACCCATTAGAAAGCATCCGTTCGGCTCATTGCTACAAATGGACCGCAAGTTTGGGTCTGCAGTGATTTTTCCGGAACTATACTGTCGCATTGACCACATGCAAATGAAATGGAGGGTCACAAATGGAAAACTGATGCCTTTAAAAACTGATCCATTCCATGGATCAGTTTTTGCATGGATTAGTTTTTCATCCGTGCAAGTGCATTCAGATTTTTAGGCTAGGAATTCTTACATAATTTGCATCTGATTTGCATTCAAGGCATTGTATTTTATTTAGCTCCTGTGGGGTTCTGCATGCCTCTGTTGGTTTTCATTACATTTGCAGCCTATGAGCATTGTCAATTGTTTGATGTCTTTTTGAAAAAAATGTGTATACCATTTATGACTAGCAGCACTAGGTAAAAATTATGTTTTTATTGCTAGACTAGCGGTAGGTCTGCCCGTGATGGTCATGGGAAAGTCTAATAGGGAATGATTTGTGCGGAAGCTAATGCATAAATAATATGTGCTGTACCTGTTTTGAATGCAAGTTGTGTAATTTTGGCCATATTCTGGAGCTTTGCACATCTATGCTGGTAATTAAATCGGGTACGGCCTCTGTCTGGAAGCGCTGCCATTGTCTGCTGCTGTACAGATTAGGTAAGTTGCCCAATGTTTCCTGCTGTACAGATTAGGTAAACTGCCCAATACACTTACACATACACTTACACAGGAGCCGGGGGGACAGAGGGGAGGTAGCGGAAGCAGGTGGGGTTTAGCGGGCACACTGCACACATAAATGCAGGGAATCCATAATGTGGCGGTGGTCGGCAGTTCGTATCAGCGGGCGTTCGTAAGTCGGGTATTCCCTGAATTCGCCGTATAAGATGCAGGGACTTTTTCTCCCCCTTTTTTGGGAAGAAAAAGTGCATCTTATATGGCGTGAAGTATATAAATACATAATAATAATAATAATATGGTACCGGAGGACATTAGACTATGACTAGGGTAGGATTAGGATGCCGAGGGACCTCGTAGGCACGTGGGGTGGGGTGGGGGGCTGAAGCCCCAGGTAAGATTCAGTTTATCTTCTCTGTTCAGGTTCCCTTTAAAGGGAACCCAAGGTGAGAATGATATGGAGGCTGCAATATTTATTTAATTGTAAACAATGCCAGTTGCCCTGTTGACCTTCTGGCATTCAAAGTGTCTGAGTCAAAACCCTGGGACAAGCACAATTGTTAATCCAGAAAAACCCGAGTCAGAGTACCTGATCTGCATGCTTGTTCAGGTCTATGGGTAAAAGCATTAGAGACACAGGATCAGGAGGACTGCCAGGCAACTGGTATTGTTTAAAAGAAAATAAATATGGCAGTCTCCATATCACACTCGCCTCTGGTTCCCTTTAGGCAATAGCTCTAACCCTTCCCAACCTCCATGCAGCTTGGAGACCCCTGATCTACACACACAGGTGAATCCAATTATGAAAAAGAGTATTTAAGGGGGTCAGTTTTAAGTTTCCCTCCTCTTTTGTTTAATTTTCTCTGAAGAGTAGCAACACGGGGGTCTCAAAACAACTCTCAAATGACCTGGAGACAAGAATTGTTCACCATCATGGTTTAGGGGAAGGATACAGAAAGCTGTCTCAGAGATTTCACCTGCCTGTTTCCACAGTTAGGAACATATTGAGGAAATGGAAGACCACGGGCTCAGTTCAAGTTAAGGCTTGAAGTGGCAGACCAAGAAAAATCTCTGATAAACAGAAGTGACGATTGGTGAGAACAATCAGTCAACACACAGACCAGACCGTTCAACCATTCGGCGCTCTTTACACAAGGAGATGCTGTATGTGAGAGTGATGCAGAGGAAGCCTTTTCTCTGCCCACAGCACAAACAGAGCCGCTTTAGGTATGCTAAAGCACATTTCGACAAACCAGCATAATTTTGGAATAAGGTGCTGTGGACTGATGAAACTAAAATTGAGTTATTTGGGCATAATAAGGGGCGTTATACATGGAGGAAAAACAACACAGCATTCCAAGAAAAACACCTGCTACCTACAGTAAAATATGGTGGTAATTCCATCATGCTGTGGGGCTGTGTGGCAAGTGCAGGGACTGGGAATCTTTTTTTTATTATTAAACTTGTTTATTGATCAAGTCAAAAATATAAACAAACATAGCTTTGATACAACATGTATCAAAATGCACAGGTATAAAACAGATGATACATAATACAATTACAGGCCAATATTGAGTTATAAGATATGAATATCAAAATCGGAATATAAACGGTAATGTCCTTTCAAAAAAGAAGTGAAAGACTTAGGTTAGATGCAGCGTTCTATATTCAATCCAATTATCCTACACACTATGAAACTTATCAAAGCTTTCAATGCTCAAATAGTAAAGCCTATCAGTTAACATAATAGTATCTAATCTATCTCTAACCGACCGAATGTCTAAACCTGTAGATTTCCAACAGAGAGCAATGGGCTAGTGGGCTGCCAGCAACATATAGTTATAAAATTTGGAAAATTGTTTAGGAATCGATGGATTATGAGCATATAACAGGCATAGTATTCCTGTAAGAGTGGGGCGAACTCCCGAGACTTCAAAAAACCAATTGTTGCCAGTTATCCCAAAACCGTGATGCGGTGGGGCAATCCCAAAAATATGGGAAAGAGTACCCAAAGCTCCGCAACCTCTAAAACATAGGGGGGAACTATTAGGAAAAATTCGATTAAGGCGAGTGGGTGTATAATACCATTTCATCATGAGTTTGACCATTGTATCCTTCAATATTGAAGAGCAAGTGACAGAAACCACAGTGGTCCAACATGAAGTCCATTGGGCATCATCAATATCAATATGTATCTGCAGGTCCTGTTCCCATGCTCTCATATAAGACATTGAACCAGTAATAATTTTTGATAGCAACAATTGGTAAAGTAAGGATATAGTACCCGGCTGTCTAGTACCCTTATCATACATGGATTCAAATGTAAGGGGATCAGATAAGGAGTAATGAGGAAACTGGGATCGTAAAAAATGCAGAATTTGGAGATTCTCATCCCATGGAGCATCTCTACCAAACTGAAACTGTTGAAATTATATGAACCTGCCCCCCTGCCAAAACCTATTTGCGGTAACCAATCCTTGACTTTCCCACCAACCAAAAGCCCCAGAGTTAATAAGTGCTGGCTTAAAATGTGTATTACCTAGAAAAGAAAGTTTAGGAGAAGGGGTTCAAACTAAGTTAAATTGAGAGAGCACCCGGGTCCAAAAGCGTAATAAATGGGCAACGACTTTATTTAACTTAGAGATATTTTGAAGCATTTCAGGAGAATTATTATGAATAAGATAGGGGAGCCTAAATGGCTGAACTGATTGAGCCTCAAATTCCCACCAGGGAGGATAAGAGGTAAGACCCCAGTGTAAGATGTGATTTAGGCGGGCGGCTAGGTGATAGTGCCATAGTAATGGAAGTCCAATTCTTCCCTGATTACGATGCCTATATAAGACTATAGCCCTCACCCGAGGTGTTTTTTTTGTCCCAAATGAATTTATTAAAAGTGAATTGGATGGGTGCCAAATTACATTTAGTTAGTGGAATGGGTACCATCCGAAAGGCATATAAAAGTTTAGGTAATAATATCATTTTACAAGCAATTACATGACTTAACCAAGAGGTTTTAAATGAGCTCCAAGTTTTAAGTATGGAAGTAACTTGTTGAAATAGAGGGGGGTAATTGGCTTCAAACAGCTGGTGGAAAGAAAGGGTTAGGAAAATACCTAAGTACCGTACTTTTTCTGCCAAATAAAATCGAAATTAGCTTCCAAAAGTTTAATTGCATGGGGGGGCAGGTTCACAGGCATAGCAACAGATCTGGATGAGTTAATGGAGAGTCTCGCTGTGATGATTTGCTCAGCTGCCTGTGCAGGCAGCCAGCCTTTTGACCATTGTGTAGGTTTGCATGCTGCAGTACTCTGGAAAGAACAGCTTCTGTCAGTTTTGCAGCTTGTGCTTGCAGAGGAATTTGCATATGTTGTCATGCAAATTGCCTGGCCACAGTCATTGGAGGCGTGTACTATAAGTACTATGTCTTTCCCACAATGCTTCGCTGTTCATAAGGATTTCGTCCTATGTAACACTCCTGGTGGGGTGTCAGCCTTGCTCTCTGTTTGAACATCAGCTTAGAGTAATTCCTAAGTCTGCGCTAGGCAGATTTCCCTAGTGCTGTTAGGATTGTATTATCTGTATTGCCTGTTCTGTCTTGTCTTGCCTGTTTGCCATTGTCCTGTCCCTATGGTGGTTGACAGGAAATGGTTCTGATCTATGTTCTTGGAGTATAGCTGGTGCAGCGGTTGCTACCAGCTATCTCTTCTGTTCTGTCTTCTGGGATCGCGCTAGCTACTTTGTGCTAGCGCTGGGGATCCTTCTGTTCTGTCTCCTGGGATCGCGCTAGCTACTTTGTGCGAGCGCTGGGGATCCTTCTGTTCTGTCTTGTCGGTCGCGATTGCGCTGTCACCAGCGGCGGTTGATAGCGAATCGTTCTGTCTTGCTGAGATCGCACTAGCCGCTAGCGTTAGCGGCTGTGGATCTTTCTGATCTGTGTTCCTGCTTGGATCACACTTGCTCTGGCGGAAGAGCGGTGGATCCTTCCTGCCTAGTTCTTGTTTTTCGTGTGTCTGTCTTGTCCGCTGCGCTTGCTACAGGCTCGGTGAGGTAACCGTTAAGCAAGCGCTCGCGTCCCCTGTTTCATGTTTGTCTGTTTATGGTTAGTTAGGCGTGCTTGTCTCTATTGTGCTTATCACGTGGAGATCGCGCATAACCGCGTGCACTGTTGCGAATGAGTGCGGTGTTCGCGGTTAGCTAGCGGTTGTTATTTTCCGTATCTCCTTATTGTATTTGCTGTGCCTTTGCTACCCTCGTATTCTTTTCTGTTCTGCCTTGTGTCTTGTCTGGCGATCGCACCTCTCGCGATCGCGTTCCTATTTCATATCTGCTGTTGTGTGTGTGCGGTTGCGGGGTGGCGACTGGATTGGCACACACACATACAACCTGTCCCTTTGCTCATTCTCATTCGCAATCGCTTCTCTTGCGATTGCGTTCTGCGTTTTGTACAATTCCTGTCTGGCATTTGTGGAGGTACAGAGGATTGGTTCCTCTGCACTCCCCAGCGCCATCTGCCGACAGGAATTTTCCCTCTACGGGTGCGTAGCACCTTTTGCTGGGTTCCTGCAAATTATACGCTTGTGGAGGATTTCCGCCGTGTCAGCGCACACGTTGTGCGCTGATCACGGGGAAAGTTCCACAATCGTTACAGTATGAACAGCCCAACCCAAAACCCCAGTGTAGACGGAAATTCCGATTTGTACGATTTTGTCGAGTTTTGGTCCTGTGTCTTTAAGAGCTTTAAAAGGCTTAATTCAGAGACCAAGGCGGAATTTCTTTCTGAATGTGTGAGGTTTTGCCTGAATCCCACCTTTCAGATTTCTGATCCGTCCACGTCGGCTCTTCTGTTTGCCTATGTGCTCTTAAAAGACGATTTGTTCACCTGGGCATATAATCTGTTAAAAATCAATTCTTGGAATGGTAATCTGTATGGCCTGGTGCACACCAAAAACCGCTAGCAGATCCGCAAAATGCTAGCAGATTTTGAAACGCTTTTTCTTATTTTTCTGTAGCGTTTCAGCTAGCGTTTTGGGAAGCGTTTTTGGTGTAGTAGATTTCATGTATTGTTACAGTAAAGCTGTTACTGAACAGCTACTGTAACAAAAAACGCCTGGCAAACCGCTCTGAAGTGCCGTTTTTCAGAGCGGTTTGCGGTTTTCCTATACTTAACATTGAGGCAGAAACGCATCCGCAATCCAAAATCTGCAGCAGCCCGGGAGTATGCGTTTCTGCAAAACGCCTCCCGCTCTGGTGTGCACCAGCCCATTGAAATACATTACCCTAGCAGATCCGCACCCGCAAGCGGATCGCAAACTGCAGCCGAACCGCTCTGGTGTGCACTAGGCCTATCAGTTGCTTGCAGAGATATTCTCTCACTGGTTTAAACTGCCTGGCTTACCACCTGCTCTGATTGAGTGTGTAGCTGCTGATAAGTCAGCTGATCTTTCCCTTCCATGCAAAACTTTTCAGTATGACAATCAGTTCAATGTGTCTGTTGCCACTTCAGGTTTTAAACAGCAGACATGCAAAGTGGCGAAAAAGAGAAAAACTAAAAGACGCAAGCATCGGAATAAAACACTTCCTATTGATGTTTGTAATGATGTTTTTCCGTCTCTGGCTTTTTTGCCCCAATCCAAAGCTTATGTGGATCCTGCTATAGGTAGGATCGCACACTACATTAAAGCAGTTAAAAAATCTGTTCTTTTTCCTGAACTCCAACCCTATGGAGATTATCTGGATACTGGCCTGTTTGAACCCCCATTTGCTTCCTGGGATGTTGGGGCCTTGCTGGAGGAATTCGATTTTGATTGGAAAGCCTTTTGCGATTTTTACATCGCAAAAAGCGAAGATGTCTTGAATGCTTGTCTTGACTCTATGTACCTTCTGATTGATTCCGATGAATGTGACAAGGATGATGTGGATCTGGTGATCTATGTATGGCAAACGATTTTGGATGAGTTGCACACACACCAACTAATTGATTCCAATAAAGAGACATCGTTGTCGGATGATTGTTCCTGCCTTTCTGGGGTAAAGCATGTAAGTCTTGACTTTGTGCAATCTGAAATAAATGAGTGTGCCGCTGTGGTTGATTCCTGTGCGAATCCTGAAGGATTCGCTCCTGACAGTGTGCAGTTTGAATCTGTGCGATCTGATGCCTGTTTCTCGGATGTTCCTGCAGATTGTGATCGGCATGAGTCTGCCGGTTTCCTCAAGGATGTGTGGGATCCTTTGTCATTTAGAATCAGATCTTTGAGATCTTCCGTCTGTGACCCTGCTATGGGGAAAAGTTCTCGACTATGCAGCGTCAAAAGTAAATTTAATATGCCTAATAAAGTTTGTCCTGTTGATGTCACTATTTCTTCTGCATATGAGTCTCTGTCTCACCCTGTTCACACCTGTAAGGGCCCGTTGCCTGGGGACAGTTGCTCCAACGTTTCGGTCCTAGATGCCTGGCAGTCTGCTCCGCAGATCGCGGAGGTTTGCGCTATAGAAGCCTCAGTTTCACAACCTAAAGTGAATTTTGATTCGCAGGTTTTGCGTTCTGATTCCTCGGATTCGACATTGTTAGCCGAATCTAAGAGTGAGACAGCGCTTCGGTTTTGCGAATCTGATGCTGAACCCTCTTTGCCTTATTCAGAGACGCTTTCTCTGAACCTGCCCTGTACCATGAATAACAATTTGATGTCCAATCACACTGACATTTGTGAGTCCCTTTCTTGCTCTGAGGGAAGTTTTGACTCTCCACCCTGTACTCTGGATGAGTCAACATTGCCTTGTACAATATCTCCTGCCCTGCCCCTAGAGGCTCGTCTAGGTATTGCTGCTATTTTTACTTGTTTTTCTGCAGTTTTGGAGTTTAAAGGGATACTGTAGGGGGGGTCGGGGGAAAATGAGTTGAACTTACCCAGGGCTTCTAATGGCCCCCCGCAGACATCCTGTGCCCGCGCAGCCACTCACCAATGCTCCGGCCCCGCCTCCGGTTCACTTCTGGAATTTCAGACTTTAAAGTCTGAAAACCACTGCGCCTGCGCAGCTGCATCCTCGCTCCCGCTGATGTCACCAGGAGTGTATTGCACAAGTCCAGTATGGTCTTTGGTCTGCGCAGTATGCTCCTGGTGCCATCAGCGGGAGCAAGGAGACAGCAATGCAGGCGCAGTGGTTTTCTGACTTTAAAGTCAGAAATTCCAGAAGTGAACTGGAGGCGGGGCCGGAGCATCGGTGAGTGGCTGCGCAGGCACAGGATGTCTGCCGGGGACCATTAGAAGCCCCGGGTAACTTCAACTCATTTTCCCCCGACCCCCCCCCTACAGTATCCCTTTAAAGCTAGTTTGACTGCCACACAGAATTCTGGGTACAGTGAGAATGAAGTTAGGGAGTCAGTGTGTGTTCCAGTAAATATACCTGTACATTCCCCTCATGATGATGAGATCCAGTCTCAGGTTATGGTGGAACCATTCCTGGGACATCTGCCCTGTCCACAAAATAAAGTTCCAGTTTTGCCCTGTAACATGGATAGTTCAGAATCCTTCCTAGAAAACTTGAAAAATGATGTTCCTGAGGTCTTGTTTGATGTTCTGGAGGTCTCCGAGTTCCTCCAAAAGGGTGCAGAACTTGTAGGAGATGTCTCCTGTCCCCCAAGTCTTTCTGAGGTGTTGCCCTCTTCCGTAGGCATTGCTGCCTTGCTGGCTACCTTTTCAGCTCTGGTGGAGCTTCAGTCATGTGTAGTCAATGATGATATTACAGTCACAGAAATTTCCGAATTTGAATCCGAGTCTTCTTTTGAAAGTCCAGTGCTTGAGACCATTGCTCGTGATGATTCTCTGCCCAGTTCTGGTTTTGGTTTCCTCGTGCTGGACTCTGAGGTTGGCAGTTCCCCGACTTGTCCTGAGGTTTCTCCTGTGCTGGTGTACCCCAGTGTGCTCTGTGACCCAGAAAGCCCAAGTGTGCCTCGGTTACCAGCATACTCAGATGCTTCCTCGGTGGAGACATGCTCTGATTTAGCCTGCCTGCTTGCATGCCCAGAAGTGGTCCCTGAAAGTCTTGATCTTGATGGGTGTCCTCGTAATTCTGAATCTAGAATTGTCATTGGTTCCATGGGGGTTCTTGGTAATTCTCCATGTGAGCCTGGTGATTGTTCTGCCCTCTTGGGATCTCTGTGGAGCTTCAAAAGGTTCTGGGAGATTCCGGGAGAAATTTTGCTTGGTCCCCTGGATAAGATCAACAGTGGCTTTTGTGTTGTAAGGGACACTTCGAACAGGTATTGTGGCAGGTTTGGTATTTTCGGACGCTCCTTGGAAGGTGGTGGGTATTGTCTGGAGGGTGTCGATGGCTTCTTCTCTGGCGGTCACAGTCCTGATGGGTGTTATACTGAGACTGGTAGTACTGATGGGCATGTTTCGGTGGCTTCTGTTTCCGATGAGGTCGGTTTCGGGTGGACTGACTCTGGAATTGGACCTTGTCGGGCTGCCCCGACCTTCATGAGTCTTCAGTTTGAGTCTGTTGCTAATAGCAGTTTTGAGGGTCGTCTGGAATTCGACCCTGGAGGGGGGGGGGGTACTGTGATCATTTGCTCAGCTGCCTGTGCAGGCAGCCAGCCTTTTGACCATTGTGTAGGTTTGCATGCTGCAGTACTCTGGAAAGAACAGCTTCTGTCAGTTTTGCAGCTTGTGCTTGCAGAGGAATTTGCATATGTTGTCATGCAAATTGCCTGGCCACAGTCATTGGAGGCGTGTACTATAAGTACTATGTCTTTCCCACAATGCTTCGCTGTTCATAAGGATTTCGTCCTATGTAACACTCCTGGTGGGGTGTCAGCCTTGCTCTCTGTTTGAACATCAGCTTAGAGTAATTCCTAAGTCTGCGCTAGGCAGATTTCCCTAGTGCTGTTAGGATTGTATTATCTGTATTGCCTGTTCTGTCTTGTCTTGCCTGTTTGCCATTGTCCTGTCCCTATGGTGGTTGACAGGAAATGGTTCTGATCTATGTTCTTGGAGTATAGCTGGTGCAGCGGTTGCTACCAGCTATCTCTTCTGTTCTGTCTTCTGGGATCGCGCTAGCTACTTTGTGCTAGCGCTGGGGATCCTTCTGTTCTGTCTCCTGGGATCGCGCTAGCTACTTTGTGCGAGCGCTGGGGATCCTTCTGTTCTGTCTTGTCGGTCGCGATTGCGCTGTCACCAGCGGCGGTTGATAGCGAATCGTTCTGTCTTGCTGAGATCGCACTAGCCGCCAGCGTTGGCGGCTGTGGATCTTTCTGATCTGTGTTCCTGCTTGGATCACACTTGCTCTGGCGGAAGAGCGGTGGATCCTTCCTGCCTAGTTCTTGTTTTTCGTGTGTCTGTCTTGTCCGCTGCGCTTGCTACAGGCTCGGTGAGGTAACCGTTAAGCAAGCGCTCGCGTCCCCTGTTTCATGTTTGTCTGTTTATGGTTAGTTAGGCGTGCTTGTCTCTATTGTGCTTATCACGTGGAGATCGCGCATAACCGCGTGCACTGTTGCGAATGAGTGCGGTGTTCGCGGTTAGCTAGCGGTTGTTATTTTCCGTATCTCCTTATTGTATTTGCTGTGCCTTTGCTACCCTCGTATTCTCTTCTGTTCTGCCTTGTGTCTTGTCTGGCGATCGCACCTCTCGCGATCGCGTTCCTATTTCATATCTGCTGTTGTGTGTGTGCGGTTGCGGGGTGGCGACTGGATTGGCACACACACATACAACCTGTCCCTTTGCTCATTCTCATTCGCAATCGCCTCTCTTGCGATTGCGTTCTGCGTTTTGTACAATTCCTGTCTGGCATTTGTGGAGGTACAGAGGATTGGTTCCTCTGCACTCCCCAGCGCCATCTGCCGACAGGAATTTTCCCTCTACGGGTGCGTAGCACCTTTTGCTGGGTTCCTGCAAATTATACGCTTGTGGAGGATTTCCGCCGTGTCAGCGCACACGTTGTGCGCTGATCACGGGGAAAGTTCCACAATCGTTACACTCGCAAAATGGGATAACAGCCTAAATAAGTTAGGTAAGGTGATAACCAACCTGGAAAGAAATAAGAGAGTATCGTCAGCATAAAGTGCAATTTTATGCTGACCATCACCATAACCATGAATATCTGGGTGCTGCCGAATAGCAGCCGCCAGAGGTTCCATAGCCAAGGCAAAAAGCAGGGGTGACAAAGGGCACCCCTGCCTAGTACCTCTTTTTAAAAGGATGGGGTCAGAGACTGCCCCAGGTATACGAATAACAATGGGGGGAGCAGTATATAAAGCCGAAATTGCTGTTGTAAATGAACCTGTAATACCAAAACTCTTCACAGAAGTTAACAAATAATTCCAATTCACAGAATCGAAGGCTTTGCTAATATCTAGGCCTAACATGAAGCAAAGTAACAGCCAATCTAACATTATCATACCCCTATCTGCCAGGAATAAACCCAGTTTGATTACCCTTAATTAGGCTGCCTATATGATGAGACAGCCTGGAGGCGAGAATTTCACGTTGTTATTAAGTACAGAAATGGGGCGAAATCCACCAGGGGAGGAATGATCAACCCCTGGTTTAGGGATCAAAGTGAGGTTTGCTGATAACATTTCAGGGGGGAAAGCAGCACCTTGCAAAATAGAATTATATAGAGAGGAAAGAGGTGGAACCAAAAAATCTGCAAACTTTCTAAAATATTGAGATGTAAACCCATCAGGACCCGGGGCAGTAGAAGGCCTCAATGTTTTAATAGCCTTACGTACCTCCGATTCATAAATCGGGGAATTTAAAGCCTCCATCTGCTCGGGGTCCAGAGAGGGCAAATTGAAGCCAGCAAGCCAGGCCTCCAAAGCCGTCCCATCTACATTAGAGACATGACCAAACAGGTTAGCATAATAAGATTCCAAAAGCTTCATTACCTTAGAAGGAAGGCATTCCATTTTACCCTTAGAATTACGTAATCTAAATGAATGAGGTGGCTTATAATAATTGGTAAGCTTCCTAGCAAATTGTGTAGAAGGGTTATTACCATACAATAAAAAGCGAGCCCTAGAAAACTTAATTGCTTTAAAGAGACTCCGTAACAGAAATTGCATCCTGTTTTTTATCATCCTACAAGTTCCAAAAGCTATTCTAATGTGTTCTGGCTTACTGCAGCACGTTCTACTATCACCATCTCTGTAATAAATCAACTTATCTCTCTCTTGTCAGACTTGTCAGCCTGTGTCTGGAAGGCTGCCAAGTTCTTCAGTGTTGCGGTTCTGCTATGAACTCCCCCTTCCAGGTCCCTGTATGCACACTGCCTGTGTGTTATTTAGGATTAGAGCAGCTTCTCTCTTCTCTCTTATCTTTTACAAGCTGGATAAATAGTCCTCTGAGCTGGCTGGGCTTTCACATACTGAGGAATTACAGACAAGGGCAAAGCTGTTTGCAGGAAGAAACGAGCAGCCTGAAACTTCAGTGCATGAGAACAGGGGGAAAGAAACACACAAATAATCTCTTGAGATTCAAAAGGAAGGCTGTATACAGCCTGCTTGTGTATGGATGTATTTTCTATGTGTGGACATACTGTACATCAACCTACTTCCTGTTTTGGTGGCCATTTTGTTTGTTTATAAACAAACTTTTTAAAACTGTTTTTAACCAATTTTAATGCGGCGGGGAGCGGCGAAATTGTGTCAGAGGGTAATAGGAGATGTCCCCTAACGCACTGGTATGTTTACTTTTGTGCGATTTTTTTTTTAACAATACAGATTCTCTTTAAGATGAGGTTGGGAGAGAGTCAAGCTCCAACCGTTTAGTAGAGATAAGCTGAGCAATGACTGGATTCAGGTTCTGAAAATGCCTCTTGTATAAAAAATCAAGTTCACGAGTTAAATTCAGAATCCGTTCCGATCTCTGTCTTTTTAAATGAATAGCTTTTTTAATAAATATTCCACGAATCACAGGCTTATGAGCCACCCAACGAAGATAATCCTGTGAGTCATTGAATAAGAAATATTCTTCCAATCCGGAAGCGATCTCGAATCTGCTAGATTGGTCAACAATTAAACTGTCGTTCAGGCGCCAAAAACTAGGATTGTATGGGAGCCCAATACCTGTTAATGAGACTGACAAAATATGATGATCAGACCAAACACAGCTATTAATTTTAGAAGCATGAACATTGGCTGACAGAACTGGTGTTAAAAAAATATAATCAAGCCTAGCATATGACTGACTGGGATGAGATAAAGAGGTATATTCTCTACAGCCAATGTTGCATGCCCTCCAAACATCTATTAATTGGTTTCGAAGCAAAAGAGAGGTAACATTTTTAGGAAAACATTTGGCAAATGGAGATAAAGTAGTACGGTCTAAGGCAGGATTGGCAACAGGGTTGAAATCACCTGCGAGGATAATGTGAGATTAATAAAATGTGTCTAAGATAGAAGAAAACTTCTGGAAAAAAGCAGACTGAGACGTATTGGGGGCATAGCAATTTATCAAAGACACCTCCTTTCCCTCAAGGACACCTTTTAAAATAAGGATTCTACTCTTGGGGTCGACAAAAGAGGTTTTCAAATCAAAAGCCAAACTATTATGTAAACGGATAGCAACTCCCCTAGCTTTTTTATCAAAGGTGGTGGTGTATGCTTGTTTGAAGGATTTGTAAAAAAATTGGGGCACTTTTCCTGGCACGAAATGGGTCTCTTGTACAAAATAGGATACGGGCTCCTAACTTTTTGTATTGCTGGAATGCCTTCCTTCGTTTAATAGGTTCATTTAAGCCTTTCACATTAAAGCCTTTCACATTATGACTAATAATTATAAGATCAGCGGACATTATAAAAATAATAGAGATCTGAAATCAACTGACTAAACTCAATATTAGAACCTACTGCCTGTGCAAACATGACGATCAATATAAGAGTATTATAATAAACTAATGAACAGTGTGTAATGATCCGCTCAGCTGGCTGCACAGGCAGACAGCTGATTGACCATTCCTTATGTCTGAGAGATGCAGGTCTCTGGAAAAGAGACCTGGCTTCATCTTGCAACTTTCAGAGCTGCTTTGCTGAGGAATTTGCATACATGCAAAGTACCCAGCTGGCTCCTTTGAGGGCTGGCACTATAAAGACCTTCTGCTGACCAGAAGGCTTTGCTGGTCATAACAGTTTGTTAAATCACTTCTGGAGTGTCAGCCTTTCCTGTTGGATTGTTATAGTCAGCTTAGAGTAATTCTGGGGACTGCACTAGGCAGCTTCTCTAGTGCAGTTAGCCTGCTTATCTGTTTTGTCAATGTTATCTCTCTGCTGTGATTGTCCTGTCGCCAACGGTGGTCGATAGGAAATCGTCCTGTCTTGCTTGGACCGCACTAGCCCCTAGCGGTAGCGGCTGTGGATCCTTCTGATCTGTTATCCTGTCCCTGAACCCGGATCGCACTCGCTCTGGCGGTAAGAGCAGTGGATCTCTCCTATCCTGTCCCTGAACTTGGATCGCACTCGCTCTGGCGGAAAGAACAGTGGATCCTGTTAGCTCTGTTGCTTTACCCGGATCGCACTCGCTCTGGCGGTAAGAGCAGTGGATCTTTCCTATCCTGTTTCCTGTTCATCTGTCTGTCTTGTCTGATACGAACGCTTGCTGTAGGCTCGGTGAGGTAACCGTTAAGCAAGCGCTCGCGTTCTCTGTTTCGTGTTTGTGTGGCGGGGGTTAGTTAGGCGTGCTTGTCTCTGTTGTGCTTAACACACGGAGACCGCGCTGTAAACGCGTTCGCTGTTGCGAATGAGTGCGGTGTTCACGTTTAGTTAGCGTTTGTTATTTTCCTTATCTTCTCATTGTATGATTTGCTGTGCCTTTGCTACTCTCGTGCCCTGTCTTGCTTAGGCCTTGTGTCACCTCTGGCAATCGCCTCTCTCGCGATTGCGTTCCTACTTTGTTTCTGCTGTTGTGTGTGCACTGTCGCGGGTTGGCGACTAGATTGGTGCACATACATACATTCTGTCTCTGTGCTCATTCTCATTCGCAATCGCTTCCCTTGCGATTGCGTTCTCACTTGGTTTCCTCTGTTGTGTGTCCACCGTCGCAGGTTGGCGGCTAGATTGGTGGACATACATACATTCCTCATCTGTGCTTATTCGGTCTTGTCTCGCTGTTAGCAATCGCCATCTCTTGCGATTGCCTTCTCACCTGATCTTCATGGTTGTGTGTTCATCGTCGCAGGGTGGCGACTAGATTGGTGGACACACATACCCTCTGTCGCTTTGATCTCTCTCTTTCAGGGCTATCTTGCCCTGCGTTTCTTCCCTTCGTACAATTCCTGTCTGGCGTCTGTGGCAGGGCAGAGGATCTGTTCCTCTGCACTCCACAGCTCCATCTGCCGACGGGAATTTCCCTCTACAGGTGCATTGCACCTTTTGCTGGGTTCCCTCAAGTTATACGCTTGTGGAGGATTTCCGCAGTGTCAGCGCACGTCCTGTGCGCTGATCACGGAGAGAATTCCA
Organism: Hyperolius riggenbachi; assembly: GCF_040937935.1. Taxonomy (NCBI): domain Eukaryota; kingdom Metazoa; phylum Chordata; class Amphibia; order Anura; family Hyperoliidae; genus Hyperolius; species Hyperolius riggenbachi. The sequence goes on along the minus strand of NC_090656.1, from coordinate 158,629,994 downwards.
CAATCGTTACACAGTGCATATGAAACTGAAAATGCAAACACAAAAAATGGGCAATAATTTCACCTCCAACACTCCTTGAACGGCCCAGGAAAACTCTGCATGGAGTAGTAAAGGTAAGTATGTCCAATTAATAAATCTCCAAGCTGAGGGGGGGGGGGGGTGTCATAATACCAGGTATGGTCAGGACGGCACATGTACTGTGCAGCTTAACCTATTTTGGTTCCTGGACGTAGAAACTACGTCCAGGAACCATGTGCGCTACCGCGCACTCCCGCGGACGATCGCGTGCGTGCACGCGCACTCCCGGCCGTGGATTCGGTAGCCACGGAATCAATGTATCGGGCTATGGTGCCCGATCACTGATTCCTCTCCCCCGCTGAAAATGCGACTCTCGGAAGCTGTGCTTTTTCTGGCCGTTGCCTCCTCCCTTCGTCACTCTAAGCGTGTGTTACGCTTAGAGTGACGTCATGTAAACAAACTCATCAAAAATTAAAACTACAACTAAAAGTAAAAAAAATTAAAAACAACACACAATTACATTATAAAACTATAGTTTACATCCCACCCTCCCAAAAATACCCAAATAAAATGTTTAATATAAAAAAAAACAACATTACAATAAAAAAAAAAAAAACACATGTAAATATTTACCTAAGGGTCTAAACTTTTTAAATATCAATGTAAAGATGAAATATTTATTTTTTTTATTTTAAACTTGTAAATAGTGATAAATGCAAAACGGAAAAAATGCACCTTTATTTCCAAATAAAATATTGTCGCCATACATTGTGATAGGGACATAATTTTAACGGTGTAATAACCGGAACATATGGGCAAATACAATACGTGAGTGTCCATTACACACTCCAATGAGTTCTGGGTCACCATGAGCTTGCTGGTTAGTCTGTACCTCTCGGATTTACAAGCCCTACTCCATAGAGCCAAATTAATCCATGCCATGCACTGATGAGGATCAAACAATCCGAAACAGTCTGTATGCATGTTGGATTATTATGGCTCTGTACAAATTAACAAGCTGACACATCATTGCATTCCAGCGGTTCTGGAGGTGTGTTTAGCTTCTAAGGGTACAATGGTTAATTTGCATATATTCAGCAGTGCTGCTCTGGGAGACATCTCAAGCTCACTCCAACCTGAATTATAGCAAATTCTTTCTGTTTTAGGAAAGCAAACTTTTGTTTATTTTAAAACTATAATGGCTGAAAACTGAGAAATAATGATTTTTTCAGTTTTTTTCTTATTCTTCCTGTTAAAATGCATTTACAGTAAAGTGGCTCTTAGCAAAATGTACCCCCCAAAGAAAGCCTAATTGGTGGCGGAAAAAACAAGATATAGATCAGTTAATTGTGATAAGTAGTGATAAAGTTATAGGCTAATGAATGGGAGGTGAACATTTCTCAAGTGAAAACGATGGAACGCGAATGGGTTAAAAAAAAAACATTAAAAAATGTAGTAGTGAAATGCATATATCGGGCGATATCTGTACAAATGAAAAGTTATTCAATTGTTAGAAGGACCAAAGCAGCCAGGTCAGTGCCAAGACAGCAATGTCAATGGAGAAACCCCTATTGGGAACGAGGGGATGAATGCTGCGATGTAGATCGAGGTGATAGGTGCTGCGACGTAGATTGAGGAGATTGCTGATGTGACCAAATCGGAGAGACATCAGGTCTGGGTGGGGATGCACGAGATGAAGATGAGCGAGTTGGGGATACTCTGGAGGAGTTCCGCGACAGGCCTAATTTTCCGAAGATATCCAGACCCTCAGCAGGAGAAGTAGCAGATAAAATCGTGCCATTGTGCGGGACTAGCAATTTAAAGGGGAAGCCCCATCTGTAGCGAATCTTCGCTTTGATCAGCTCAGCAGTAATTTCTTTCATAGCTCGTCTGCGATCCAATATAAGGGGAGAGAGATCGGGAAATATTTTATATGTATGACCTTCAAAAGACAGCTCCGGTTGGTTACGGGTATGCGCTAGAACTTGTTCCTTCAGAAGATAGTCCTTAAAACACATAACCACGTCGCATGAGGGCTTACCCACTGTAGGAGGGGACCGGAGAGCCCTATGTATACGGTCAAAAATAAACTGTTCAGCCGGGATATCAGGGAGCAAAGCATGGAACAGGCATGGCACGTCTTCCTGCAAAGATACATAGGTCTCGGGTAGGCCTCTGATGCGTAGGTTACTGCGTCTATTACGATTGTCCAAATCCTCAGAATTGCAATTGTAATTGAGAAACAGTTAACTGTAAGGATTCATGCTCCTTCTTAAGGGGATTGTGGGAAACAGCTAATTTGTCATGTTTTTTTCTCCAAGAGGTCTGTACGGGATCCTATTTCGGTAATCTCTTTTGATAAGGAATCCGCCATACGGCGGAGTTCAGTTTGCAATTTCCCCACAAACTTATTATAAATACGATCCAGACTCTCTTCAAGGTCTCTCTTAGATAGCAAGTTTGGGATGAGGTTGGTGGCTGAAAGCTGGGATCACTCACCGCCTTAGAAGCTCTGCTCGACCCACCGGCGCCATCTTGGGAGGCTTCCATTTTTCCTCCAGGCCGCAGCAAGTAGTCTTGGACGGAGCGCTGGCTGCTCGAATCCGTCTTTGCTCATCGCCCAGGCATGCACCAGGATATTCCCTCGAGGGTGAGTAGATAAAAGTCGGCAGAAGAATGCTGAAATGCCCCGGGGTGCTTCAGAAAGTGCCTCCAAGAAGCGGAGCTACAGCGCCATGCGCCCAAGCCACGCCCCTGGGACTGGAAATCTTGTAAAAGTTGAGGAATGCATAGATTCCACTCAGTATCAGCAGATTCTGGAGACCAATGTCCAGGAATCAGTGACAAAGCTGCGCCGGGGCTGGTTCTTTCAAGAAGACAAAGACCCTAAACACTGCTCAAAATCCACTAAGGCATTCATGCAGAGGAACAAGTACAATGTTCTGGAGTGGCTCAGTCCCCAGACCTGAATATAATTGAAAATCTGTGGTGTGAGGTAAAGAGAGCTGTCCATGCTGGGAAGCTATCAAACCTGAATGAACTGTTTTGTACAGAGGAATGGTCCAAAATACCTTCAACCAGAATCCAGACTCTCATTGGGACCTACAGGAAGTGTTTAGAGACTGTCATTTAGGACCTACTACTGATTTCAATTCTTTTTTGTGGTGCCCAAATTTATGCACCTGCCTAATTTTGTTTAAACAATTATTGCACAATTTCTGTAAATCCAATAAACTTCATTTCACTTCTCAAATATCACTGTGTGTGTATCCTATATGATATATTTAACTGATATTTTTTGTCGCAACAACCAATGATTTATACAGGAAAATCATGACGATTAACAAGGTTGCCCAAACTTTCGCACCCCACCGTACTGTACTGCTTCTTTCAGCCCCTAGAAGTCTCTGTGTCCCTCGCCACAGTTCCGCTCTCACCCAGTCCTCTACTTTCTCCAGGTCGGCGGCTGTACACATGTGCTCACGTGTGCGGGAGCATTCTGCGCAGCTGCAGTGCTAATGATCCATCACTAAATCTTCAGCATACGGTACACACATTTTAATTCTCAGCTAAGATGGCCTCAAGTGAAATAAAAATGTTTGACTTACCTGGGGCTTCTTGCAGCCCCCTGCAATCAAAGACAGGTGTCTTTGATACAGGTGACTAGTTAAGACAGGTGTCCTTAATGAGGGTGACTAATTGAGTAGAAGTGTCTAACCACTCTATGGGAGCCAGAACTCTTAATGGTTGGTAGGGGTTCAAAAACTTATTTCACTCAATGAAATGCAAATCAGTTGCTATCTTTTATTTAAGGTTATTTTTTCGATTTTCCTTTTTTTTTTTTTTTTTTACAGACAATCAGCATTTTCCGTCACATAACGGGGCCCGAGCTATATAAAATCAGCTTAATCAGCATGCTCTTTTGCTTGGGCCAATTTTGCATCATAGTCTGCTTAAATGTTTAATTATAAATATTCATATTTTGGACCATTTAGTACATGCGCTTTTACAAATAAAAACAAACAAAAAAGAAAAAAACAAAAACAGACCAGCAACAAAAAACAAACAGACAAACCAAAAAAAAAAAAAAAAAAAAAAAAGACAAAAACAGCCACAGATTAAACAGTGGAGTAATATTCTATCTACACGTAGTAAGCTCTGGATATCTCACTCATAGCAAAAAATAATTATCCCTCATAGGCTATTTCTCTAGGATGGAAAACCATAATCTGTAGAAATTTACGGGGGAATCCGATTGGTCGTCCAATATATCTGTATCATTATTTTCTTCCATTCTTAAATAAAAAGAAATCTTATCCCTCCATTCATTCAAACCAGGCGTAGATATAGTTTTCCATTGTTCTGCAATTATTTTTCGCGCAACCAACAATGCAAAATTCACAAGTTTCCACATAGAGTCATCTTCTATACCATTGCCTACACCTTTGCCACAACCAAATAATGCCGTAAATATATTGGCGTCGAGATTAAGATCAAAATGTTCATTAATGTAGTGAAAAATGCAATTCCAAAACTGTTGAATTCCTGGACAGTAGTACCACATATGTAAATAATTAGGTGCAGGATCACTACATCTCCAACAAAGATTTTCAGAGTTTTGCCCTCCTTTTATAAATCTACCTGGAGTCTGATACCACTGCATCACAAGTTTGTATTGGATTAATTGGCAGGCGGGTAATTTTGAAAGCCAGATTCTATCTAAGATATGTTTCCATTCTTGATCACTTATCGGTGTCTTAAGGTCGCGCTCCCACCTATTAAAAATAGGTGGACGCACAGCTTCATCCCCCTTTTGAAGAATATCATAGATCTTAGAAACCACTTTAGGGGGAACTATCCTCTTCATAAACAAGGCTTCTAATTCATTTGATGAGGATCTTATCTCACCAAATTCTTTTTTTAAACTGCCCAATATACTTCGTGCTTGGGCCATATAAAAGGACTCTAAGGGATCTCTATAAACTTGAATAGACACCCCCTCTGCCATAATTGAATCAATCAATTGAATCAGCTCACCAAGAGTGGACCACTCTGACAGACCTAGTCTGGACAACCAGACCTTATCCCTGAATTGCGGTATTCCTAAACTTTGCAGGGATATAATTGGAGACAGCCTCCTGACACCCTTTTTGGGTCTAATATAGTTATAGAGCGCAAGTATAGTTGGTCTTATTAAAGAGTAACTGTCAGGCTGCAGAAGCTAATTTAAACCTCTATTCTCCTGTGTTAAACAGTTTAGAAGGAAGCCATAAAGGCATTATTGAAGATAAAAATCTCTTTTACCTTTGATGTGTTCTTATCAGAAAAGCTGTTAGACCTAAGATGATGCAAGCCGCATACTATACTGCAAAGCATTCTGGGGCCCTCCCCTCGGCTGCTAATGAGACGTTTCAGCAGCTTGTAACTCAGTCCAGCGCGTAGCACTGATAAATCTCCGGGGCAGAGTACACTGCAGGAGTCAGCTATTGTTCCTAGCCACATGGCTCATTAATATTCACTGCACACTGTGTTGTTCAAGTACGAGCTTATCTGTGATCAGGAAGCAGGCAGGACATGACGACACATTTGACAGAAAAACATGGAGCCTGCCATGAGCTGTCAGGAGCATCTATCTCTGCATATACTATATACAAATTCTGTGAAGTACAAACGTGGACAGTGAAATACATATGTAATGTAAGTACAGCCAATCTTTAGCTACTGATATATGTGTTTATTTTCTCTGAGACCTTATACCTAACAGCTCCTCTTTAAGGGATGAAAAATACGTTTGGAAAATGTAAATAATATTTTAGGGTTCCAAGAGGATACAATGTTATTATCAATCCATCCTAGCTCCAATTTGGACCATATATTGGTCGGATCATCCAGTCGCCAAGACAAGACCCTACTCAGATGGACAGCTAGGTAATAATTGTATAGATCAGGAGCACCTAATCCTCCATGATGTTTATCCTTAGTTAAAGTTCTGTAACAAATTCTAGCTTTTTTTTATGCCATATAAATTCCTGAAATAATCTGTGGCAGTCTTTAAACCACAGTTTTGGAACAAAAATCGGCAAATTCTGGAATAGGAACATCATTCTGGGTGTGATCATCATCTGGATGATAGCAACCCTACCTATACTGTTGAAACAGGGTCGATCCCAGTTCTTTAAAAGGTTTCTGCACTCAGTAATCATACTCCCGTAATTAAGATGAAAAAGATTATTCAGATTTTTATCAATCTTTATACCAAGATATTTCATGAACTTATTATTCCATCCCACACTATATCTACAACTTATAAGTTCCTTTGTTGCAAGGGTACAATTTAAATCCAAAACTAAGGTTTTTTCAGAATTGATCTTGAATCCTGATATCTTGCCAAAATTCAGAACATGCTCCATGGCACTAGGAAAAGAATTACTCGGATCAGTAAGTAACAACATTAAGTCGTCAGCGTATGCCAGAACTTTAACTTTCATGTGGTTCTGGACCAGTCCATGGATCGTGTCATCCCTCTGAATTAATTGAATCAGTACCTCAATAACTAAATTGAAAAGGTATGGGGATAGAGGACAGCCCTGACGAACTCCCCTAGAAACCGGAAATTCGTTGGAGGGAAAACCATTAGTCTTCACAAATGCGTGCTGGTTCATATACAGTTTTTGTATGCGTTCTATCAAGTTTACCCCCAGACCATATTCTCTCAAAGCCATAAATAAAAAATCCCTGGAAACCATATCAAAAGCCTTTTCAGCGTCTAAACTTGCCAGGACAGCTTCTGTATGAGAGTTCTGGCAACTATAAATAAAGCTACAGATGGAATAGATATTATCACGAGAGTGTTTGCCTTTCCGAAAACCAGACTGCTGCCCCCCCAAAATTGTTTCCATTACTGCCTCTAATCTGACTGCAAGAATTTTGGAGTATATTTTAACATCGATATTAATAATCGATATCGGGCGATAACCTTCACAGGCTGTCCTCAGTTTTCCCTCCTTATGTAATAAAGAGATAGCTGCAGTGTTTGTAGATTGAGAAAAGGTAACTGGTGTATAATTAACATTCGTCATAATACAGAATGGTTCAGCTAAATCTTTGGAGAATCTTTTATAAAATTCTGCCGAAAATCCGTCAGGACCAGGACTTTTATTATTCTCCAAACTCGACACTATATCAAGAAATTCCTGACTATTTATAGGAGAGTCTAAATTTACTATGTCCTCTTCCCTGACTTGTGTGAGACTCACTGATTTAAACAGATCGGTAACTAGATTCTCGGCAAAAGGGGGGTCTTTTGCATACAGCTTACTATAATAGCTGAAAAAAGTATTAGCTATATCTTGAGTACTATTTGCCCAACTGCCGTTCGATTTTAGAATTTTTTCTATAAATTTCTCTGCTTTATCCCGGCGAAGATGTTCTGCCATAAATTTCCCTGGTCTATTAAGCCCAATTGCATACAATTTTTGAGACTTTTTATATATATTAGCACATTTTTTATTAAGAAGCCCATTTAATTCTTCCCTTAACCTAATCAGTTCATCATAAGTTTTCCCAGAACCATGGCTTTTATGCTCAGATTCCAGAATTTTTATAGAGCCCAGAAGTTTTTGTATTTTACTGTTCCTTTCCCTATTCTTTCTACAGCTATGTTTTATGAAAACCCCTCTTAGGACACATTTTAATGTATCCCAAAGAGTGGTTTCACTCATTCCAGGAGATCTATTCTCCTTGTAGAAGTTACTTATTGTGTTTTCAATTTCCTTTAAAACTTCCTTATCATTAAGCAATTCATTATTAAGTTTCCAGTTATATATTCTAGTCGGTACAGCATTTAATTTTAAATTGATGAACACTGGGGCATGATCCGAGAATGTAAACCTACCAATCTCGGAGTCATAGAAGTCATCTATCTGATCTTGGTTTACAAGAAACATATCTAATCTGGTATAAGTATCATGAACCCTAGAATAAAAAGAATAATCTTTATTGTTACCATTTAACACTCTCCAAATATCAATAAGTTTATTTGAGTTTAACATCTTTAAAAGCCTGTTCCGGTTTCTAGAGGAGATAGCAGAGCCCCCCTTAGAGCTGTCAATACTTCGATTTTCCTTTTGATGTGCTATCTACCACTGTTAAAATAAACCTACCATTGAAATGATACTGTTCTGAGACTTTTCATTTCTTTGTCATTGGACAAACTTACAAAATCAGTGAGGGGTCAAATAATTATTTTCTCCACTGTATGACTTTCGGTCCACTTCTCACGTGTACACCGCTTTGTATTGTTCTTTCACGTGGAATTCCAATAAAATTGATTCATGTTTGTAGCAGTAATATGACAAAAAGTGGAAAACTTCAAAGGGGCCGAATACTTTTGCAAACCACTGTATATGATCTGCAATTAGGCCTGTAATAATCATTTTAATCAAGAAAATGAGAAAGGTTAGAAAGATATAAAAAGACACCTAAAAGCTAATGGGAATCTAAAAAAAAAAAAAATATAATATATGAACCAGATACTTAAGGAGCGGGAAGGCTCTGGGTCCTGTAGAGCCTTCCCGCTGCTCTCACAGTCCTTAAACTAAACTTAAGGCCCAGATATGTATAAAACTTTTAGTTTAAGTCAGCCCTGGGTTCCTTTAAGCGCTGGCTCCCCATTTGAAACCCCTGCTGCTGGAGGTTTTGGAAGTTTTCAGGAGCCTGAGTGCTCCCGATGATGGGCGATCCTGTACTACGTATGCGTGAGTACGCACAGTACGGAGCCGCCCATCTTCGGGAACACCTGGGCTCCCGAAGACATCCGAATCCTCCTTCAGCTGCAGAAAGCAGTATTTGACCAATTGGTCGAATACTGGCATGGCCTGAAACATGGATAACCAAGATAGGCACATAAATACGAGATAGAGCACTCGGGAGAAGTAAATTCAATATGTATTCCCAAAGAGGGATAGGCCCCTTACGCGCTAAAACTTAACTTTTATTAGTTCTGATAAAATACACATGTATCTTTGAGTACGGCAATACATAGAAGACTAAACTATGTTGATGTAAATGCATCAACACAGTTGTGTCATTGTATGTTTCTACAAAGGGTAAACACACAAACAACCTCTAAATTTTATATATGCACATATATACGTGTATGGTCCACCAGAGGGTCGATCTCCTCAGGGAATGTATATCTAGTGCATAAGCGGTTACATAGTTACATAGTTAATTTGGTTGAAAAAAGACATACGTCCATCGAGTTCAACCAGTATAAAGGTTTGTTGTGTGATATTATTTTCCCATATCTGACACAAATGTAGCAGACAGTATGGGGGTCAACATATACACCCAGTGTACTTAACCTCCTTGGCGGTAACCCCATGTGTGACACGGGGTAAGCCGCCGGAGGGTGCCGCTCAGGCCCTGCTGGGCCGATTTACATAATTTTTTTTTTTGCTGGACGCAGCTAGCACTTTGCTAGCTGCGCCAGCACACTGATTGTCGCCGCCCCGCGCCCGATCGCCGTTATCCGTTGCGGCGCACGCCCCCCCCCCCAGACCCCGTGCGCTGCCTGGCCAATCAGTGCCAGGCAGCGCCGAGGGGTGGATCGGGACTCCCAATGACGTCACGACGTCGCTGACGTCATCCCGCCCCGTCGCCATGGCGACGGGGGAAGCCCTCCAGGAAATCACGTTCTTTGAACGGGATTTCCTGATCGGAGATCGCCGAAGGCGATCGAAGCGGGCGGGGGGATGCCGCTGAGCAGCGGCTATCATGTAGCGAGCCCTGGACTCGCTACATGATTTAAAAAAAAACAAAAAAAAAAACTGCTGCACTCCCTCCTGGTGAAATTTTTCATACCGCCAGGAGGGTTAATAACTAAATTCCACATGTTTCAGCATTTTTGCCTTCGTCAGGAGTGAATAAATTATATACAGTGGAGTGCATTAAACATATAAATACAAAGTCCCCACACCCCACATATCAGACTGTCAGCACATATAGCCCCTGTCAGAGCTGAGTGCCGTTCTCAGTGACCAGTCTTATATACTGTGCATCTCTCCATCTGTTAGAGAGTACCACCCACCTGGCCGTATATCGGCAGAAGCCGGCGCGTCTCGCCGCATCTCCTGGGGGCAGCGCTTTCCTGTTCACTTCCGGGTGATCGTCCTCACCTGGAAGTACGTCATCGCCCATGTTTTCCTCAGTAACTTACCTCACGCTACAGAGCGTCCAGCCGTTGAATTGTATGGCTCCGATTGGCCTTAATGAGGGTTTCACGTATGCACCTTTTTTGGATTGAAAGAGGACAATGTTTGTTGCACACAATATGGTACTCCAAAAAAGATACATATTTTTTTCGCTCTGACTACTTTCTCCTTTTGATATATGCCCTAAATAGAGGGACTTTGTGCAAGGTCTCTATAGAATGGGAATGAGTATCCCCAATCGTCATCTGGTACACTAATTTATGCGCTGCATAAGTAAATAAATCTAATATTACTGTAATGTGGAGCCCCCCTTTAAGGTCTACACAATAATGGAATGCGGCTATTCAATATACATGGAGTGACCTCTAGCCATGTGTGTATCTAGGGGCATGTGAACTCCATCCACATGTGGTTGCATGAAGGTAATTGTATAAGTAGGGCATCTTATGATTTAACAGTAAATGGTTATGCGGCAGAATAATGCGTCTGAGAGGTCGCATGACACTATGGGCCATATCCTATTCAAGGTGATAAGTAGCTTGCAGATGCAAGCTACTTATCACCTTGCCAGCGCGCGAGGATTACCGGCAAATCCTATTGCCCATATCCTTCGCGCGATGGCCGATCGTTAGGGAGCATTACTCCCTTTTACCGAGCGATGGGGAGTGAGGTTTACGCTGTGGTGCTGTCCATCAGCACCACGGCCTCACTCCCCACACATGCGCACTCGCCCGCCGAACATCGCCGACATCTTCCGCCGCAGCATCTGGGGGTCTCCTTTAATAAGGAGACCCCCAGAACTCCCCGTCGGGTCGCCGCACAGTTTAGAAGCCCCCGCGCAGCTCTGCAAAGGCTCCCCGTCATACGTACCGCCGCCGATCACCCACCGCCTCTCGCCGCAAAATCCGTCACGTAATTACAGTGTATCTAACACTGTAATTACTGTCCGCATAGAAGGAGCCCGGGCAAAGCATCTTTGAATCTGCAGCCGGGCTCCCCATTGGTCTGCTGTCTGAGCCATTTTATTGGTTCAGACAGCAGACCAATGGGGAGCCCGGCTGCAGATTCAAAGAGGCTTTGCCCGGGCTCCTATGCGGACAGTAATAACAGTGTTAGATACACTGTAATTACGTGTATTTTGCGGCGAGAGGCGGCGGGTGATCGGCGGCGGTACGTATGACGGGGAGCCTTTGCAGAGCTGCGCGGGGGCTTCTAAACTGTGCGGCGACCTGACGGGGAGCTCTGGGGGGTCTCCTTATTAAAGGAGACCCCCAGATGCTGCGGCGACGACGTGCGTTAGCTAGTTTAGACCTGCTTTTTGCAGGTCTAAGCTAACGCTCATGTCTGCCGGGAAGCATCGCTTCCCGGAGACATGATAAGGGTAATTGGATTCCGTAGTAAGAACTCGCTGGGCGATTATATCGCCCAAGCGAGTTCTTTTCCGCCTGGGGGGGGGGTCTAAAGTTTAATTAGATTAGGCGATGCCCCCATCGCCTAAGTTAAGAACTCGCCAGTGCTTAGCGCTGGCGAGTTCAGCAATAGAATATGGCCCTATGTGTTTAGGAGAATACCTGTTATACTAAGTATGGGCAGCCCAATTTATCCCACTTACTGTATATGCCAGCATGCGGCTATTAGTTTACGCTCTGTAGCGTGAGGTACAGTCGTCCGGTTGCTAAGTTACCAAGGAAAACGGGCGATGATGCGGTGAGACGCGCCGGCTTCTGCCAATATACAGTATGCAGGGACCCAGCTAAATCCTAGCAGCGCTGCGTAATATGTTGGCGCTTTATAAATACAATAAATAATAATAATAATAATAATAATAATAATCCTATTGTAGGAATGTGGGGACCCTGTAGGATGGATTCAAATACCCTAAAGGGTGGCAGGTATGTCATGCCCAGGTGGGTGGTACTCTCTGACAGATGGAGAGATGCACAGTATATAAGACTGGTCACTGAGAACGGCACTCAGCTCTGACAGGGGCTATATGTGCTGACAGTCTGATATGTGGGGTGGGGGGACTTTGTATTTATATGTTTAATGCACTGCACTGTATATAATTTATTCACTCCTGACGAAGGCAAAAATGCTGAAACATGTCGAGTTTAGTTATTAAGTACACTGGGTGTATATGTTGACCCCCATACTGTCTGCTACATTTGTGTCAGATATGGGAAAATAATATCACACAACAAACCTCTTATTCACTAGATCTATATTCACCTAGGAGATTGACCCTCTGGTGGACCATACACGTACATATGTGCATATATAAAATTTAGAGGTTGTTTGTGTGTTTACCCTTTGTAGAAACATACAATGACACAATTGTGTTGATGCATTTACATCAACATAGTTTAGTCTTTTATTTATTGCCGTACTCAAAGATACATGTGTATTTTATCAGAACTAATAAAAGTTAAGTTTTAGCGCGTAAGGGGCCTATCCCTCTTTGAGACTACTTATTGAATAACCAAGATAAGTACAGAGGTATGTTCATGCTGAATCCACATACCTCTGTGCGTTGTCCAGTGTACTCTTCATTCCCCTAGTCTCCTTAACTACCTGGGGACTGCCGAACGCCGATGGGCGTGGCTGCGGCGGCAGCTCCAGGACCGCCTAACGCCAAGTAGCATCAAGTCCTGGTGCTGCAGTTTCCCAGGGAACGGCCATGCGCATGTGCGATTGTTCCCTGCCACTTCACGGAACGGAGTTCCGTGATTATCCTGCTAGCCGCCGATAGTGGCTAGCAGGCTGTTTGTAAACGAAAGGGGAAAGAAATCCCCTTTGTTTACATCCGTACATCGCTGCGGTCCCCGGCAGCGCTGTACGAGGTCGGCGATCCCCGGCCTCTAATTGGCCGGGGAGCGCCGTCCTCTCATAGGCTGATGCCTATGAGAGGTGGAGCAGGACGGATCGCCGTCCTGTTCAATTCTGTTGGCGGAGGGGAGGGAGAGAGAGGGGGACAGGGAGAGAGAAAGCCTCGATGAGGCTGAAGATAAAAATAAATAAACAAACTGCCACAGCGATCGGACCCCTCCGGCGGCATGTCCCCTTAGGGCCAAAAAAAGGAGGTGAGTCCGATCGCTGGGCTCCATAGCTGGGCTGTGCAGGAGGCTGAAAAGCCTGCACAGCCCAGTGCTGCAAAAAACAGCCTGGTCGCTAGTGGGGGTTAGCACTGTGGTCGTCAAGTGGTTAATGACTGCTGGAAAATGTGACTTTTGGCTAAAGTCAAATTATTTTTTTTTAGACAAGAAGATGCAGGCTTGCTGTGATGTTGCCTCTTACCACCCTCCTGTTCTCTCCTCATTCCGGCCCCATTTACTCCACTTAAATGAATTTACTCCACTTAAAAGGAGGGAATGGGAAGATGGTTGGCGTGAACAGCACATTAACCACTTAAGCCCTCGGTCGTTTTCACTTTATGCATCCGAGCAATGTTCACCTCCCATTCATTAGCCTATAACTTAATCACTACTTATCACAATGAACTGATGTATATCTTGTTTTTTCCGCCACCAATAAGGCTTTCTTTCATTTTGCTAAGAGCTACCTTACTGTAAATGCATTTTAACAGTAAGAATAAGAAAGAAACTGAAAAAAAATAATTATTTCTCAGTATTCGGCCATTATAGTTTTAAAATAATACATGCCTCCATAATTAAAACCCACGTATTGTATTTGCCCATTTGTCCCGGTTATTACACCGTTTAAATTATGTCCCTATCACAACGTATGGCGACAATATTTTATTTGGAAATAAAAGAGCATTTTTTCCGTTTTGCATCCATCACTATTTACAAGCTTATAAAAAAAAAATAGAAAGATTTCATCTTTACATAGATATTTAAAAAGTTTAGACCCTTAGGTAAATATTTGTGTTGTTTTTTTTTTTATTGTGATTTTTTTTTTTTATTAAACATTTTATGTGGGTATTTTTGAGAGGGTGGGATGTAAATAGTATTTGTTTTGGGTAAATATATGCGTATTATTTTTTTTTTTTTACATTTAGATGTAGTTTTACTTTTTGGCTATAAGATGGCAACCTTGAGTTTGTTTACATGACGTCACTCTGAGCGTAACATATACGCTTAGAGGGACATAGGAGGCAGAAAAAGCGAAGCTTCTGAGAGTAGCTGTCGCTTTTTCTGCAGGGGAGAGGATACAGTGATCGGGCACCATGGCCTGATTCATTGATTCCTGGGCTAATGATCCGCGTTCAAGCAGTGTCAACCTTTTCAAGCAGTGATTCTGGGGATCGGGAATAAAAAGAGAAGTTGACAATGCAGAGGTGTGGCTTCAGCATGGACATACCTCTGTGCTTATCTTAGGTAGTTTTTCCTCTGGCCAGGTATCCTCTAAATGTGACTCTTCCTGATCAATTTCTTTTTTCCGGTTATCTTTGTTAATATAAAAAATATTCCATGTACTGTAGCTGTGAATGGGAGTCTTATAGTAAATGTGATGCTAATAACTTTGAGTTGAACATTTTTTGGTAATTTTACATAGATTTATAAAGCTTGGAAATGAACCAATCATCAACTACTGCAATTTGTCCACTCCATGCTGCATACATTTGCATGAAATTAACATTAACATTTGCATCTGAAATTATTAGCATCTTAAAGCATTTCTAGTTTACTAGTCCTTTATATATTTTTTATATTCATACTTTTTTTTTCTCTCTGGGTGTGTGTGTTTTTTTTTTTTTTCAGCTAACCGAACCTTCCTCCTTTCAGAGAATTGGATCAGGATCTTCAGTACCTCGTCTCAGACTTGGGAGTTCTGGAGTAACTAGTGATCTCCTGTTTACTAGAAGGTTCTCTGGTAACTGTTTATCGACCCACAGTTCAGGTAGTCCTATATGGGATTATTAACATGCATTTCTAGAGACTGTTGCTGGACTCAGTTTAGTTGACACAGTTTCCTATGTTTCATACACTTAAAGGAACTCAGAGCAGTGCAGAAACTATGGAAAGATGCATACCATTTTGAAGCTCTCTTTCTCCTCTTTCCAACAATATATAAAGCACCGCCCTACGCCTTTTAGTTTTCGCTATTTTCGCTATCAAAATCACGGCAAATCGTGGAAAAAACGAAAACTAAAAGGCATAGGGCGGCGGTTTATGTGTCGTTTAAAAGAGGAGAAAGAGAGCTTCAAAATGGTATGCATCTTTCCATAGTTACTTGTATTACACAGGGCGACTTTTCCCCAAAGTCGGCAGCTCCATTCAGCTGCCGACTTTGGGGAAAAGTTGTCCTGTGTAATACAAGCAACTATGGAAAGATGCATACCATTTAGAAGCTATCTTTCTCCTCTTTCCAAAGACACATAAACCGCCGCCCTACACCTTTTAGTTTTCGATATTTTCATGATCGAAATCGCGGATTTCGATCACGAAAATAGCGAAAACTAAAAGGCATAGGGCGGCGGTTTATATATCGTTGGAAAGAGGAGAAAGAGAGCTACAAAATGGTATGCATCTTTCCATAGTTTCTGCACTGCTCGGAGTCCCTTTAAAGTCCTATGCAGCTCACAGTGATTATACTTAGTAGGATTGCGAGTTTGGTGTTCGGTGTATCCAAAGTAAAGCTATGTATGCATGACAAAATTTTGTCACCAAAAATGATCATGATTGTTCTAGGTGATAATCTAGCTTGTGTGCAACAGTCTCCCAACATCTGTGGACTCAGTTGCAAGGTCGGTAAACCCTCATTTGAGTTTTAAACTTTTGTTGCGAATCATCACTCCACAGAACAGGGTGTTACGCTGTGAGCGTAGCAGCATATTTGTAAAGTATCACTAAAGATTTTATTTTATGTATTTATTTTTTTAAGGCAACAAACATTCAGTATGTGTACATAGCCTCAATAGGAGGTACAGCTAATGGTGAAGAACGCAGGTGCAGGGTACAGCGATGTATGGGCAGATCAACCAAGAGACAGATGTCTCTCTTAATCTGATCAAGAAGTTTTGAATCAGGATGATACCATTTATTGGTCAACTTAGAGATAATAAAAAAGTGAACTTTTGGCTAATAATAAGCCTTCATCGGACTTGGTTCCTGCATATACAACCAAGTCCGATGAAGGCCTATTATTAGCTGAAAGCTCACTTTTTATTTATCTCTAAGTTAGCCAGTAAATGGTATCATCCTGATTCAAAACTTCTTGCATTTACTGATGGCTAACACAGAACAACACTCTACTGCTTAAAGGAGTTATCAGCCAAAAGTTACAAAATGCGGAGAGCCCGGGACGGCGTGGGACAATCGGCTGCAAGGGGCTGGAGAAAGCCCCAGGTGAGTAAACCTCATTTTGTAACTTTTGCCTGATAACTCCTTTAATCTGATCAGGGAGAGATCTTCCGACTGCCCATACACTTCAGGCCTATTGATTTCATCATAAGAACTTCTGGGAGATGGCCTCCTAGTTACATAGTTATTTGGTTGGAAAAAAGACACACCGTATATACTCGTGTATAAGCCGACCCTCCAACTTTTACCTTTAAAATTGGAAAAAAAAATACTGACTCGTGTATAAGCCGGGGGTTAGAAATGGAGCAGCTACTGTTGGCTACAGGGACACAGGATAAAATGCCATTTTGCATCACTCTGACTGCATTCCACACTGCCCATTTATAAACTAGTAGCAGCACACAGATATGCAGGCAAAGCACAGGGAATGACATGCAGGACACAGCTGCAGAGCACTGGGGACACAGCTGACCGGTCAGCACAGGCAATCAGTCTCCAGTTGGAGAGTGCTTCAGAAGACTGGAGGCACAGCTGTAGGGCACAGACAATGCCCACACATTATCACCAGAACACATTGTGTGCAAGAGGCAGAAAGTTGGGGATTACTCTTCTAAAATGGTAGCTTATTCTGACTCTTTACACTGTCAAATTTAGCTACGTGTAGTTAAATCTGATTAGGTAGCCTTTTCTACACTGTCACTGTGTCCCTCATGTCCCCCCAAGCAGAGTGGCATGTGTTATAATATTTAAGTGCACCCTGTGCGGGCTGAGGGTGGCCATCCCGACCCCCCGAGTGGAGTGGCATGTGTTATAATATTTAAGTGCACCCTGTGCGGGCTGAGGGTGGCCATCCCGACCCCCCCCAGTGGAGTGGCATGTGTTATGCATGTATGTAAAGTTGTTACTGAGCGTACCTGGATTGTCCCGACAGCAAGATGTAGTTTAGGTGAGGCCTCGCTGTATTGCTCTCACCTATTGGCTGCTGCACAGACTTCCCCTGTAAAGGTTGCTCCAGAGGTGTCTCCATTCCTCTTCAGCCTCCTCGTGCCGCTCTCCCCGCTCGGTCCGTTGCCGGGTCTCTGTAAACTGCGTGGCTCCAGCATCCTCCTCTGTCTGTCGCAGTACTATGACTCCTATAGTGACGCCACTAGAGGGCATCATAACTGCAACAGACAGAGGAGAATGCTGGAGCCGCGCAGTTTACCGAGACCGGGCAATGGACCAAACGGGGAGAGCAACACGAGGGGGCTGAGGAGGAATGGAGACACCACTGGAGCCACCTTTACAGGGGAAGTCTGTGCAGCAGCCAGTAGGTGAGAGCAATACAGCGAGGCCTCACCTAACTACATGTTACTGTCGGGACAATCTGAGTGTGCTCAGTAACAACTTTACACACATGCCGCTCCACTCGGGGGGGGGGGGGGGCGTGATGGCCACCCTCAGTCCGCACAGCTTCAACACAGCATGCCAGTGAGGGTGGTGGTGCACTAGGGTGGGTTCCCTTTGGAGATGACTCCACTTTTGGGCCTCTTTTTGGGGCCCAGAAATTTGGCTTATACACGAGTATATAAGGTACGTCCATTGAGTTCAACCAGAAAATAAAGTACAAACCCAGCCTGCTCCCTCACATATCCCTGTTGATCCAGAGGAAGGCAAAACCACTCTTACAAGGCATGCTCCAATTAGCCCCAAAAGGGAAAAAATTCCTTCCTGACTCCAGTTGGCAATCAGATAAAATCCCTGGATCAACACCACTGGGCATTACCTAGTAATTATAGCCATGGATGCCTCGTGATGCTGCCTCGGTCACTGTCCCTCCCAAATGTTATATGTTTAAATATTCTACCTTTCCAGCCACCTGCCACTAGTGTCCAGCTGCTTCCACATTCGTGGCCCACTTGCTGTCGGCATAAAATATGTGGTGCGTGTGTGATGTCACACACACGCACCACGAGATAAGTATGGTACGAGTTTTTATTAAAGGACTATTATCACGAAAACTTGTAAAATGTAAAATACATGTAAACATATACAAATAAGAAGGATTTTAGCGAGCAAATTGAGGAATAAATTACTTTTCTCCTATGTTAATGTAATTTACAGTAGGTAGCAGAAATCTGACAGAACCGACAGGTTTTGGACTAGTCCATCTCTTCATGGGGGATTCTCAGCAAGGCCTTTATTCTATACTAGCTGATGACCCGGCGTCGCCCGGGTATGTATTTGGCTGGTGCTGACTCTGCCCACTTTTTATAACCCTAACACACAAACACTCAATGACCAAGTTTGTGAGCATTGGGGTCTTTGGCATCAATAATTTGTATATTCCCATAGAAATTAAACAAATCAGATTGGCTATGTGGGGCTATGCCCCTCTCCAGCATTTAAAACCCCAGTGACCAAAATTACCAACTGTAGCAGGTTTGAGGCATCTGCTATTAACAGTGTAAAAATGGCAGCAATTTAAATATTCCCCTTGAAAATCAACAGATGAATTTTGATTAGCTATTATAGGCTCCACCCACTTCCCTGAATATTAATCTCAGTCACCCAGTGACCATCTGTGCAAAGTTTGAGAACCCTGCCATAAACAGTGTAAAAAGGGTTGCAGTTTATATTTTCCCAGTGGAATTAGTTTTTGGCTCCGCCCACTTTTTGTAACTTGGACACACAGTCACTCAATGACCAAGTTTCTGTGCTGTGGAGTCCCTGGCATCAATAATTTGTATTTTCCCAGTGAAATGAAACAAATCTGCTGTTTGTGGCTCTGCCCCATTTCTGAATTTAAAACCCAGTGACCCAATGACCAACTTTACCAGGTTTGAGGCTTGTGCCATTAGCAGTGCAAGAATGGCAGCAATTTAATTATGCCCCTTGAAAATCAACAGGTGAATTTTGATCGGCTTTATTAGGCTCCACCCACTTTTCTGAATATTAATCCCAGCCACCCAGTAGCCAACTGTGCAAAGTTTGAGAACCCTGCCATTAACAGTGAAGAAGGGCTGCAGTTTACATTTTCCCAGGGAAATCTGTTTTTCACTCCACCCAGTTTTTGTAACCTTGACACACAGTCACTCAATGACCAGTTTGTGAGCTTTTGGGTTCCTGGCATCAAAATTGTGTGAATAGAAGCAGTTTATCCAGCAACGAAATCTGATTGGCTGTTTGGCTCCGCCCCTTTAGGGAATTTGAACCCTGGTCACTTAATGAGCTACTGTAGCAGGTTTGAGGCCTCTGCCATTAACAGTGTAAGAATGGCAGCAGTTTCAATATTCCCTTTGAAAATCAATAGGTGAATTTTGATTGGCTGTTGTAGGCTCCACCATCTTTTCTGGATATTAATCCCAATCACCCAGTGACCAACTGTGTCAAGTTTGACAACCCTGCCATTAACAGTGTAAGAATGGCTGCAGTTTATATTTTCCGATGTAAAAAGTTGTTTTGGCTTTGCCCACTGTTTATAACCTTGACTTACATAGTTACATAGTTACATAGTTATTTTGGTTGAAAAAAGACATACGTCCATCGAGTTCAACCAGTATAAAGTACAACACTAGCCTGCTCCCTCACATATCCCTGTTGATCCAGAGGAAGGCGAAAAAACCCTTACAAGGCATGGTCCAATTAGCCCCTAAAGGGAAAAATTCCTTCCCGACTCCAGATGGCAATCAGATAAAATCCCTGGATCAACATCATTAGGCATTACCTAGTAATTGTAGCCATGGATGTCTTTCAACGCAAGGAAAGCATCTAAGCCCCCTTTAAATGCAGGTATAGAGTTTGCCATAACGACTTCCTGTGGCAATGCATTCCACATCTTAATCACTGTTACTGTAAAGAACCCTTTCCTAAATAAATGGCTAAAACGTTTTTCCTCCATGCGCAGATCATGTCCTCTAGTCCTTTGAGAAGGCCTAGGGACAAAAAGCTCATCCGCCAAGGTATTATATTGCCCTCTGATGTATTTATACATGTTAATTAGATCCCCTCTAAGGCGTCTTTTCTCTAGACTAAATAAACCCAGTTTATCTAACCTTTCTTGATAAGTGAGACCTTCCATCCCACGCATCAATTTTGTTGCTCGTCTCTGCACCTGCTCTAAAACTGCAATATCTTTTTTTGTAATGTGGTGCCCAGAACTGAATTCCATATTCCAGATGTGGCCTTACTAGAGAGTTAAACAGGGGCAATATTATGCTAGCATCTCGAGTTTTTATTTCCCTTTTAAGCTTTAGCTGCAGCTGCTTGGCATTGAGTACGATTATTTAACTTGTTGTCAATGAGTACTCCTAAGTCCTTCTCCAAGTTTGATGTCCCCAACTGTATCCCATTTATTTTGTATGGTGCTAGACCATTAGTACGTCCAAAATGCATGACCTTACATTTGTCAACATTGAATTTCATCTGCCATGTATGTGCCCATATAGCCATCCTATCCAGATCCTGTTGCAATATGACACTATCTTCCTGAGAGTTAATGATTCTGCACAATTTTGTATCATCTGCAAAAATAGCAACATTGCTCACTACTGCATCTACTAGGTCATTAATAAATAAATTGAAGAGCACTGGACCCAGAACAGACCCCTGTGGGACCCCACTGCTAACAGTCTCCCATTTTGAGTATGATCCATTGACCACAACTCTTTGTTTTCTGTCCATTAGCCAGTTCCCTATCCATGAACACAGACTCTTCCCCAGTCCTTGCATCCTCAACTTTTGCACCAGACTTTTGTGGGGAACAGTGTCGAAGGCCTTTGCAAAGTCCAAGTATATCACATCTACAGCATTCCCAATATCCATATTAGCATTCACTACCTCATAAAAGCTGAGCATGTTAGTCAAACAGGACCTGTCTTTAGTAAACCCATGTTGATGCTGAGAATAAGATTATTTTCTACTATGAAGTCATGTATAGTATCTCTTAGTAACCCCTCAAATAGTTTGCATACAACTGATGTTAAACTTACAGGTCTATAATTTCCTGGATCAGATTTTTTGCCCTTCTTAAATAATGGGAAAACGTGGGCTGTACGCCAATCCACTGGGACTCTGCCAGTTGCAAGAGAGTCACAAAAGATAAGATAAAGGGGTTTATCTATAACTGAACTTAATTCCCTTAGGACCCGAGGATGCATGCCATCCGGGCCAGGTGCCTTGTCTATTTTTAATTTATTTAGTCTTGCCTTCACTTCTTCCTGCGTTAAGTATTTAATATTACAGTTAGAAGATTGAGACTCTTCCGCCTCTGTAGTTTGCAACAGTGCTGTTTCTTTTGTGAAGACAGAAGCAAAGAAAGCATTTAATAACTCTGCCTTACCTTGGTCATCCACCATTGAGTTCCCATCCTCATCCTTTAGGAGTCAACCTTTCTTTTTTTAGAGTTAATGTACTTGTAAAACTTTTTGGGGTTAGATTTGATATCCTTAGCGATTTGTTTTTCAGCTTCAATCTTTGCCTGCCTAATTTCTTTTTTACAATTTTTATTGCACTCCTTATAATTGCTTAGTGCAGCCTCGGTCCCCTCCTGTTTTAAGACCTTATAGGCATTCTTTTTCCTCTTCATTTTATCTTTAACCTTTCTATTCATCCATAGAGGCCTTTTTTTATTCCTAGACATTTTGTTTCCATATGGGATATACATACTACAGTATTGATTGAGTATAAGTTTAAAAGCTTGCCATTTCCCTTCAGTGTCTTCCCCTTGTAGTACATTATCCCAGTTCACCAAACTTAGTGCCTGCCTAATTTGAGTGAACTTTGCTTTTCTAAAGTTCATAGTTTTAGTGGTCCCGCTGCCCCTTGGCCTATCAGTCACCAGCTCAAACGTTATCATGTTGTGATCACTATTTCCCAAATGTTCTTGAACCTGCACATTTGATACATTATCTGGTCTATTAGAAATGATCAGATCCAGTAACGCATTCCCCCTAGTTGGTTCAGTTACCATTTGAGTCAAGTAATTGTCCTGTAGTGCTGCCAGAAATCTGCTGCTTTTACCAGAATGGGTAGCCTCAATACTCCAGTCAATGTCTGGAAAGTTGAAGTCGCCCATAATTATGACCTCATTTTTACCTGCAGCTTTTTCAATCTGCTGTAGTAATCGCAGTTCTGCAGCTTCATTAATAAGAGGTGGCCTGTAGCATACCCCAATAAGCAATTGGCAACTTTTATTTCCACCATGAATATTTACCCAAACGGACTCCACATCTTCGCAATCTTCCTCCATCTCATCGTTGAGGACAGCTGTAAGAGAATTCTTAACAAAGAGACAAACCCCTCCACCTTTTTTCCCTGTTCTATCCCTCCTAAACACATTGTATCCTTTTAAATTAGCTATCCAGTCATGGCTTTCATCCATCCATGTCTCGGTTATTCCCACAATGTCATAGCCTTTGTCATTCAGAATGAACTCTAGTTCGTCTATTTTATTTGCAAGGCTCCGAGCATTGGTTACCATGCACTTTATATTTTTACCACCACATTTACCAATTTTGTTTACATGAAATTGGCTACTTGAATTTTTACCAACCTCCTTAATCTTTACACTGTCCCCACCCCCCTCTCCACCCTCCATAATGATAGGTTCCCACTGTCTTTTTACCTCATCTTGTCTATGTATTGAGACTTTATCCTCCCGCCTCCCCCCAGATCCTAGTTTAAAATCTCCTCCAACCGTTTAGCCATCTTCTCCCCCAATGCAGCTGCACCCTCCCCATTAAGGTGCAGCCCATCCCTGCTGTAGAACCTGTAGCCGACTGCAAAGTCTGCCCAGTTCTCCAGGAACCCAAACCCTTCCTTCCTACACCAATTTCTCAGCCACTTATTTAACTCCCTAAGCTCCCTCTGTCTCTCAGATGTAGCACGTGGCACTGGCAGTATTTCAGAAAACACCACCTTGGAGGTCCTTGCTTTAAGTTTATCTCCAAGTACCTGAAAATCATTTTTGAGGACCTTCCATCTCCCACTAACTTTGTCATTGGTGCCAATGTGTACCATGACAGCCGGGTCTTCCCCAGCCCCACCCAGTAATCTGTCAATTCTTTCCGCTACATGCCGAACCCGAGCACCCGGGAGGCAACAGACTGTACGGCATTCGCGTCACTCAATGACCAAGTTTATGAGCTTTGGAGTCCTTGGCATCAATAAGTTGCATTTTCCCATTGAAATGAAACAAACCTGATTGGCTGTTTGTGGCCCGCCCCCTTTTCAGAATGTTAACCCCAGTCTCCCAGTGACTGACTTACCAGATTTGAGGCCTCTGCCATTAACCTCCTTGCCGGTTTTCCCGACCTGAGCTCGGGGTAGAAAAAATAAGCTATTAGCGTTGATCCCGAGCTCAGGTCGGGGTAGGCATTGCAGAGCTTTACCTTTAGTTGTGGAGTCCCGCGCGCGATCTCGCTGCGCAGCGGGACTCCAGCCTCTCTCCCCGGCAGTGTGGGGTCTTTCCCTGGCCGCCGTGATCCCCCATGTCCCCGCTATTCTTCCGGGGACCCGGCAGCCAGTTGGAGCAGCGCAGCCGTGGTGGTGGCAGCAGAGCGGTGGTGGCAGCGTGACGTCATCGGGGGCGGGGCTAATATTGAAAACGAACTTCTCTATATTAGAGAAATATAGAGAAGTTCGTTTATATGTATATTAGCGCCATCTTGTGGGCAAAGAGAAAACTGCAGCACAGGAGCCCAGGAAGGTAAATTTTTTTTTATTTTGCTGCAGATCTCCCTACCAGAATGATTTTTTTCAGGTTTTAGGGTCTGAAAGAGTGGAAAAAAATTGCACTGCTTTTAGACCCTAAAATCTGGAAAGAATCAGACCGCCAAGGAGGTTAAGAGTGTAAGAATGGCAGCAATGTAAATATTTCCATTGAGAATCAATGGGTTAATTTTGATTGGGGGTTGTTGGGGGTGGGTGGGTTGTAGGCTCCACCCACATTCCTGAATAATAATCCCAGTCATCCAGTGACCAAATGAGTCAAGTTTGAGAACCTTGCCAATAACAGAATGGCTAAAATCAATCTAACAAATCTGATTGGCTGTCTGTGGCTCCACACCCTTTAGTGAATATGGACCGGTCAATGTGCGAAGTGGCCACGGCGCTGCGGCCAACGTCCGAAATGAGCAGAATCCTGGCGACCCCCCCATCATTTTCCCCGGCCCTGCCTCCCTGTTATTGGCTTCTGACAGCCGGGGGACACATGCGTCCCCCCCCCCAGAGTCGTTCGTGGCTGCAGGAAGGCAGAGGCAGGAAAGCAGGAATTTGTTCGTCCCTGCAGAGTGGGTGCTGACAGAAGCAATGTCTGCAGTGCTCCCCGCTCTGCTTTCCTGCAGCCATGAACGACTCGGGGGGGGGGGGGGGGCACTCGTTTGTCTCCAGCTGACTGAAACCCGATAGCAAGGAGGCAGGGGGCGGAGCCAGCGCCGGGGAAAATGATCGGAGCCGCCAGGATTCGTCTTATTTTGGTCATTGGCCGTAGCGCCGCGGCCACTTCGCACATTGACCGTCCAGAACCCGAAGTGGCCAGCCACAACGCGAAGTGGGGGTAAAGACCAACCCTGAAAATGATTTATGCAATGATGCTGGCCAGACTCCCTGCTCACTGCACACTTTTTTGGCAGTTGAACAGAGCAACTGTCATTCACTAAATGCTTTTGAAAATAAAGAAAACCCTGAGAATCCCCCATAAGGAGATGGGCTAGTCCGAAACCTGTTGGTTCTGACAGATTTCTACTACCTACTGTAAGTAACCGCAACATGGGAGAAAAGTAATTTATAGCTCATTTGACTGTGGAAGAAACGTACTTCTTATTTGTATGTATTAAAAATGTATTTTAATTACTTCCCCTCCCCCTAAATGAGTAACTACATCCCTGCAAAATGCCATATCGCCGTGCAAGGACACAGCTACTATGCCCTTTCCCGATTGCCTCCCTGCGCGTCTCCCGCGATCTTTACCGCTGCTAAACGTTAGCCGGGAGATCAATGACATGGGAATGAATGGGAATCATAGTTCCCATTCATTGATCTAAGTCCCCGTGTAAATGACCGCAGCCGTCCATTAGACGGTGCCACCATTCACAAAAACCTAAGCTTACACATGCACGCATTACTTCCTCTTTGCGTAATAATACTACGCATAGGGAAGTTATATGCGAGGACATCTTGTGGCCAAATAGTAAAATTACATCTACACACATTTTTTTAACATTTAAAATGAACCCCTTACCTACCACACTCCCCAATAGTTACCCCCAAAAATGTTTGATAAAAAAAAAAATATAAATAGTTACCTTAGGGACTGAACTATTTTTAATATGTATGTCAAGAGGGTACATTATTGTTACTTTTAAATTATGGGCTTGTAATTAGGGATGGAGGGAAAACTGAAAAAATGCACCTGTATTTCCAAATAAAATATTGACGCCATACATTGTACTAGGAAAAAAATTTAAATGTTGCAATAACTGGCACAAATGGGCAATAGTAATAACTATAATGGCCGAAAAATGAGAAATAATGAATTTTTTAGATTTTTTTCTGATTATTCCCATTAAAATGCATTTAGAATAAAATAATTCTTAGCAGAAAGCGCCCCCGAAATAAAACCTAATTGGTGGCGAAAAAAACAAGATATAGATTGTTTTGTTGTGATAAGTACCGGTAGTAATAAAGTTATAGGCGAATAAATGGAGCGCTGACAGGTGAAAATTGCTGTTTTTTTAAGGGGAAAACGCTTGGAGGTGAAGTGGTTAAATTTTACCATTTTCTCGATAGTGGTCCTTTAGGCTTCTTGCACACCAAGACGTTGCGTTAGGTGGCACGTTAAGGTCGCATAACGTGCACCTAACACAACGTTTGGTGCTGCAAGAGCCGACGGTAGAGTGAGCCGCGTTAGGCGGCTCGATTCCCATAATGTCTCCCAGAGTGGCGCTGATTGGCCAGCGGGACCACGTGATGCGGAGCGAGACACTCCGCATCACGTGGTCCCGCCGGCCAATCAGCGCCCGCCAGTGCAGTGAATATTAAGTAGCCATGTGCGCGGCTACTGTAGCTGGCTCTCCCCGCCTCCTCTCCGCCCCCCATTGCGCATGTGCAAACAGTCTAACGCGGCTATAGCCGCTCCAACGCCGTAGCATGCTGCACTTTGCAGAGAACGTGCAGCGTTACATGTAACGCAACGTGGGCTGTGTGAACAGCCCACTTGTGTTACATTGCTGTGCGTTGGGGGAGCGTTACAGGCGCACTAACGTGCGCCTGTAACGTCTTGGTGTGTAAGCAGCCTTAAAGTACCATTTCTGTGCCAGTAAAGTTGAATCAAATTTGTACTGCAAACTGCAAAAGCTTGCTGTGGTGTTTCAAAGAAATGATTGTCCTCTTAACCATACAAGTGTTGAAATTGGGTGCAGTGGACTACCCTATGAAAGACTGTTTTTGCCCTTCCCATTGAAAGGAGCCTTCCCAAATCTATATTTATACAAATTGGTGATCAGTGGCGTAGCTAAGGTGCTCTGGGCCCCAGTTCAAGTTTTGCATTGCCCACCCTATACACAATTGATATGTCGCACCAAAACCTGCCAAGGATAACACAGTGTCAGCGGTGCAAGAAAGGGATGGGGAACAGCTTGTTAATGATTACTACTATTTAGTGCATCTATAGAAGTGATTATTACTAGCACAGGACGATTGTGCAGCCAAGAAAGAGTTTGAAGCCGGTTTCACACTGCAGCCACACCGCACCGCCAGAAACAGACCTTCGGGGAATACCACATTGCTAATCGGTATTGCCCGTCTGGCATCCAGCCAAACAGGAAGTGACACTTCCTGTTCGGCAATCGATGACGTGCGCAGAGTAGTATTTTTAAAATACGCTTCTGCGCATACCATATTTGCCACACTGCACCACCACAGTGTGAAAGGGCCCTGACATTGGGACACAAGTTACAATTTTTTCTTTATACGACGGAACGATCCAATTTTCCTGTTGAGTGAAAGATGTTTGACCTACCACACACGTGTCTTCAAGATTGCCGCAATATCATGGAAATTTTTTTTGAATGGGTGAAAAAGTTGTTTGGATTGAAAAACATTACACACAATAATCGACTCCATTCATATTCAAAAAATCAGTTTGATTTTTTTGTAATATAAATACCATGGATTTTTCAGTTTTTTCTCATGCTATCATGCATGCTTGTTGAGAGGCTATGGCTAAAAGTATTAGAAACACAGGATCCACAGTAGAGTCAGGCAACTGACATTATTTTAAGTATTTTATTCTAAAAGGAAAAAAATCCATATCCTTCTCAGTTTAGGTTCCCTTTAAAACTTAGTTTAACCTCTTCAGGACCATAGGCTTACACCCCCTAGTGACCAGGCTATTTTTTGCAATTTAGGCCACTGCAGCTTTAAGGCCTTGCTGCAGGGCCATACAACTCAGCACAGCCCCCTTTTCTGCCCACCAACAGAGCTTTTGTGTTGGTGGGGTCTGATCCCTGCCGGCATGTTTATTTATTTATTTTTTACAATAAATGTGTCTATTTTTTTAATGATTTTATAATAACCCTGCCTCCCTCCCCCCGCTAGCCAATGACAGCGAGTGGCTGTCATAGGCATTAGCCTATAACAGCCGCTTGCTCCTGTGCCTCCAGAGGGATAAGCCGAGTGATACGGCTGTCCCCAGTACAGCGCTGCGATTTAAGGTTGCAGCGCTGTATAGTGTATATAGACTGCGGTTTCGTATCTAACAGTCTCCTAGCGGCGATCGCCGCTGGGAGACTGATGACAGAGTCAAGTGGAGATGCGCAAGCATCGACGCGGACAATCTCTGCAAAAACACTCCCCCAGAACTTGACGCCAATTGGCGTTAGGAGGTCCTGGGGGAGCCACCGTGTTCATGCCCATCAGTGTGACGCGGGCGTTAGAAGGTTAAACTGAACCTGAGAGTAAGGAAAAAAAATGCTGATTAGTCCCTTGCCGCGATCCTCTGCTGCCTGCAGCCTCCGCAATTTGGCCTGTTAACTTTGCGAGCTGAGGGCTTACTGCCCATGCCTAGCTCATGCGTGTGCCCCATCGTGCTCCTGTTGTCATGAGCGTTTTGCACCTGTGGGAGCGTGCGTGGCTGGACTGCGTCTACACTGCCTGGCTTCGACTAAATAAATTACTGGGCCAGATTGCGGAGGCTGAAGGCGGACGACGGCGGCAAGAGAGCGATCAGTCTGAAGGGGGCTGGAGGAAGCCCCAGGTATGTATAAAACTTTTCTTTTTTTTTTTTTTGTCTCAAGTACACGTAAAAACACTTTTTTTTCTTTGACCACCCATTGATTTCAGATTCATAATTTAAAATAAAAAACCCAAGCACAACACAATTTTATTATAATTCAACCTAACAATCATTTTTCCATATTTATTATTTTTACAATACATACCATAAATATTTCCATCCTTTTTTTATTATATACATATACAAACAATAAATGAAGTTTGATATGTACTGAATAGTTGCATATAAATTTGACAATCTATCACACACCATACAATTCTTGGTTAAGTTGGTCTAATTTTACTAAAACGTCTGATCTCAAAGAGCTGAAAAAATTGTAACATTTGTTCAGGTTTTTCAGTTGAAACCCCCCCCCCCCACCCCCCCCCCCCCAAAAAAAAACAAAACTTTTAAACTTTTCAGTACAACCATTAGTTCTCATCGATTTGAGGTAAAGTCTAACAGAAAAAAAATGTTATGTGTATAGCCAGTTAGGTGGCTGTTTGTGTGTATGTACAGTGGGTTGCAAAAGTATTCGGCCCCCTTGAAGTTTTCCACATTTTGTCACATTACTGCCACAAACATGCATCAATTTTATTGGAATTCCACGTGAAAGACCAATACAAAGTGGTGTACATGTGAGAAGTGGATCAAAAATCATACATCATTCCAAACATTTTTTTTAAATAAATAACTGCAAAGTGGGGTGTGCGTAATTATTCGGCCCCCTGAGTCAATACTGTGTAGAACCACCTTTTGCTGCAATTACAGCTGCCAGTCTTTTAGGGTATGTCTCTACCAGCTTTGCACATCTAGAGACTGAAATCCTTGCCCATTCTTCTTTTCAATACAGCTCCAGCTCAGTCAAATTAGATGGACAGCAATTGTGAACAGCAGTTTTCAGATCTTGCCACAGATTCTCGATTGGATTTAGATCTGGACTTTGACTGGGCCATTCTAACACATAGATATGTTTTGTTTTAAACCATTCCATTGTTGCCCTGGCTTTATGTTTAGAGTCATTGTCCTGCTGGAAGGTGAACCTCCGCCCCAGTCTCAAGTCTTTTGCAGCCTCCAAGAGGTTTCTTCCAAGTTTGCCCTGTATTTGGCTCCATCCATCTTCCCATCAACTCTGACCAGCTTCCCTGTCCCTGCTGAAGAGATGCACCCCCCGAGCATGATGCTGCCACCACCATATTTGACAGTGGGGATGGTGTGTTCAGAGTGATGTGCAGTGTTAGTTTTCCGCCACACATAGCGTTTTGCATTTTGGCCAAAAAGTTCCATTTTGGTCTTATCTGACCAGAGCACCTTCTTCCACATGGTTGCTGTGTCCCCCACATGGCTTGTGGCAAACTGCAAATCTGACTTCTTATGCTTTCTGTTAACAATGCCTTTCTTCTTGCCTCTCTTCCATAAAGGCCAACTTTGTACAGTGCATGACTAATAGTTGTCCTATGGACAGAGTCTCCCACCTGAGCTGTAGATCTCTGCAGCTCGTCCAGAGTCACCATGGGCCTCTTTACTGCATTTCTGATCAGAGCTCTACTTGTTCGGCCTGTGAGTTTAGGTGGATGGCCTTGTCTTGGTAGGTTTACAGTTGTGCCATACTCTTTCCATTTCTGAATGATCACTTGAACAGTGCTCCGTGGGATGTTCAAGGCTTTGGAAATCTTTTTGTAGCCTAAGCCTGCTTTAAATTTCTCAATAACTTGATCCCTGACCTGTCTTGTGGGTTCTTTGGACTTCACGGTGTTGTTGCTCCCAATATTCTCTTAGACAACCTCTGAGGCCCTCACAGAGCAGCTGTATTTGTACTGACATTAGATAACACACAGGTGCATGCTATTTAGTCATTAGCACTGATCAGGCAATGTCTATAGGCAACTGACTGCACTCCGATCAAAGGGGGCCGAATAATTATGCCCACACCACTTTGTAGTTATTTATTTGTAAAATATGTTTGGAATCATTTATGATTTTCGTTCCACTTCTCATGTGTACAGCACTTTGTGTTGGTCTTTCACGTGGAATTCCAATAAAATTGATTCATGTTTGTGGCAGTAATGTGACAAAATGTGGAAAACTTCAAGGGGGCCAAATACTTTTGCAACCCACTGTATATGTACACTTGCAGAAACATATGCACCTTTGGTGCATAATGTGCCCTGTAAAATTTCCTCCAGTCGTAAAAAATCTTACAACCTGTGATTTGCTAATTTAGTAATTACAGAGTTCCCCAACCATTTCCTCAAGGCCCACCAACTCTACATGTTTAGCAGAAAACCCACAAACATGCACTGGGGAGGTAATTAGCAGAGCTGATTAACTACCTCAGTGGATTTCCTCAAAACATGCACTGTTGGTGGGCCTTGAGGACATGGTTGGGGAACACTTTAATGGAATTAACAGAAACATATCATTAAAGCTGGCCATACACTGGCCCGATTTGCGGCCGTTTCGACAGCAGATTCGATCACTGGGATTGAATCTCCTGCCAATTGTGCGCGCTAAACGCACCCGTCGATCCGATTTCCTCCCGAAATCGGATCGGTCCGTCGATCGCGGCGTGCGGAAAAATACCGTCGATCGCCCGCGGGTAGGGAGCGCGTCGCTAGCGGCGGCGATCCAATTAGGTATGCATTACCTGACGCTGGCTCCCGGGCATCTTCTCCGCGCTGCACGGCTCTGTTCCTGCTTCCATCCCAGCGTACATTAACTTCCTGTGTCACTGCAGTGACCAGGAAGTTCAAATAGAGGGCGCTCTATTTGAACTTCCTGGTCACGGAGTGACACAGTGTACTCTGGGATGCGGTGCGGGGTGCAGCGCGGAGAAGAGGACCCGGAGCCAGCTTTAGGTAATGTATACGGGGGGGGGACAGGACAGGCGGCAGGAGCAGCACAACAGATTGTGATCGGTTTCAGGCTGAAACCGATTCATAATCTGTTTGCAGTAAAGGCAGCCATACGATCCCTCTCTGATCAGATTCGATCAGATAGGGATCTGTCAGCTGGTCGATCTAATGGCAAATCGACCAGTGTATGGCTACCTTTATTTTGAACTTGGCAGGACCTTGTGGCTCTGCTAAATAATACAGTGTCTGAGCTAATCCAAATAGTTCTAAAGATGTCATTATTATTACAGTAGAATCCCTTTATAGCAAATTCCAAGGGACCAGGAAAAGTAGTTTACTATATCAGAAGTTTACTTTGTCAGAATTGGTCATACATAGTATATTTATACAGGCACGTTGGCTGGGACCTGAGGAATGAGTTTACTATATCCAGAGGTTTGCTATATCAGAGTTTACTATTATAAGATTCTACTGTAATATATTATCAAGTGTGAGCATACGACATGCATCTTAGTCATTAACCCTCCTGGCGGTCTATTAAAACCCGCCAGGGAGCAGTGCAGCAGTTTAAATTGTTTTTTTTTTTTAAATCATGTAGCTAGCCCAGGGCTCGCTACATGATAGCTGCTGTGCAGCGGCATCCCCCCACCCGCTTCGATCGCCTCTGGCGATCTCCAATCAGGAAATCCTATTCAAAGAACGGGATTTCCTGGAGGGCTTCCCCCGTCGGCATGGCGATGGGCAGGATGACATCATCAACGTCATCGACGTCGTGATTGGGAGTCCTTGGGAGTCCCGATCCACCCCTCAGCGCTGCCTGGCACTGATTGGCCAGGCAGCGCACGGGGTCTGGGGAGGGGCGGCGCGGCGAGCGGCGGCTAATCGGCGCGGAGTGGCGGCGATCGGAGTGCACACGCAGCTACCAAAGTGCTAGCTGTGTGTTGCAAAAAAAAAAAAAAATATGCAGATCGGCCCAGCAGAGCCTGAGAAATCCTGCGCGGCTTACCCAGAACTACGTTCAGGGTAACCGCCAGGAAGGTTAAACCAACTACGTACTTCCAGCCCCTCAATACTTCTTTATTGAAATATGACTTCTTCCATAGAGCCCACGAGATATAAAACAGGCTTCATTTACAAAATTATTGCAATAAAATTGATTAAGCATGTAAAATGCACGCAGCTCAGCTTTTGCAATATACAGCAGAGTCCCAGTTATCCAGAACTCAACCAACCAGAACAAATCTTCGGCAGAACTCACAGTGGTGAAGGCCAGCTTTTTGTAGGCTCTGCTGTGCTTTAAGGCCTGGTGCACACCAGAGGAGTTTTTTTGAGCGTTTTGAGTTTTTAAATCTGCTGCTAATGTTATCCTATGTGTCTGTGCACACTGGAGCAATGAGGTTTTGTAAAAAACCCCATAGCATTACATTGGGAAGAGCTTTTGAAACCTCTAAAAGCTCTTCCCAATGTAATGCTATGGGGTTTTTTAACAAAACCTCATTGCTCCAGCGTGCACAGACACATAGGATAACATTAGCAGCAGATTTAAAAACTCAAAACGCTCGGAAAAACTGCTCTGGTGTGCACCAGGCCAAAGGCCCGGTGCACACCAAAACCACTAGCAGATCCACAATACGCTAGCGGTTTTGGGAGCTGATTTCAGAGCGATTCTAGGTATGTTTAGAGAGGTTTTCTAAACATACCTAGCGGTTTTGGGTGCGTTTTTGTGTAGCAGATTACACATATTGTTACAGTAAAAGCTGTTACTGAACAGCTACTGTAACAAAAATGCCTGGCAAACCGCTCTGAAGTAGCATTTTTCAGAGCGGTTTGCGTTTTTCCTATACTTTACATTGAGGACGAAATGCTTCCGAAATCCGCAAACGCCCCTCCTGCTGCGCGTTTGCGGATTTCGGAAGCGTTTCGTCCTCAAAAAACTCAAACCGCCGGTGTGCACCATCCCATTGCAATACATTAGCCAAGCGTTTTTATAGGCGGATGTGGCCGGCGGATCGCTCCAAAATCCGCTCGGTGTGCACTGGGCCAAAGACTGGATTCCATGGCCTTCACAAGGTGAATATACTTTCAATTACTGTATTTTAACACTTAATATAGAGTTCATAGGATATATACAGAGTCAGGGATTGTACTGTATAAACTAGGCCTATTTGTAACATTCGGTCTCAAGCAACCAGAAAGCACACTTATCCGGCACCAGCCAATCCCTGTGGGTGCCGGATAATGGGGACTTTGCTGTATTCACTTGTACAACTTACTTGGCATTCAATGCACTTCTCTTCTTAGGCGTCATATATTTATTGGAAGTAGAGCATCAGAACAGATCTGGCCAAAAGACCTGGAACAGAACAAGCTGAAATTGCAACACTACAGGACAGTTACCTGACTCAAATGATAACGGAACCAACTAGGGGGAATGCGTTACTGGATTTGATCATTTCAAATAGACCAGATAATGTATCAAATGTGCAGGTTTAAGAACATTTGGGAAATAGTGATCACAACATGATAACGTTTGATCTGGTAACTGATAGGCCACGGGGCAGCGGGACCACTAAAACTATGAATTTTAGAAAAGCAAGATTCAATCAACTCATTGGTGTGGGTGGGTGATCAGTTTGCCCGCAAGGGGCAGGTTAGGGGCTGATTGTTGGGTGGCAGTGACAGGGGGTGATTGATGGGTGATAGGTGATTGGCAGGTGATTGACAGGTGATCAGTGGGTTATTACATGGAAGGACAGATGTAATTAATGCACTGGTGAATTGATAAGGGGGGGGGGGGTCTGAGGGCAATCTGAGCGTGTGGGCGGGTGATTGGGTGCCCGCAAGGGGCAGCTTAGGGTCTGATCTGATAGGTAACAGTGACAGGTGGTGATAGGGGGTGATTGATGGGTGATTGATGGGTAATTAGTGGGTGTTTAGAGAAGATAACAGATGTAAACAATACATTTGGGAGGTAATCTGACGGCGGGTTTGCGGGCGATCTAATGGTGTGGGTGGGAGATCAGATTGCCCGCAAGGGGCAGGTTAGGGGCTGATTGTTGGGTGGCAGTGACAGGGGGTGATTGATGGGTGATAGGTGATTGGCAGGTGATTGACAGGTGATCAGTGGGTTATTACAGGGAAGAACAGATGTAATTAATGCACTGGCGAATTGATAAGGGGGGGTCAGAGGGCAATCTGAGCGTGTTGGCGGGTGATTGGGTGCCCGCAAGGGGCAGATTAGGGTCTCATCTGATAGGTAAAAGTGACAGGTGGTGATAGGGGGTGATTGATGGGTGATTGATGGGTAATTAGTGGGTGTTTAGAGGAGAGAATAGATGTAAACAATGGATTTGGGAGGTGATCTGATGTCGGATCTGCGGGCGATCTATTGGTGTGGGTGGGTGATCAGATTGCCCGCAAGGGGCAGGTTAGGGGCTGATTGTTGGGTGGCAGTGACAGGGGGTGATTGATGGGTGATTGATGGGTGATTGATGGGTGATTGACGGGTGATTGACAGGTTATCAGGGAAGATAGATGCATACAGTACACAGGGGGGGGGGTCTGGGGAGGGGGTCTGGGGAGAATCTGAGGGGTGGGGGGGTGATCAGGAGGGGGCAGGGGGCAGGGGGGGATATAAAAAAAAAATAGCGTTGACAGATAGTGACAGGGAGTGATTGATGGGTTATTAGGGGGGTGATTGGGTGCAAACAGGGGTCTGGGGGGTGGGCAGGGGGGGGGTCTGAGGGGTGCTGTGGGCGATCAGTGGGCGGGGGGGGGGCAGATCAGTGTGTTTGGGTGCAGACTAGGGTGGCTGCAGCCTGCCCTGGTGGTCCCTCGGACACTGGGACCACCAGGGCAGGAGGCAGCCTGTATAATACACTTTGTATACATTACAAAGTGTATTATACACTTTGTATGCGGCGATCGCGGGGTTAACATCCCGCCGGCGCTTCCGTACGGCCGGCGGGATGTTACGGCGGGTGGACGGAGCCAGTTGCCGGGGGAAGCGCGCGTCATCAATGACGCGATCGCTCCCCCGGCATGCCTAAAGGACGCGCCGCCTGAAGGCGTATTGCGGTCCTTTAGGCGTCCACTTTGCCGCCGCCCATGGGCTGTGGGCGGTCGGCAAGTGGTTAAGGTCAGTGTTCACGACTCCACCAAAAGAAAGAGACTGGGCAAAAACGGCCTGCATGGCAGATATCCAAGGCGCAAACCACTTTTAAGCAAAAAGAACATTAAGGCTCGTCTCAATTTTGCTAAAAAAAATCTCAATGATTGCCAAGACTTTTGGGAAAATACCTTGTGGACCGACGAGACAAAAGTTGAACTTTTTGGATGGTGCGTGTCCCGTTACATCTGGCGTAGAAGTAACACAGCATTTCAGCAAAAGTACATCATACCAACAGTAAAATATGGTGGTATGTGATGTGATGGTGGTATGTAAAATGTGATGGTCTGGGGTTGTTTTGCTGCTTCAGGACCAGGAAGGCTTGCTATGATAGATGGAACCATGAATTCTACTGTCTACCAAAAAATCCTGAAGGAAAATGTCCGGCCATCTGTTCATCAACTCAAGCTGAAGCGATCTTGGGTGCTGCAGCAGGACAATGACCCAAAACACACCAGCAAATGCACCTCTGAATGGCTGAAGAAAAACAAAATGAAGACTTTGGAGTGGCCTAGTCAAAGTCCTGACCTGAATCCTATTGAGATATTGTGGCATGACTTTAAAAAGGCGGTTCATGCTAGAAAACCCTCAAATAAAGCTGAATTACAACAATTCTGCAAAGATGAGTGGGCCAAAATTCCTCCAGAGCGCTGTAAAAGACTTGTTGCAAGTTATCGCAAACGCTTGATTGCAGTTATTGCTGCTAAGGGTGGCCCAACCAGTTATTAGGTTCAGGGGGCAATTTCTTTTTCACACAGGACCATGTAGGTTTTGAGTTTTTTTTCTCACTAAATAATAAAAACCATCATTTAAAACTGCATTTTGTGTTCAATTACGTTATCTTTGACTAATAGTTAACGGTTTTTGATGAGCAGAAACATTTAAGTGTGACAAACATGCAAAAGAATAAGAAATCAGGAAGGGGGCAAATAGTTTTTCACACCACTGTATATCCCATATGGAAAAAAAACATCTAGGAATAAAAAAGGCCTCTATGGATGAATAGAAAAATTAGAAATAAAATGAAGTTGAAAAAGAATGCCTATAAGGTCCTAAAACAGGAGGGGACCGAGGCTGCAATAAGCAATTATAAGGAGTGCAAAAAAGTTGTAAAAAAGAAATTAGGCTGGCAAAGATTGAAGCTGAAAATCAAATTTCTAGAGATATCAAATCTAACCCAAAGAAGTTTTACAAGTACATCAACTCTAAAAAAAGATAGGTTGACTGCATTGGACTCCTAAAGGATGAGTGTGGGAACTCAATGATGGATGACCAAGGTAAGTTAGAGTTATTAAATGCTTTCTTTGCTTCTGTCTTCACAAGGGAAACATCAATGTTGCAAATTACAGATGCAGAAGAGTCTCAATCTTCCAATTGTAATATTAAATAACGCAGGAAGAAGTGAAGGCAAAACTAAATAAATTAAAAATAGACAAGGCACCTGGCCCGGATGGCATGCATCCTTGGGTCCTAAGGGAATTAAGTTCAGTCATAGATAAACCCCTTTATCTTATATTTTGTGGCTCTCTTTCAACTCGCAGAGTCCCAGTAGATTGGCGTACAGCCCACGTTTTCCCATTATTTAAGAAGGGTAGACCAGTCAGCTTAACATCAGTTGTATGCAAACTATTTGAGGGGTTACTAAGAGATACTATACATGACTTCATAGTAGAAAATAATCTTATTTCTCAGCATCAGCATGGGTTTACTAAAGACAGGTCCTGTTTGACTAACATGCTCAGCTTTTATGAGGTAGTGAACGCTAATGTGGATATTGGGATTGCTGTAGATGTGATATACTTGGACTTTGCTAAGGCCTTCGACACTGTTCCCCACAAAAGTCTGGTGCAAAGGTTGAGGATGCAAGGACTGGGGAAGAGTCTGTGTGCATGGATGGGGAACTGGCTAATGGACAGAAAACAAAGAGTTGTGGTCAATGGATCATACTCAAAATGGGTGACTGTTAGCAGTGGGGTCCCACAGGGGTCTGTACTGGGTCCAGTGCTCTTCAATGTATTTATTAAAGTGGTCTGAAACTCTGACATAACATTCAATAAAAATGTGTTTTCCTACTTTTTATTACTTATACAGTTATCATATTTGCTTTTGTGCACACGTAACATTGTCTGTTTACAAATTACAAGTTTCCAAAGTGCAGTTTTTCTTACCCTGAAAGCTGGCATTGCATTTTATTCTTTTTCTATTAAAACTGATTTTTATTATATATTAAAATCTTCTAATGAGCTATTCTGAACACTGTGTGCCTGAAGCAGACACAGTTTCTCAGAGAGTGTTTGTTTACATTCCAGTGTTAATACATTTGTGTTTAACAAGTAAAAAAGAAACTGTTATCTCCAGTTTGGATGCAGATTTGAAGCTTAATAGCAGGAGAAAGTGCTTTGTTTCTGGACCGGTCCATGTGGCAGTGATTGACAGCACCGCTTGCACAGGCGCAGTACAGGCCGATCTCCAGGTCAGCCTGACGTCATCGCCGGGAACCGAGAGGCAGCGGCGGCGAACGGCTCGCCGCAGATGGACATAATGTGAGCTTGGGGCTGGACGAAGCCCTGGGTAAGTAGTCCTTATTTTACTTACAAATGCCTGATAACTCCTTTAAGATGTGGAATGCATTGCCACAGGAAGTAGTTATGGCAAATTCTATACCTGCATTTAAAGGGGGCTTAGATGCTTTCCTCGCGTTGAAAGACATCCATGGCTACAATTACTAGATTATGCCAAGTGGTGTGGATCCAGGGATTTTATCTGATTGCCATCTGGAGTCGGGAAGGCATTTTATCCCTTTTGGGGCTAATTGGACCATGCCTTGTAAGGTTTTTTTTGCCTTCCTCTAGATCAACAGGTATATGTGAGGGAGCAGGCTGGTGTTGTACTTTGCTCTCTGGTTGAACTTGATGGACGTAAGTCTTTTTTCAACACAAATAACTATGTAACAATGTAACAAGTTAATTATCTTAAAACTTCCAAATAATTTTCTACATACTCCTATAAATCCTATTTACTTACAATAAGGTAACATGAAAATTTGCATGAATAGATTAGCCTACTAGATTAGTAATGAATTATTATTGTTATTATATTTATATATTTTTTTCTTTCCTTTCAGGCTTCTATGAGACCAGTGATTTGGACTCCATTTCATCCTCTTCCTCCTCCCTTTGCAGTGATTCTTCATGCCCCACATCTTTTACTGTAATGTCACCACACAGAGTCACTGTGATGAGACCCAGGTCAATAGACTACACTGAACGAAGAAAGGAACTACAAAATGTATGGGCAGGACCAAGAAGACCCACATCAGCAGGTAACCATTCATGACGCACTTGTGTGGATATGCAAAATGTAAATGTAGTCATGCAGGATACGATTGTGGCCCTAGTCATCGAAGGATCAGTTTCTCCTAAATCAGAAATAGTTAAGGGAGCAGTGGTCATTTTATCACATTCTTGCTCCCACTTTTGCCTTTTACTAAGCAGAATGTCATTCAGTGCCTTTGTACTGTGATCAGTCCCAACCAAAACATGAGCACTGGTGGCATCAGGCAGGCTGAGATCAGGACCACCACTTTGTGTTTTTTACCCTTAAGTTTGCTATTAATTACCTCTGAAAATCCTGTTTACATGACAACAAAATCAAGTAAACAGAATGAGTATTAGCATGCTTTAACGTGTAGTGCATTATCTGGGTTGAAGGAGCTCATGAATTCAGAATCTGAATCAGAAACAAGTTTATTCGCCAAACATGACTGGGTCATACCCAGAATTGGGTTTGGCCCAAAAACAGCTCAGAATGAGAAGACATTAAACATTAAGACATCCCCTGACATTAAACAATCATAAGAAGTGATTCAGAACAGGTGAGACAGAAACAGTCAATAATAAGAAATACTAAAACAAATAGCAGCATATACTAAAAAATAGCAGCATGAAACACAGTGTGACATAGGAAACTGGAGCATAAACTTGCAGCAGCTTAATGCGATATGTTACTCTAAGTGTTTTACTGCCATCCTCTATCGTGATCTTTCGCCCACGGCAGTTCTGGGGGGGGGGGGGGGTGAGGGGGAAGATACTGTATAGAGTTCAAGAAATTGACAGCAGAAGGGAAGAAAGAGTTCCCATGCCTAGCCATCTTGGTGGAAATTTTTTTTGGCTGTTCTTAGTTCCCTGTTAAGGTTGTTTCTCGCTGCTCTCTACTCCTCCAGGTTACCAGACTTGTGCGCCGTTTCTTTCCACTTCCTCAGTTGCCCATAGTTTGTTGGAGAACCACGGTTTATTGATTGAGTAAACTTTGAAGGTCTTGATTGGAATGCAAAAGACCTCACAGAATGCAATGTATGAGGTGACAATGTCTGCCCACTCATCCAGGTTTGACGCTACCAGGGCCTTCCAGGCAGTGCAGTTGAAGTATGCCTAAAGTTGAAGCTTAGCCTCGCTTGACCACACTGGTTGATTTAAGGACTGGTTTTGCTGACTCTAGGTGCCTCTTGTAAGTGGGGATCAGGTGAATAAGGCAGTTGTCAGACGAGCCAAGTGCCGTGAGCAGCACCACCTTGTACACAACTTTTAGGACCATATAGCAGTGTTCGAGTCTCTAATTGGACAGGCGACATGCTGATGGTAGCGTGGCAGCTTTTGACAGAGGTTGGCCCTGTTGAAATCATCCATGACAATGAACAGTGAGTCTCCTGCTGCGTAATGGTAGCGCTGAAGTTGCATAGGGCTTGTTTAGTATCAGTGCCAGTTGGTATATATGGCCAAGCGAGGATGTAGCAGGAGAACTTCCTAGGCAAATATAATGGCCTGCAGTTGACCAATAGGAGTTCAATATAAGGTGAGCATTTTCTGGTGAGTACTGAAGTGGTGGGGCACCTTAGGGAGCTGATGTAAAAACAGATGCCACCACCTTTTCTTTTTTTCCAGAGAACGCAGTGTCACAGTCAGCCCAGATAAGACTGAAGTCTGGCAGTTGGAGGGCGTTATCCGGGATGTCGCCATGTAGCCCAGGGGCAGACCCATGATTTTCTAGGGGGGGATTCATGAAAGGTCTCTTTTGGCAAGCCGCGCACTACCGCGCATGCGTTTTCCCACAAAATACACATGATGCACAGCATTTCCCCACAAAATAAACACAATGGGCAGGGTTTCCCTACAAAATACACATGATGCAGTAGTGTTTCGCCAAAATATATATAAAATGTGGCAGTGATTAAGTAGCCAGATAACCCCCCTTATTATGGATAACGAAATTACCCTTTAGTACAGGTGACCAAATGACCCCCCATTTATCGCACAGGTAGCCAGAGGAGGCCCCCCATTTACAGTATAGGTAGCTAGATGACCCCCCAGTTAGGATAGGTAACCACATGATCCCCATTTATAGTATATAGCCAGATGACTCCCTGTTCAGTACATGTATCTAGTAGATTCCCCCTTGTATTTCGCCAAATCCCCCTTGTATATAGCCAGTTTATATAGCCAGATACCCCTTGTATATAGTCAGGGTATATATTCAGACCCCCTTTGCATATAGCCAAGGTATATAGTCAGATCTCCCCTGTATATAGCCAGGGTATATAGCCAGATCCACCGTGTATATAGCCAGGGTATATAGCCAGATCCACCTTGTATATAGCCAGGGTATATAGTCAAAACCCTCTTGTATATAGCCAGGGTATATAGTCAGATCCCCCTTGTATATAGCCACATCCCCCTGGTATATAGCCATATCCCCCTTGTATATAGCCAGATCCCCCCTATATATAGCCAGTGTATAGAGCCAGATCTCCCCTGTATATAGCTACTGTACATAGGAAGATACCCCCTGTATATAGCGAGTTTATATAGTTATATTCCCCCTGTATATAGCCAAATCCTCCCTGTATATAGCCAGTGTATACTGTATATAGCCAGTGTATATAGCCAGATCCCCCCGGTATATAACCAGTGTGTACAGTATATACCCAGACCCCCTGCATATAGTCAGTGTATATAATCAGATCCCCCCCCCCTGTATATAGCCAGTGTATATAGCCAGATCCCCCTGCATATAGCCAGTGTATATAGCCAGACCCCCCTGCATATAGCCAGTGTATATAGTCAGATCCTCCTGTATATGTAGCCAGACCCCCCCCCCCCCCTGTATATATAGCCAGTGTATGTAGCCAGATCTCCCTGCATATAGCCAGTGTATATAGTCAGATCCCCCTGTATATATAGCCAGATCTCCCGCTGTATATATAGCCAGTGTATATAGCCAGATTCCCCTGCATATAGCCAGTGTATATAGTCAGATCCCCCTGTATATATAGTCAGATCCTCCCGTACATATAGCCAGATCCCCCCCCCCCCC
The DNA here is from genome assembly GCF_040937935.1 of Hyperolius riggenbachi. NCBI lineage: Eukaryota > Metazoa > Chordata > Amphibia > Anura > Hyperoliidae > Hyperolius > Hyperolius riggenbachi. Next base: position 158,587,854 of record NC_090656.1, on the reverse strand, counting down.
CCCCTGTATATAGCCACTGTAAATAGCCAGATCCCCCTGTGTATATATATATATATATACACAGAGAGAGAGAGAGAGAGAGAGAGAGAGCCCCCTCCCGAGTCCCCTTGCAGAGAACGCGCAGCGGGCATTTAGTTTACCTTGTCTCTGCGCTCTGGCCGGCTTCTTCATTCTATTTCCTGTTTCACGTCATGGGAAACAGGAAATAGAATGAAGCTGGCCGGAGCGCAGAGACTCAGGTAAACTAAACGCCCGCTGCACGTTCTCTGCACAGGGACTCAGGAGGGGGCACTGATGGAGAGGGAGGAGTGATGTCTGCCTCCCTCCCCGCATTACACTTCAGCGGCTGGAGCCACTATAGGGCATGCGGGGAGAGCAGCAGGGGGGGGATTCGGGGCATCGGTAACCCCCCCCCCTGCGTGCGCCACTGTAGTCACATTTCCATGAGGCAAAGGATTGGTGTATTGCTGCTGATCTTCCTCTTGTCGCTGAGGAGACTGAGTTTGTCCAACTTGTTTAGGAGGGAGCGGACATTCCCCAGGAGGACTGAGGGGATGGATGGCCTCAGGGCTTTCCTTTTCAGTCTTAACCGAGCCCCTGCTCGACTGCCTCTCTTATGCTGTCTCGTCTGAGGTCCGTGAGCAGGGCCTATAATTTTTTGGGCATTGATCTAGACATAGTTAACCAGGGGCCTATCCTCGGGTGGGAGGCAATGCGTGCTTCCCAGAAGATGAGCTGCGACCTACTGTAGGTGGTACATGGGGGCGTTAGATGGCATGGGGCGAGCAGGTCTTGGCGATAATTGTAAGAACCATTCATATCCATCATGGTAAGCAGACTCAAGCAGTAGTTGTGGACAGTTCATAGCATCACATATATGGGCAGGGAGGTACAGCCACGGAAAGACGTGTGGTGGAAGTGGGGAGCAGCAGCAGGCCACAACATGACGAACATGGGCAAAAAGGGTGCAGCAGCAGAACCATAGCTGTTCACAAATTTGGCAGGAAGGGTACAGCAACAGCAGTAGTCTATAGCAAGCAGCCGGTCATAGCAGTATACATTATGGGTATAGAGGGGCAGACAGCAGGGGAAAGTCAGTAACAATCAAGGCATTACAGGTGTGGGTAGGTACAGCATTCATAGGCTAGCTTGGCAGGACTCACTGTGGTTCCAGTGGATTGGGGTGAAATTGCAGGGCCACCCGATCTTTGTGGAAGCGTAGTAGGACGAAGGTCCCGCTCCCTGGACAGAGTGTCCCTTTGCTCCTCCGAGCGTTCCCTTTCTCAATGGAAGAGCCTGTTTGCAGTCAGGTGTGGTTGGTTCAGCGCTGGGGCAGTGGAGGACCTCGTGCAGTGCAGGATGAGGCCTCGCGACTCGGGCCTAAGGAGTGAAGGCAGGCCGCAGGCGGAATCAGATGAGCAGGGAGCCTCACCATCAGCTAATTGACGGGGCGACTCCCCTATTCAATGCTGGCAACCAACTGGAGTCTTCCGTCTGACTGGAACCAGGAGGACGGGGCAGAGGAGCAGCTGCAACCAGGTGTCAGGGGAAGGGGGGGGGGGTTGTGAGAGTCTTCCAGTGACGATTGTGCGGCGGAGGCCAGATTGGAAGGCCCCCCTGCTGTAGCCTCTCTAGTCGCGGGGATGCTGTTTTCAAGGCCGGGGATCAGGGCTCTCTTTCCGTGCGACCACTGCAGTGTAGCGGCTGCAGACCCGCACTGTGGTGGGCCAGAGAGGTCGGGCCCCCCCTTACCACGTGGAGATCCGGGCACTTCTGCCGGGATATGGCCAGCTGGCGAAGACCCCAGAAAGGGATCAGCTGGAGCTAAGAGTTAACAAAAAGTAAGAGTTAATAAAACTTAACAAAAATAAAAAAGTAAAGGTAAACTAAGTAAAAAAAAAAGTAAAAGGGCAGAGCTGTAGATGTGCCGAGGTAGCCTGGAAGTGAATTGGACATGAGCGTACCGAAAGAAATTATTTTGGTCCCAATAGATATTCTTTTGCAAGTTCAGAAGATCAGGTAAGGTTAGTGGTTAGTTTATGAAATGTGAGTGAAATGTGCAGGGTCGCGCCTGGGCGGGTGCTGCGGGTGCATTGCACCCAGGCGCCTCTCTCTGACAGGCGCCGGCGGGTCCTCCGTCCGGCGGAAGGCAAGGAGGGACGGGCAGAAGTCCTCCTTTTTGGACCGCTTAGGCGGCGACCACCGACGCGCTCGCGCAGGCTGCGCGGTGCAGAGCTGGCCTTTGCCCGTGCGGCCAGCAGTGGAAGGAGAGCTGTGAGCAGCGGTGGAGAAGAGGGGGCATCTCCCCCCCCCTCCTTCCCTCACCTTAGTGCTCTCCCTCCCTCGCTCTCCCCTCCAGAACTAATGTACGGGTGGCTGTCAGTGGGCGTAACTTACCTTCCGTCTCACTCCAGCGCCGGAAGTTCTGGTGCCGCTGCTCTGGTCTGGTCCATCCTGCGCCGGCCCTGCATTGAGACGGAGGTAAGTTCCGCCCCTCTGCCAGCCACCGCACATTAGTTCCGGAGGGGGGAGAGCGAGGGAGGGAGAGCACTAAGGTGAGGGAAGGGGGGGGGGAGATGGCCCCCCTTCTCCACCGCTGCTCACAGCTCTTCCTCTTCTCTGCGCTGCTCCCCTCCTGCTGGGGGCACACCTGGCTACCTATTCGGGCACATATACCCCAGACTACATATACTGGGGACATATACACCTGGCTACATATACTGGGCACATATACTGCATACATATACTGGGACATATACACCTGGCTACATATACTGGTCACATATACCCCTGGCTACATATACTGGGCACATATACACCTGGCTACATATACTGGGCACATATACACCTGGCTACATATACCGGGCACATATACCCCTGGCTACATATACTGGGCACATATACCCCTGGCTACATATACTGGGCACATATACCCCTGACTACATATACTGGGGACATATACCCCTGACTACATATACTGGGCACATATACCTCTGGCTACATATACTGGGCACATATACCCCTGACTACATATACTGGGGACATATACCCCTGACTACATATACTGGGCACATATACCTCTGGCTACATATACTGGGCACATATACCCCTGACTACATATACTGGGGACATATACCCCTGACTACATATACTGGGCACATATACCCCTGGCTACATATACTGGGACATATACCCCTGACTATATATACTGGGACATATACACCTTGCTACATATACTGGGCACATATACCCCTGGCTACATATACTGGGCACATATACCCCTGGCAACATATACTGGGCACATATACCCCTGGCTACATATACTGGGCACATATACCCCTGGCTACATATACTGGGCACATATACCCCTGGCTAAATATACTGGGCACATATACCTCTGGCTACATATACTGGGGACATATACCCCTGACTACATATACTGGGCACATATACCCCTGGCTACCTGTTCTCGGGACATCTCTACCCCCTGGCTACCTGTTCTGGGGACATCTATACCGCTGGCCACCTATTCTGGGGACATCTATACCGCTGGCCACCTATTCTGGGGACACCTATAGACCTGGGGCTACCTATTTTTGGGGAACCACTGCTGTCAGATTGAGTGTATTTTGGGGAACTGCTGCCAGGTTAGAGGTGTCTACCATATAAAGGTGGCATTCTGCCTATTTATGTGAAAGGCTGTCTATTTATTTGCCTCATGACTGCTGAATTTGTCTTGTTGGGGGCCTCATGGTTACTGAATTTGTCTTGTTGGGGACCTCATAATTTGTTGAGGGCCTCAAGATCGCTGAATTTGTCTTGTTGGGGGCCTCATGATTGCTGAATTTGTCTTGTTGGGGGCCCCAAGATTGCTTAATTTGTCTTGTTGGGGGCCTCATGATTGCTGAGTTGGTCATGTTGGGGGCCTCATGATTGCTGAATTTGCAGAATTTTGCAAGACAAAAGTTACTACAACAATGTGAATTTTGTGAAACATGAACCTCAGAATTTCCAAATTAATTGAAGCATGAGCTCCCCCACCCCCGCACTTAAAACTACCATGCAAATGTTTGTTTTTATATTGGTTGGCTTAGTGGCCTTTACCTGACATAATTGTTTTCAAACAATAATAATAAGGAATACTGCATTAAAGGGAAGGTTCAGGGAGGGTGGAGGAAAAATAAAAATCAATTTCCACTTACCTGGGGCTTCCTCCAGCCCGTGGCAGGCAGGAGGTGCCCTCGCCGCCGCTCCGCAGGCTCCCGGTGGTCTCCGGTGGCCGACCCGACCTGGCCAGGCCGGCTGCCAGGTCGGGCTCTTCTGCGCTCCAAGTCCTGGTACTTCTGCGTCCCACGCCGGCGCTCTGACGTCATCGGACGTCCGCCGGGCTGTACTGCGCATGCGCAGTGGTTCTGCGCATGCGCAGTACAGCCCGGCGGACGTCCGATGACGTCAGAGCGCCGGCGTGGGACGCAGAAGTACCAGGACTTGGAGCGCAGAAGAGCCCGACCTGGCAGCCGGCCTGGCCAGGTCGGGTCGGCCACCGGAGACCACCGGGAGCCTGCGGAGCGGCGGCGAGGGCACCTCCTGCCTGCCACGGGCTGGAGGAAGCCCCAGGTAAGTGGAAATTGATTTTTATTTTTCCTCCACCCTCCCTGAACCTTCCCTTTAAAGGCGGACAAGCCCATGAACGTGGCGATACGGTATATGGCCTACACTTATGGCTCTAGGCCCCGCATGTGACACTCGCCCCAGGCCCCGCATACTCTAAGGCCGCCTCTGGCGCGGCACAACAGGAAAGATACAGGCAGCCCACCTCACGCTTGGGCTTGGCGGGGGGAGGAGCCGACGACGGCGAGCGAGAGTAGGGTGGCCGCAGGCAGCCTGCAGGCAGCCATAAATATGCAGTGTGTGTGTGACTGCGTCGCACTTGCAGAGCCTCTCAGCCTGAGTCAGTCCAGAGACTAGCAGACTCGCAGGCAGCCAAAGCCAGCCAGCAAGCCCAGCACCCAGCAGAGTGTGTGTGGGTGTGAGAGTGCCGCCCGCCCCGTGCACTCAGTAACTAACAGTGAGTGAGTCACACAGACAGACAGTGGCCCAGGCCATCCCAAAGCGCCTCAGAGAGTCAGCCAGCCTACTAGGCCTGCCGCCTACGCCCACCGTGGTGGTGGTGGTCACAGCCAGCCAGCCAGCCAGAGCTTTACTTCCTCGGCAGAAGTTCTGTCTGGACACAGTGGACGATTACACACTGAGAGAGTGGAGACAAGTGGACGATTACACACTGCCTGCAAAATGTTACATTTTTGTTTTAGAGCATACTGCTCTTTTAGTTCATATAGTATTACTTTTAGGGTTTAAAAATGTTGTACATTTGTTTGCACTGTTAATATTTCATAAATATTTTTTGATGTTTAAATGCTTATACGAGTAGGGATGGATCAGCACCACCTCAGAATCACTTCCTCTCTCTCTCCCATGGTGCCGTCTACCAGGATGTAGCCATATAGTAGACCAAGAGCAGGGAAGGCACCCACCGGAGGAGTATGGTGTGCTATGATCCTAAATAGGTTCCATACATCCACTGGAACATCAATTCATATGAGTAGGGATGGATCAGCAGCACCACCTCACAATGTTGGGATATGCTTTTTGTTTACATTTTTTGTTATAAAAAAAGTTTTCTTTGTTTTGAACATGGTAATGTCTGTCTACTCAGTTTATTTATCTTTAGATTGAAAAATGGATTGAGTCATTGCTATGCATGGAAGAGGGGTAGGAATGGGGTATCACATGCATGCGTAAAGAGGTGGAAGGTGTGGGTGTGATTAGGCAGGACATGGGTGTGGTTATGTGGTTGGATGCGGTTAATTTAACCACTCCCATAGGCGACAGAGAAAATCTTGCACACAGGTGCCAGGCACCCCAGGCTCACCCCTGGAAATGTGTTCTTAAAGAGACTGATACAGATAAAGTTAGACATTACATGCATCCTCTTCTGGTAAAAAGTTATGACCACTTGCTGGGTGTTTAGTTATTAAGTCTAGCCTGCCGCCCCAGCCCTGATAGCCTGCGCTTTTGGCACATAGCCTCTCCCCCTTGCTGATAAGCGCCATGGCGTTCTCTGTATCGGAGATACAGTGTGTCATGGAAAATGCCATAGCAGTCCCTTAAGCACAGAGGTATGTTCATGCTGGATCCACCTACCTCTGTGCATTGGCCATTCCTCTTCTCATCCCCCATGCCTAAAGGGGGACCCATGCAGGGGAATGTCAGTCAGTGGTAATCAAATTCCCACTGTCCGTTCTGCCTGTTTTGTGGCATCTCCCTCCCTAGTACCGATAATCAACTGGTTTGGGGGTGCTGTGACTTGTTGAATAGGTTCTGCCCTCTGCCTGTAGAGCGAGCAGCCAATGAGGAGGGAGTGTCCGCAGCGTAAGCACGTTATTTGAAGTGACAGTCTGGTTATGGCTTACTTTCCTAATGTCTGCAGCTTTTCTTGCTCCTGTCTGCTGGTGATGCTGCTAGCTGAGCTTGAGCAAGGCTGAGCTGTGCAGGGGAGAAGGAGGATCAGAAAAGACTTATCTGCAGAAAAGGGGGGGGGGGGGGGGAGAAAGGACATTCCCAGTGGCATAGGTGAGGAAACGCCAGGACACTGCAGTGACTGCACTTCTGTCTGCTAGGTGAGAAACAGCAGGCTAACAACTGTTGCACTCGAGACACTTATTATTAATCTCTGTGAATCAAATCCAGTCAAACCAAAGATAGCTTTATTGGCATGACTAAGATTCATACAGACTATGCCAAAGCAGGGGGGGAATGGGGGACATGGAAGGGGTTGGGGGTAGGGGTACAGTGGGTTAGCAGTTCATGGACATTTTTAGGTTTATCAGTTCATTTATGCCCCTCTTAGTCTGTGGCATGCTGTGACATAGTGTACAGCTGTCACTGTGGATTCCTCTTCTCTTAGTAGAATGTAGAGGTTTTTCTCATCCTCTGTGTGAAAGTCTGGAAATAGTTTCATTGGTTCCTTAAAGAAGGTTTCCCTGGTTCTATGTGGATCAGAATATTGCTACACAGCCCTAGCAGTTAAGGCACCTGTTTTTTCACTGATCTGAGGAAGCAGGCAAGCGCCAGTGAAACTCAATGTCAATTTTATATGCTCAAATAAAAGACCTTTTTTCAATAAACTGGTCCAAATTCTTCAAGAGAGGTAAGATTACCTCTCTGTTTATAAGATTAACAGCTTATTAGCCTATCTTTTATGCATTGGGCGCCTCCACCCGTTTTAAGTGCCATATAGAGGTTGGCTAGGGACGGTGACGGCTTGTGAATTTTGGGAAGGTGAGGGAAAATGGGGATCGTGGGATGCGTTACCCTCAAGTATTCCTCAAGTTTATGATCCAAGAATCAAGGCCCTCACCATAGGTTAACAAACTAAGAAGTGGTTTCTTGTATTCCCTAGTGGGTTCACCAGAAAGATAAATATATGTTTCTGTGTCTTCTAGTTAGCTAATGCTGGGCATACACTCCCGCCGCGTCCCTGCGGGCGCCCGAATCGATTCCCGCTCGTCCCCGCGGGCATTTCTTATCTTCCTTTCGTTTGTCTACTATTGTCCGCCCGCGGGGATCGAGCGCGGAATTGATCCGCCGCATGATCGGACACGTCGGAAATTCTCAATCAAGCCTTCAGCGGCTCGATTGATAAGGGCCCGTCGACCCGTGTATGCCTAGCATTAAAGCCTCTGCCCTATAGGCCTCTTTGTCCAAAATCACTATGGGCCCTCCCTTATCCGCTTTACGCACAACTATATTTTCATTAGCCTGCAGATTTTTAATGGCTTGGGATTCCGTTGAAGTGAGATTGGACCTCTGTATGCATCGGGGGGCTACTAGCAAATTTTACCAATTTCTTTTTAACTGTGTCTTGGAAAATCTCAACTGGAGATGCCCTGGGTGTCAACAGATAAAAATCTGGGTTCCTAATTCTCACCAGCTTAACATCATCCATGGACACCAGTCCAGTGCAACTGGATACCAGAAAATCAAGGATGCACTTATTGCGCGTGTCCTGAAAGTGTCCAATGTCAGGTACATCAGCTGGAGAGGAGAAATCCCTAATTAAACACGGTTCTTCATCCTGTCCAAAATATTTCTTTAACAGGATGGACCTGATGAATTTGTTGACATCAAGTATAGTGTTAAAGTGTAATGATCTGCTCAGCTGCCTGTGCAGGCAGGCAGCTTTTTGACCATTGTTCAGGTCTGCATTCTGCAGGTCTCTGGAAGAGAGACCTTTTGTCAGTTGTGCAGCTTGCTGCTGAGGAATTTGCATACGTTTGTCATGCAGATTGCCTAGCCACATCCTTTGTGGGCTTGCTCTATAAAGAGCTATGTTTTCCACAGTAAGTGGCTGGTCATAAGGATTCTTCCTGTGAAACACTCCGGAGAGTGTCAGCCTTGCTCATTGTTTGAAGATTAGCTTAGAGTTATTCCTGGGACTGCACTAGGCAGGTTTCCCTAGTGCAGTTAGGATTGTATATCTGTTTTGTTTGTCTGTTGCGATTGTCCTGTCCCTGCGGTGGTCGACAGGAAGTCGTTCTGATCTTTGTTCTTGGAGTATAGCTGGAGCAGCGGTTGCTACCAGCTATCTGTTCTGTCTTGCCTGGATCGCACTCGCCTAGCGCTAGTGCTGTGGATCCGTCTGATATCCATCTCTCTGTCCCCCTGGATCGCACTGGCCTCTTTTCGCTAGTGCTGTGGATCCTATCTCTCGCTTGTTCCTGTTTTCGTGTGTCTGTCTTGTCTGCTACGAACGCTTACTGGAGGCTCGGTGAGGTAACCGTTAAGCAAGCGCTCGCGTCCTCTGTTTCATGTTTGTCTGTCGGTGGTTAGTTAGGCGTGCTTGTCTCTATTGTGCTTATCACGTGGAGACCGCCCACAAACGCGTGCACTGTTGCGAATGAGTGCGGTGTTCGCATTTAGCTAGCGTTTGTTATTTTCCTTATCTTCTCATTGTATGATTTGCTGTGCCTTTGCTACTCTCGTGCTCTGCCTTGCTGTAGCCTTGTGTCACGTCTGGCGATCGCACCTCTCGCGATCGCGTTCCTACTTCATATCTGCTGTGGTGTGTGCACCGTCGCGGGTTGGCGACTAGTTTGGTGCACACACATACAATCTGTCTCTGTGCTCATTCTCAATCGCCTCTCTGGCGATTGCGTTTCTTCCCTTCGTACAATTCCTGTCTGGCGTGTGTGGTAGGGCAGAGGAGCTGTTCCTCTGCACTCCACAGCTCCACCTGCCTACAGGAATTTCCCTCTACAGGTGCATTGCACCTTCTGCTGGGTTTCCTCAAATTATACGCTTGTGGAGGATTTCCGCAGTGTCAGCGCATGCCTTGTGCGCTGATCACGGAGAGAATTCCACAATCGTTACATAAAGACATCTAAATGACTAGTAGGGGCAAAAGGCAAATCCTTCGACAGAAGACTAATCTCCACCTCCGTGAATGTAAAACTTGTCAAATTCACAACATTCATGAGACCAGACTGACTAGGGTTCTTTGATTTACCTTTGATCTTTACTCACACCCTTCTGGTCCTGCTCCTTTCCTTCCCTTCTTGTGGTTTCTCCTCTGCTTCCTGTAATATGAGATCTGGCCCTGTGAGTTTTTTTGGAATAATGGTCTGTGTTTTGCTAGAAGTCTTGTTGTTTGTATTAGACGTGATGGTGGGTAACGGACGCGGAGATAGATTGTTAGTAAAGGTGGTGTTGGTCTTTACAGGTGATGATATTTCCTCCCACCTTCCGCTTGCATAGACTAGACATAGACTGCCTGTAATCATCAGTGTCACATAAATATTTAACTCTCTTGGTTTTGGTTATCATATCCTCTAATTCACAATATTCTCATTTTTTGTGTGTAGCTCATCATACTGTTGTAATGTATCATATTTACACACATTAGATTTCAAATCCATGATTTTCAGCCTGAGCTCAACTAACTTGTTTCCCTCATACTTAATTATACTTAACCTGCTGAGCGGTCTGGACGAGCTCAGCTCGTCCAACACCGCCAGAGGCTGCCGCTCAGGCCCTGCTGGGCCGATTTTGATGAAATAAAAAGCAGCACACGCAGCCGGCACTTTGCCAGCCGCGTGTGCTGCCTGATCGCCGCCGCTCTGCGGCGATCCGCCGCGAGCAGCGGCGAAAGAGGGTCCCCCCAGCCGCCTGAGCCCAGCGTAGCCGGAACAAAAAGTTCCGGCCAGCGCTAAGGGCTGGATCGGAGGCGGCTGACGTCAGGACGTCGGCTGACGTCGATGACGTCACTCCGCTCGTCGCTATGGCGACGATGTAAGCAAAACAAGGAAGGCCGCTCATTGCGGCCTTCCTTGTTTATACTGGGCGCCGGAGGCGATCGGAAGATCGCCTCCGGAGCGCCCTCTAGTGGGCTTTCATGCAGCCAACTTTCAGTTGGCTGCATGAAATAGTTTTTTTTTTATTTAAAAAAAACCCTCCCGCAGCCACCCTGGCGATTTAATCAGAACGCCAGGGTGGTTAAAGGAACACTATCAATACCCAAGTGTTCTAAAATGACAATGTACAAATAATGTCTAAGTAGATGTGTAAACATTTTCCTAATTTTCATGTTAAATATCAGAGGCAAAAGCTTCAATTCATTGTGTATAGGATTTAACTCTATTGGGACAAATCATTTGCAGGGGTGTTTGCTTCAATGCACAGCCATTGTTGTTTTTTGCATATCAGACTACAGAGTATTTTTCCCTGAAAGCAAAAAAGGTATTAAAAGCTTTTGAGTCACTGACAATTAATGTTTAACCACTTAAGCCCGAAGGGTTGAAATTTTTTTTACATCCGAACAACTTTCACCCCCCATTCATTTGCCAATAACTTTATCACTACTCATCACAATTAATTGATCTATATCTTGTTTTTTCCGTCACCAATTAGGCTTTCTGTGGGTGGTATATTTTGCTAAGAGCCACTTTACTGTAAATGCATTTTAACAGGAAGAATAAGAAAAAAATGGAAAAAATTCATTATTTCTCAGTTTTCAGCCATTATAGTTTTAAAATAATACATGCCTCCATAATTAAAACTCACGTATTGTATTTGCCCATATGCCCCGGGTATTTCACCGTTAAAATTATGTCCCTATCACAATGTATGGCGAAAATATTTTATTTGGAAATAAAGGTGCATTTTTTCCGTTTTGCGTCCATCACTGTTTAGAAGCCCATAATTTATTAAATCATATTGATATACTCCTTTGACATGCATATTTAAAAAGTTCAGACCCTTAGGTAACTATTTATGTTTTTGTTTTTTATTGTAATTTTTTTTTTTTTTTAATTTAAACTTGTATGTGGGTATTTTTTGGTGTGGGAGGTAAACGGTTTTTTTTAATATATTTATATGTTTATTTTGAAAACTTTTTTTTTTTAGGTGTAATTTGCTATTTGGCCACAAGATGGCCAGAATCAAAAAGTCCTGGGAGCGATCGATCTCGCTCCCAGGCAGAAGAAACGAGACCAGAGCTCAGAAAAGCCGCAGCGTCTGAAGAGACGCTGTCGGCTTTTCTCCGGGGGGGGGGTCCGATCAGCGAAAGGGATTTATAATCCCTTTCACTGATCGGTGGGCTAGCGGCCAGCAGCGGGGGGCGCGCATGGGGGGGGGCCCGCGGGAGCGCGCGCGACCCGCGGGAGTGCGCGCAGCCCAACTGGACGAGAAATCTCGTCCAGTTGGGCTTAAGTGGTTAAAACAAGTTACAAGACACAAAAGGGGGTTGCTGAGCTGGGCTTTTCTTTGGGTAGACGTTTGATTGTAGTGCCCAATATGATGGACTTGGACTTACCCTGAAGTGTTAATGTAGTAGTTGGTCAGCTGACCAAGGAGGAGGGACTATCAATTTGGGTGTGTATTGTTGAAGTTCATAAGTTTGCTGTGTTGGTGAGGTTGCATGTACACTTGAGGAAGGGGGAAACCCCGAAACATGTCGTGTCGGCTACTGAATTGATAAACGCAAGTTTATAACGCCATTTGAGTGCCTCCTTCATTTCTGTTGGTTAAAACAAGTTACATTTCCTCTGCTCTTTGCAGTCAGTTCAGAAACACAGGCAGCTTTTGAGAGCTCTCTCACACACAGAGATAACAGTGAGGGAATCCCCCTCCCCTCATTGTTCACTCTCCCGTCACAAAATGAGCAGACTGCCCTCCCTTAAGTTCAGAGTGAAAGGAATTTGTTACAGTAAACAAAAGAGATAAGCAAATGAAATGTATACATCATTATTTACCAGCACTTCAGGAATTCTCTCAAACTCAGGTTAAAAAACACGTTAATCGATAGTGTCCCTTTAATTATAAGTCTCATGAGATTAAGACCGACCATCGTCTCAATGTTTAATTTAGTTGCCCTTCTTTGTTCCTGTTCTAGCATGTCAATGTGCTTCATATAGTGTGGTTTCCAAAACTGTATCCCATACTCCAGATGTGGCCTCACAGGTGATTGATACAGAGGGACTAATATATTAGCATTCTGTGATTTTATTTCTTACATAGTTACATAGTTTGGTTGAAAAAAGACATTCGTCCATCAAGTCTAACTAGAAAATAAATAACTAAATAAAACACCATATCCCAGTTGATCCAGGGGAAGGCAAAAAGCCTTACAAGGCTTGGGCCAATTACCGTATTTTCCGCCGTATAAGACGCACTTTTTCTCCCCCCAAAATAGGGAGAAAAAGTCCCTGCGTCTTATACGGCAAAGGCAGGGAATCCCCAACTTGCGAACGCCCGCCGATATGAACCGCCGACCCGACGCCATTGGGGATTCCCTGCCTGTGTGTGCGCTCGCTGTGCCTGGCTCCCCTGCGTGCGTAAGGTGTCCCCTCTAACTTCCTCCTGCCCCCTCCATGTGCGCATCTCCCCGGTGCCCCCCCCCCCGCGCGCGTGTCTCCGATGTAAAGCCTTCCTCCCTCCGGGTCTGCAGCTGCAGCGGCTTACCTCATATATGCCGCCGGGAAGACTGCAGACACCCGGCTACTCCATGTGTTCCCTCTACTGCGCGGCTTGTACTGATTGCGTCATCAGTACAAGCCGTGCAGTAGAGGGAACACATGGAGTAGCCGGGTGTCTGCAGTCTTCCCGGCGGCATATATGAGGTAAGCCGCTGCAGCTGCAGACCCGGAGGGAGGAAGGCTTTACATCGGAGGATATCGGAGACACGCGCGCGGGGGGGGGGGGGGGGGGTGGGGGGGGCGGGCACCGGGGAGATGCACACATGGATGGAGGGGGCAGGTGGAAATTAGAGGGGGACACCACGCAGGGGAGCCAGGCACATGCCACAAGGGGGGAAACGAGACTAATGAGAGGGACACAGGAGGACACAGACTGACACAGGAGGACACATGGGGAGGACACAGACTGACACAGGAGGACACATGGGGAGGACACAGACTGACACAGGAGGACACAGGAGGACACATGGGGAGAGGGACACAGGAGGACACATGGGGAGAGGGACACAGGAGGACACATGGGGAGAGGGACACAGGAGGACACATGGAGAGGACACAGACTGACACAGGACGACACATGGGGAGAGGGACATAGACTGACACAGGAGGATACATGGGGAGACTGACACAGGAGGACTTATGGGGAGACTGACACAGGAGGACACATGGGGAGACTGACCCAGGAGGACACATGGGGAGAAGGGGCAGTCAGGACACGTGGGAGACAGGTAGACAAGGTGCACATGGGGAGAAGGGACACACAGGACACATATGGGAGACAGGACACATGGGGAGACGGACACAGGAGGACATATGGGGAGAAGGGGCAGTCAGGACACATGGGGGAAACAGGACACAGAGGGAGACAGGCAGACAGGGTACACATGGGGGAGACAGGCAGACAGGTACTCATGGGGAGAAGGGGCACACTGGACACATAGAAAAACACATGGGGCATACAGCAGGACAGATGGGGCACACAGGAAGAGACATGAGGTACACAGGAGCACACAACATGTACAAGACGCTCCTGGAATATGGACGCACCAGGTTTAGTATTTTTTTCCTGGTTTTTGCCCTCTAAATTTTGGTGCGTCTTATATTCCGGAGCGTCTTATACGGCGCGAAATACGGTAGCCTTAAAAGGGAAAAGTCAGGCAGTCAGATAAATCCCTGGATCAACTCTTCTAGGAATTACCTAAAAAATATAGCCGTGGATACCCTTCAATACAATGAATGAAGAGAAAGATCCGCACCACCTTCAGAAAAGCTTAGTCTGTTTTATTGGAAAAAAACATACAAATTTAAAAAGAACTTTAAGGCAGGACAGTCCACTGTTTCGGGCTCCTGCCCATCTTCATGCTGCCTAGTTGAACTAGGCAGCATGAAGATGGGCAGGAGCCCGAAACAGTGGACTGTCCTGCCTTAAAGTTCTTTTTAAATTTGTATGTTTTTTTTCCAATAAAACAGACTAAGCTTTTCTGAAGGTGGTGCGGATCTTTCTCTTCATTTGCCACAGTTTGAGTCCCATGGTGTCCGGGACTATTAGATCTGCACACCTGACCATCTGAAATTGATGGAAGCCAAGCAAGTGCGACTCCACACTCAAAATTACTTCAATACAATGAAAGCATCCAAGCCCTCTTTAAATGCAGATATAGAGTTTGCCATAACTACTTCCTGAGGTAAGATGTTCCAGATTTTGACCACTATCATTGTGTAGGACCCCTTTCTAAATAGATGGTGTGACAATCCAGCCCCGCGATCCCGTCGAGATCTGCTCCCGTTAGCGTACGCAGGAAGTACGGGCGCAGATGGACAACGAGACCGGTTGCTGGATCGTCAGAGGTAAGAAGAAAAGGGCGACAGAGCGTGCCAATCCCGTCTAATCTGCTCCTGTTAGCATACGCAGGAAGTACGGTGAACAGACTGACAATAAAGATTGGTCGCGCAGCTGCCGACAATATGTAATGGGACAAACATCCACCAATCCCGTATTACTAGGCCACTGTTGCCATGCAGGTCTCATGCACTAGAGACTGCTGGAGGCAAATTCACTGTGTGCGTAGTAAACGGTTAAGATTGGTTGGAGGTGCCCATACATGTACAATTCTGATTGTATATACAATCGGTAAACTAAAAATATCGATTTCGCGCTGGAAATCGGGTAAATAAACTGCCACCACTCTCTCAAGTTCAGGGAGGAAAGAGACTCCCGCTATCATAATACGGTAGCCAGCCCAATCACGTTCAACACGCTCAAGTCACCGTTCGGGGAATAATCACTTTCGACGGCTTAAAGACTGTGAGCAATGTGACGTTAAAGAAAGGTTACTGGGTCCCTATATGATGCAATCTCGAATTGTATTTACAATCGAGAAACGAAAGATCGATTTCGCACAGGAAATCTGGTACTAGCTAATCCTAGAAGGAAGAAACGGTTATTTACAACCTAGCTAGCAAATCAACAATTTATAAGCAAATCATAAAACAATGCGGTAGTATGACTGACTCTTCCGAGGGCCGATTCGTTATAGCAGCAATCAGATGACCAGAAAAGGCACACAACTGAACGATAAAATCGTTAGTTTATTTCTAAACTACATACACACAGCTTATTTTAGAACAGATTGAGTTGCCAGAGAGAAGAGAGGAAAAGGAACAGAATGTCAGATTATATACAGTTCAAATACCGTTATTGGTAGTCCATGCGGCAATCACAAGTCTTTGGCGAAAGTCCCAAAATGGCGGTTGCCATGCGGCCAACAGGCCTTTGTTAGAAAGTTCAAAGATGGAGGTTTTGGCCCGTGTCCTTGCGGGCTGCCAGGATGTTACTAGGCATCAGATTGAAGGTAAAGGACTCAGAGCTTTCTGGGCTCTGTCTGGTTATAGCCCCCACTCCAGCAAGGAGGGGTTAGGGGGCGTGGATCACACACCTCTTTGGAATAGGAGATCTCTGCCCCTCTCATAGAGACAAAATTTTACCTGAATCATGATAAGTGTGCGCATCTGCAAACCATACAAGTTATGTTAAATCTAGTAACATTTTTAGGTTTGTCAGAATTTATCAAGAACGTTGATACCAAACTTGGGGGATCAGACCCCTGGGGTATTAGAGGGTTATTTTAAAACAATCTTACGCTAGATCTGGCAGTCCGATTGGTCCGTAAACCTGTCAGAACCAGCGCCCTGTGGAATCCCATAACCTGTGCAGATTTCATGGCCAGGGAGATCTGCTATGCCAGGAATTATGAAGGAAATATGGAGAACATATGAATATTGGGATTCCTGAGGTCACAGCAGGTTTTCCTAAGGTCAGAAGTCTTTTGAAGCTCAGGGAGCAGCCTAGGTGTCATATCTCATGCTGAGACTGGGGCCGATCAGGCTGGAGAAAGCTACAATTTATGAGCTTCTGTCAACTGATATCTACCCTTCACCTGATGGATGAGGTCATAAACACCTCAGGGGGTCCCCTGTGCTGGCAGAGAATCTTTCCACAGGAGGCTAATTAACTGACCATGAAAAGATTTCTCCAGCCCTTTGGCGAAGGGAAAAAAAGTGTATTTAAACCAAAAAACTGTCAGTTTGGTTGGTTTGCGAAGAACTGGCGTTCGTAACTCCATGACGCATTCGATATGTCATATCGACGGCGTCACATCTCCCCCCTTTACAAGATTGGGGAAGGAGCGGTTAGCAGGACCTTGACTGAAGCAATACCAACTTGCTACTTGGGCTCAGTACAGCGGGGAAGCCTGGGTTCCACATGACCTTGGGGGTTGCCCTTTTTGTGTTGGTCATTGGTTTAGCCAGGAGGCTACAGGGCTTCGCAAACGTCCTGTAGTATCCCGCTGTTCCCAGAGAGGCCTGTACCTCTTGTCATGACAATCTGATCTGCGTCTGGTTCAACGGTCAGATTGGCAGCTGACAGCTGTCCTAGTACCAGGGACGAGTGATCGCAGTGTTGCTCCCAAGTCGGGGGGAACACAGGGATGTCATCCGGGTACGTGACTGTACAACCGTGCTTGCTCTTCCACAGGTCGTTCCACGCCTGGAAAAAGGTGGCTTGGGCATTCATCATGCCAAAAGACATCCGCATCGAGACGTTTAAGTCCAAGGGCAGGGTGAATGTGGATTCCAGGCGTGCCTTGGGCACGGTTGGAATCTGCCAGTATCCGTAGCTCCGATCTATGATCGTTAGGTAGTTGGCGGGTGCCAGCCAATCCAACAGATCACCGAGGGGAGTCATGGGATACGCAACGGTTATTGGGATGTCGTCCGGCATCCTATAGGCCTCACAGAACATGGTGGTCTGTGAGCTAGAGGATTTGCGGAGGACAGACATCTGTAACATCTCCTCATACTTCATCTTCACTTTTGCTTGCACCTCCGGAGAGGCGCTGTAGGGGATCTGCCATAAGGGCTTGTGAGTCCCCGGGTCCCTTCTGTGAACTGCTGTATCCTGCCCAGGGTTGCTGCGAAGATTTCGCTGTGGGGGCGCAGTGCGCTTCAGCGAGGCCTTCGGGGAGTACGAGAGGTGGGGGGTGACTTTCACATCATCCGCCAATTCTCGTATGGGAGCTATCAAGCCTGGCAGGGGACCTGTGTCTTCCTGTTCTAATTGGCCATGCTCTCCCAGAACTAACTGCGTTCTATCTGACTGGGCTTCTAACAGATCCACATGGACCGTGCTTTCACCTGGGGTGTCAGTTACATGGGGAATGGGTTCACTGGAGTAGTTACCATTCTCCCTGTACACCTGTAGTGGAGCTTCCACTGCTGGCGGCTTAGCGGTCTGGCCACTAAGCGCACGCAGGTTGGAGTCGCTCTGTAGTATCCTCACGGATGTGGGACTACAAATCTCAGCCAGCTGCCTAGTGCGATCTGAGGTCAGCTGCTGAAAATCAAACTCTCTGGGGTCAGAGCTGACAGGAATGCCTGCAGGCTCTGAGCTCAGGTTAACAGTACTGTGTGTGTCTGTCTGCACAGGTACACTACAATAAACATCACCTTTTGGGTACATCAAAATCACGTCAATATTGACATTGGTCTGAAGGTCAGAGATATCAGGGGAAGTCGAGACTTCTCCAGATAGTCCTGAGTCCAGACTACCGGTGACACTGAAAACGTCATCCAGCGTACTCTCACCAACATGCACAACATTATCAAAAGCATTTGCATAACATGACATGTCATTTTTAGCATGAGTGTCACCCGCCTGAAAGTCAGAATTGTCAGAGGGAATCCCTGCTGTCAGCTCTGAGTTCATGCGGCTGGCCATAGGGCATGTAATGGCCAAAAATGTACAGCGTTTCTATCACAATTATCACTGACACATGCAATTTCATTAGTAATAACAGGTGCAGAAAGAGATAAAAGACAGTCAGTTGCTGGTACATGTAAATCTGAGGGTACCTCCCGCCCAGCGGCGTTAGGTACAGTAGCATTAGCAGGTAAGGGTTTGACATCTCCCTGTTTTCCCAAAGGCTTGTACAGTACCTGGTGGTCAGGGAGTCCTGCTGGGAACTCCTGCATATCAGCAGAAAATTCTGAAGGGCACACAAGCGTGCCTAGATCAGTGCCAAGCACAGGAGGAGAGGGAAACTCAGCAACAGCCCACTCTGGAAAACCCACCCCCCATCCGGCCTTCTCGTTACCTGGGATAACAGGGTTGTGGTGGTTGGGCCTGACTTCAGTCAGGGTGAGGAGCTTTTGTGGGAGAATATCTTCCTCTGTGGCAAGGTCGGAACAGACCAAGGAAACATCTGCTTCTGGAGCACTGGAGCAAAAGATGATCTGGTCGACCACTGGAGCACTGTGAAGATTTCCGGAACCGTAGAGCATCTCTGACACGCTGACAGGCTGTGCAGAGGGTGATGCAGGTGACGGATCAGGGTTGCTAGCCATCTTCGGGCTAGGGACGGTCGTTCTTTTCCTCTTGGGACAGAAGAACTGTATGTGGCCAGTCAAGCCACAAAGATTACACGTGCGAATGGCAGGTGTGTCAGACTGGGATGCAGCAATAGCAGCAGCTGCAGGTCTCAGTGGCACAAAGCTCACTGGGCCAGGAGGAGCGAATGCAGTAGGCTTACCTCCTTCCAAGTCTTGGGACAGTGTTCTGTGACTGTCCAGCACCAGGGTTCTCTGGCTGTCAGGTACAGGAACCTGATGGTACGCCCTCTCAGAGGTGCGCACAGGAAAGTCTCGGTCCGTGCCCTCTTCCATGGCAGGAAGTTTTGCTGTGGGGGTCACGGGTAGAGGTTCCCATCTCTCCACCGAAACACATAGTGAAGAGTGCTGATTTGATTGGGTTAGCTGGGCCAACTCCAATTCACGCTGGAGCCGTAGCTCTTTGATCTGGAGATCCCACTGGCGCAGACACTCTTGGTGCTCCTGGTATCTGCGCAGTTCCTCGCCGGTCAGGTTTGCCAACTCCAATTCCCGCTGGAGTCGTCGCTCCTTGGCCTGGAGATCAAACAGGCGCAGCCACTCTTGGTGCTCTGCTTCACGCTGGAGCTTCCTTGCTCGGAACTCCTGGTATATGCGCAGATCCTCGCCGGTCAGGTTTGCCAACCACTCCGGGGGTATCAGGACTGCAGGGAATAGAGGCATTAAGCAAGGTGGCGACAAGGATTCCATCTCTGGGGTTATGCCACCAGCTCAGCCTTGTTTGTGCTGCAAGCAGCAATGCCGTGCGATTTGCAGAGGGCTTGCCAGTCAGGAACAAACCAATTTGGGTGAAACTGAACTGAATCAGACATTCAGAAGAGAAGAGTATAAGAAAGAATAGGATATAGCAAAGAAAAAGTTAGGAAATGTAGACCAATCTATTCGCTATCAATGTGTACCGTTTTGTGCCCAGAACTTCGGTTCTGCAAGACAGGATACTTAGTGACCACTGTCTTATTATTCTGGTTGCAAAGACTGAGTTTGTCAGATCTTTGCGCTCTGATTTCCCAAAAGCTGGCTATGCCTGGTTTTGGGGTGTGCTATCACCACCACTGCCAACCAATGTGACAATCCAGCCCCGCGATCCCGTCGAGATCTGCTCCCGTTAGCGTACGCAGGAAGTACGGGCGCAGACGGACAACGAGACCGGTTGCTGGATCGTCAGAGGTAAGAAGAAAAGGGCGACAGAGCGTGCCAATCCCGTCTAATCTGCTCCCGTTAGCATACGCAGGAAGTACGGTGAACAGACTGACAATAAAGATTGGTCGTGCAGCTGCCGACAATATGTAATGGGACAAACATCCACCAATCCCGTATTACTAGGCCACTGTTGCCATGCAGGTCTCATGCACTAGAGACTGCTGGAGGCAAATTCACTGTGTGCGTAGTAAACGGTTAAGATTGGTTGGAGGTGCCCATACATGTACAATTCTGATTGTATATACAATCGGTAAACTAAAAATATCGATTTCGCGCTGGAAATCGGGTAAATAAACTGCCACCACTCTCTCAAGTTCAGGGAGGAAAGAGACTCCCGCTATCATAATACGGTAGCCAGCCCAATCACGTTCAACACGCTCAAGTCACCGTTCGGGGAATAATCACTTTCGACGGCTTAAAGACTGTGAGCAATGTGACGTTAAAGAAAGGTTACTGGGTCCCTATATGATGCAATCTCGAATTGTATTTACAATCGAGAAACGAAAGTTATCGATTTCGCACAGGAAATCTGGTACTAGCTAATCCTAGAAGGAAGAAACGGTTATTTACAACCTAGCTAGCAAATCAACAATTTATAAGCAAATCATAAAACAATGCGGTAGTATGACTGACTCTTCAGAGGGCCGATTCGTTATAGCAGCAATCAGATGACCAGAAAAGGCACACAACTGAACGATAAAATCGTTAGTTTATTTCTAAACTACATACACACAGCTTATTTTAGAACAGATTGAGTTGCCAGAGAGAAGAGAGGAAAAGGAACAGAATGTCAGATTATATACAGTTCAAATACCGTTATTGGTAGTCCATGCGGCAATCACAAGTCTTTGGCGAAAGTCCCAAAATGGCGGTTGCCATGCGGCCAACAGGCCTTTGTTAGAAAGTTCAAAGATGGAGGTTTTGGCCCGTGTCCTTGCGGGCTGCCAGGATGTTACTAGGCATCAGATTGAAGGTAAAGGACTCAGAGCTTTCTGGGCTCTGTCTGGTTATAGCCCCCACTCCAGCAAGGAGGGGTTAGGGGGCGTGGATCACACACCTCTTTGGAATAGGAGATCTCTGCCCCTCTCATAGAGACAAAATTTTACCTGAATCATGATAAGGGTGCGCATCTGCAAACCATACAAGTTATGTTAAATCTAGTAACATTTTTAGGTTTGTCAGAATTTATCAAGAACGTTGATACCAAACTTGGGGGATCAGACCCCTGGGGTATTAGAGGGTTATTTTAAAACAATCTTACGCTAGATCTGGCAGTCCGATTGGTCCGTAAACCTGTCAGAACCAGCGCCCTGTGGAATCCCATAACCTGTGCAGATTTCATGGCCAGGGAGATCTGCTATGCCAGGAATTATGAAGGAAATATGGAGAACATATGAATATTGGGATTCCTGAGGTCACAGCAGGTTTTCCTAAGGTCAGAAGTCTTTTGAAGCTCAGGGAGCAGCCTAGGTGTCATATCTCATGCTGAGACTGGGGCCGATCAGGCTGGAGAAAGCTACAATTTATGAGCTTCTGTCAACTGATATCTACCCTTCACCTGATGGATGAGGTCATAAACACCTCAGGGGGTCCCCTGTGCTGGCAGAGAATCTTTCCACAGGAGGCTAATTAACTGACCATGAAAAGATTTCTCCAGCCCTTTGGCGAAGGGAAAAAAAAGTGTATTTAAACCAAAAAACTGTCAGTTTGGTTGGTTTGCGAAGAACTGGCGTTCGTAACTCCATGACGCATTCGATATGTCATATCGACGGCGTCACAGATGGTTAAACCTTTTTTCCTCCACACGCAAATCATGTCCCCATGTCCGTCGAAAACCCTAGGGACAAAAAGCTAATCTACCAAGCTTTTGTATTGCCCTCTGGTGTATTTATACATGTTAATCAGGTTACCTCTCAGTTGCCTTTTTTCCAAGCTAAATAAGCCCAGTTTGTCCAACCTTGTTTTGGTAAGTGAGATCTTCCATCCCTCTGATTAATTTAGTTGCCCGTCTTTGTACCCGTTCCAGAAGGTCAATATCCTTTCTATAGTGTGGTGCCCAAAACTGTATTCCATACTCCAGATGTGGCTTCACAAGTGATTTATACAGAGGGAATAGTATACTAGCATCTTGAGATATTATTTCCCTTTTGTATGCATCCCAGAATTTTATTTGCTTTAGCTACCGCTGCTTGGCATTGTATACGATTAAATAACTTGTTATCAACCAGTGTTCCCAGCTGTATGCCATTTATTTGATATGATAATCTACCATTGATACGTCCAAGGTGCGTGACTTTACATTTATCAACATTAAATTTAATCTACCACATGCCTACCCATATGGCCATGTTTTCAAGGTCCTGTTATAATATGTCACTATGGGGTTGATTCACTATATCAATTAGAGTGCCTTATTAGAGTTAATGTGCCTTATCACAGTTAGCGTGCCTTATCAGAGTAGCATAGTGATCGCTATGAACTTATGCCTGCTAACTGGCAATGACGAGAGCTCCACTCATCCTTCCCTGAGCCCCTGCAGGTCCAGTCACTTTAAAGAACATTATCCCCACACTTTGATTGCTCCAATAGGCTGCCTGTCAAGTTTCCTGTCAAGTGACAGGCAGCATGACCTTATTGGGCCAATCAAAGTGCGGGGATAATGTCCTTTAAAGTGATTGGACCCACAGGGGCTCAGGGCAGGACGAGTGGAGCTCTCGTCATTGCCAATTAGCAGGCATAATTTTGTAGCGCTCGCTATGCTACTCAGATAAGGCACGTTAACTGTGATAAGGCATGTTAACTCTGACAAGGCATATTAACTCTGAGAAGGCACGCTATTTGTTATAGTGAATCAACCCCTATCAGTCATATCATATCAGATCATATGATATCAGGTGATATTTTGTATCATCAGCAAAGATGGCTACATTACTCTGTATTCCATCTACTAGATCATTAATAAATAAATTGAAAAGAATAGGACCAAGTACTGACCCTTGTGGTACCCCACTGCTAACAGTTTCCCATTTTAAGTATGTTCCATTTACCACCACTCTTTTGCCTTCTATCCCTTAACCCCTTAACCAGTTCTCTATTCACATACACACATTTCCTCCTAGTCCCTATATCCTCAGCTTTTGTACTAGGCTATTGTGGGGAACAGTGTCAAAACCCTTTGCAAAGTCCAAGTACACTACAGCTATAGCTTTCTCAAGATCTAAATTTTCATTTACCACTTCATAAAAGCTGAGCATGTTGGCGAGACAGGACCTGTCTTTAGTAAAACCATGCTGTCGGACTGAAATAAGATTATTCTGTGCTACATAATTTTGTATAGCATCCCGTAGGATATCTTCAAACAATTTACACACAACTGATGTTAAGCTTACTGGTTTATAGTTCTGATGGCGCTGATTTTTTCCCTTCTTAAATAAGAGGAAAACAGCTGTATGCCAGTCATAAGGAACTGAGCCACTTGAAAGAGAATCACACAAAATAAGATACAGTGGCTTATCGATAACTATACTCAACTCCTTTAATACCCGGGGGTGGATGCCATCTGGTCTGGTGCCTTATCTATCTAAATAATCTTTAATCATTCCTGCACACCTTCCCGTGTTATGCTGGGGATACACGGTACGTTTCTGTACCGTGTATCGGCCAGCTGATCCGGCCAGCTGATAATATTCAGCTGGCCCAATTAAGCCGCTCGACCCCCGCCTGCTCGATTCCCGCCTGCGGACAATGGGAATCTGTAATATATCATGTTTATTGTATCCTCCGTTTTGAGGCCAGAAAAAAATACATATATTCAGGCACATCACCTCTAGTTAGGACATTAAATAAATTATTAAGGAAAGGGAGGTGCTGAAGGGGGTGTGGCTAGAAAACAGCAAAAATCTATTAACCCTTCGCACTCTCGCATGCAAATGTTCAAACAAATGCATTCACAGATTCAATCATCCAGGCACAACTGTTATCCCTACAGCTAAGTTAAAAGCCGGGGTTTTAGTTCACAGAAGAATGCATTCTTATGCTTAGTCACCTATACTGCGCAGAAGTACCCAGGTAAACATAGGTGTCCTAACTCTAGCCCTGTAACATGCATAGTGCAGACATGCAAACACATTCATTGCATCAAACCTATCAATGATTAGGAGCACACATCCTGACGTCCTCTCCTGGGACAGACAGTGCATCTTACCAATCGCACAAGGGAGCTAATGTTATGTGTCCATGTGCACCATGCACATACACCAGCATAAGCTGTGTGCATGCTGACAAACACATACAGGGGAAGGAGGGAGTGCAGTGAATTAGACCCTAGCCACAGGGGTCAGTAACAAGAAAAAATACATATATCCAGGCACATCACCTCTAGTTAGGACATTAAATAAATTATTAAGGGAAGGGATAATATTCAGCTGGCCCGATCAAGCCGGTCGACCCCCGCCCGCTTGATTCCCGCCTGCGGACAATGGCAGGGAATCGAGCGTTGATAAGGAAGCGCCGGCGGGGGCAAGCGGTAATCGATCCGCGCGGACGAGCGGGGACGCGCCTGGGGTCGATCCGGCGGCTAATCAAGCCGCTGGTCGACCCGTGTATCCCCAGCATTAGGCAATTCATGCTGAATGAGGAAGATTGGGAACAACCCAGGGCCATATTATAAGCTAAAAGCCTTGTGGAAAAACCTATAATATTACTATGCTATGTATTGTAAAATTTAGTGTTTCTGTAATATATCATGTTTATTGTATCCTCAGTTTTGAGGCCAGCTATTTTAATTAAGATCTGCTGGGAATACTCGGCTCGATTCTGAGCCATCTAGCTCGATGTGACGCTGGGCGTTTGGCGTGCACACAGGATACAATAAATCGAAGTCAGGTTGAAGCTAGGTCATACACGGGGAGTCAGAATAGTGTGGTACAGAAGGACTAAACGGAGCTAGGTCAAATAACAGGCAATATCGTACACAGGAAGTCAGATGGCTACAGTAGAAAAGGGTCAAGACAAGTGCTAAGTCAATATTCAGGCCGAGGTCGTTCACATAAGATCAGATGGCTGAGGTACAGGAGGGACGAGACAGAGACAAGGTCATTAGGCTAGCCGAGGTCTATAACAGGTATCAGATGACTGAGGTACAAAGGAATGAGACTTTAATCAAAGTGGTGAACTTGCCGCATCATACACAGAAATACAATAATTACTATATACAGTGGTGTGAAAAACTATTTGCCCCCTTCCTGATTTCTTATTCTTTTGCATGTTAGTCACACTTAAATGTTTCTGCTCATCAAAACGTTAACTATTAGGCAAAGATAACATAATTGAACACAAGATGCAGTTTTAAATGATGGTTTTTATTATTTAGTAAGAAAAAAAACTCAAAACCTACATGGAGCTGTGTGAAAAAGAAATTGCCCCCTGAACCTAATAACTGGTTGGGCCACCCTTAGCAGCAATAACTGCAATCAAGCGTTTGCGATAACTTGCAACGAGTCTTTTACAGCTCTCTGGAGGAATTTTGGCCCACTCATCTTTGCAGAATTGTTGTAATTCAGCTTTATTTGAGGGTTTTCTAGCATGAACCGCCTTTTTAAGGTCATGCCACAACATCTCAATAGGATTCAGATCAGGACTTTGATTAGGCCACTCCAAAGTCTTCATTTTGTTTTTCTTCAGCCATTCAGAGGTGGATTTGCTGGTGTGTTTTGGGTCATTGTCCTGCTGAAGCACCCAAGATCGCTTCAACTTGAGTTGACAAACAGAAGGCCGGATATACTCCTTCAGGATTTTTTGGTAGACAGTAGAATTCATGGTTCCATCTATCACAGCAATCCTGCCAGGTCCTGAAGCAGCAAAACAACCCCAGACCATCACACTACCACCACCATATTTTACTGTTGGTATGATGTTCTTTTGCTGAAATGCTGTGTTACTTCTAGGCCAGATGTAACGGGACACGCACCTTCCAAAAAGTTCAACTTTTGTCTCGTCGGTCCATAAGGTATTTTCCCAAAAGTCTTGGCAATCATTGAGATGTTTTTTAGCAATATTGAGACGAGCCTTAATGTTCTTTTTGCTTAAAAGTGGTTTGCACCTTGGATATCTGCCATGCAGGCCGTTTTTGCCCAGTCTCTTTCCTATGGTGGATTCGTGAACACTGACCTTAATTGAGGCAAGTGAGGCCTGCAGTTCTTTAGATGTTGTCCTGGGGTCTTTTGTGGCCTCTCGGATTAGTTTTCTCTGCGCTCTTGGGGTAATATTGGTCAGCCGGCCACTCCTGGGAAGGTTCATCACTGTTCCATGTTTTTGCCATTTGTGGATAATGGCTCTCATTGTGGTTCGCTGGAGTCCCAAAGCTTTAGAAATGGCTTTATAACCTTTTCTAGACTGATAGATCTCAATTACAGTACTTTTGTTCTCATTTGTTCCTGAATTTCTTTGGCTCTTGGCATGATGTCTAGCTTTTGAGGTGCTTTTGGTCTACTTCTCTGTGTCAGATAGCTCCTATTTAAGTGATTTCTTGATTGAAATAGGTGTGGCAGTGATCAGGCCAGGGGGTGACTACAGAAATTGAACTCGGGTGTGATAAACCACAGTTAAGTTATTTTTTAACAAGGGGGGCAATCACTTTTTCACACAGGGCCATGTAGATTTGGAGTTTTTTTTCTCACTAAATAATAAAAACCATCATTTAAAACTGCATTTTGTGTTCAATTATGTTATCTTTGACTAATAATTAACGTTTTTTGATGAGCAGAAACATTTAAGTGTGACAAACATGCAAAAGAATAAGAAATCAGGAAGGGGGCAAATAGTTTTTCACACCACTGTATATGTTACACAGTTCTAACTGACTGGAGTGCATATATATCGGGCTGATGCGCAATATATGAAATGTAGCTTCCAAAACTACTGTCTCAGTAGGATAAGGTTCAAGAACCAGCATACTGATAAGTATCAAGGCCGGTGAGCAAGTGAAAACTCCGGCCTTATATCCACAAAGATAGGTCCTAAGCCCAGCCCCCATGAAAGGTAACACCTGCAAAAAAGGTGTCAGCTGATGACATCACAGCTAACACCTATGGACATGCCTTCTCAGCCTGTAAAGGCTGCGTGCGTCCGTCCGTTCCCAGTGCGCACGCTGAACCTCCGCCACAGGGACGCTGGGGATGCGAGAGTAGGACGGCGGAACAGAAGTCCCCACACGCGAGCAAGACCCGCCGGAGACGCCGTGGGAAACATCGCAGGACCCGTCGCTGACAGGTAAGATTGTTACATTCCCCCCCCCCCTCTGAAGAATGGTCTCCGAAAACACTCTCTACCAGGTCTATCAGGATTTTCAAGATGAAATTCTGTTACCAACTGGTCAGCATGAACCTGATGTGCGGGGACCCAGCATCTCTCCTCAGAACCATATCCTTTCCAATCCACTAAATACTGTAAGGAATTGCAAATTTTTCGAGAGTCAAGAATTCTCTCTACTTCATACTCAGGCTCCCCATCAACTTCGACAGGAGGAGGAGGATCTGAAGAGGTAAGTATGTTAACAGCTGGTTTTAAGAGTGAGACATGAAATGACTTGACTCTTTTGATGGACGGAGGTAATGTTACTCGATATACAACATCATTAATTTTCTCTTGGATGGGGTAAGGACCAATAAATCTCGGCCCTAACTGTTTGTCCATTGGTCTCTGGGTGAAACCCCAAAGAAAAGGACAAGGTGATCCCTAGAAGGGAACTGAATGCGCGCCAAAAACGGGAGACAAACTGAACCCCTCGATCTGACACAATGTACTCAGGAATTCCATGTAAACGAAATACATGGATCACAAATAATTTGGCCAATTCTTGAGCAGATGGCAGATTAGAAAGAGGTACAAAGGGGGCGTGGCCAGAGGCTCATGGGGTGAGGACGTGCTAGAGATCAGCTCCCGCTCCTACATCCGAACTATTCTATCCTACTGCAGTAATCCGGGTTAATTAACATCTGGACCGGTTCGGCTTAGCTCCGTGAGCTCTTGTGATCAGTTTAGATCTACTCACTATGACCAGAAGGGGTTTGGAAGCGGCGGCTAAGCTCCGCAAGTTTCGCCACGAGGAAGAACAAGATGGCGACGACCCCTCAGAAGATGAGACAGCACCTCCAACGCTCAAGCAGATTATGCAGGGGATATCTGCCTGTCAGCAAACCCTTACCAGCATCACAACTAAACTTGAGGAGGTGAGATCAGATGTCTCCCTCCTCCGGGCAGACATGCAGTCTCTCGGGGGCAGAGTCACAGAAAC
The DNA here is from genome assembly GCF_040937935.1 of Hyperolius riggenbachi. Taxonomy (NCBI): domain Eukaryota; kingdom Metazoa; phylum Chordata; class Amphibia; order Anura; family Hyperoliidae; genus Hyperolius; species Hyperolius riggenbachi. The sequence continues at coordinate 158,559,381 of NC_090656.1, read as the reverse complement.
AGAAGGCCGCATAAGCCGGTTGGAGGATCAGATGGGGCCTTTGAAAAAGGACACTGCGCAGACCCAGCACGAGGTGAGATCACTTAAGGACCGTCATGAAGACCTAGAAAACCGTAACCGCCGGTCAAATATTCGTATAGTGGGCTTACTAGAGAAGGCGGAGGGTTCTTCACTCGAGAACTTTGCTGAGAAACTACTAATACAGTTATTTGACAGAGCCACGTTTTCCACAGCCTTTATAGTAGAAAGGGCACACAGGGTCTCTCCAAAAATCTCAATCCCTGGAGCCGAACATTCATACTAATGCTCCTGAACTACAGGGACAGAGATGCGGAACTGGAAGGGATCACTGTCAGAAGAAAATAGTGAGCTTCTGAGAGGAACTGATGGCAAGGTTACTATGTAATGTTCATTTGAAGTTACCTCATGTGTTTATTTTAAATATTTTTACTCAGTACAGGTTCTCTTTAAAGATGCTGGTTTTACCTACGCTATGCTCTACCCCTCCAAACTTAGGGTAATCGCAGATGACCAAACACATTTCTTCACTAAACCCGAAACTGTGGTGAGCTGGCTGGAAGCGCGCTCAAAAGCTCGTAAATCTCCATCTCGGCAGGAGAGCGACAAGGATGAGTAATCACTGGGCGTTTATTGCTGCTTAGAATTGGACAATATAGATGCAGACACAACAGCCGGAGCCTCCAGCGTTATTGGATTTCTGAGGTCAGCAGGAATGCAGCAGGCAAGGAATTAGCTTCTAATTACCCTTTCTTCCCTAGCACCTACCGTACAGCACATCTTGCAATCCACTTTAACTGGGTCTGATGTGCCTGATCGCTACTAACCAGGCAAAATATTAACTGCGTCACTGGCTACAGAACGTTATGTTTGCAAAGATTTGATGGCGCTACAAGTGAGGACTTTGGCACATAAAGACTATGGGTTAGATTCTAGAACATATTCAGCTCTATACTTACACTTTTGCCCTTTGCCCCCTCTTTTCCTCCACCATCCTCTTTACTCTGCTTTCTTATCCTTCTATTCCTGTCATATACCTGTCTCAAATAAAACTTCATAAAGTATAATAAGAAATGTTCCCTGATTTTACTAAAATATAACGGAACTGGGCTGTAATATGAAACTGTGTGTACGTAACTCTTGTTAGGAGCGGGATGGCACGGAGTTCGGAGCTGGCTGGAGGTTTGCTATCTCCCTTCTCCCTGCCGTCTCAAAGCTAAGTCGCATAGATTGATCTAGGCTGCTCGCCGGTTGAGTGATCAGCCAGATCGTAACTACTTGTTTTCGCCCCACTAAGGGCTTTTCTGGGTTACCCTCAACAGTTAGTGGCAGTTGGTCGTCCTGCTGTGTAAGAGTGTTTGTTGTTTGGGTATAAGGACTTGCCTAGTTAAATGGTAAGTCAGGGTGGGTTTCGGGTTCTTAGGAATGTTACCCTTCATTGTTATACTTATACAATACAATATAACAATACAATACAATAACATTTCTATAGCGCTTTTCTCCCATAAGACTCAAAGCGCTTAGGCTCTCTCAGATTCAGTAATTAGTAGGATGAAGTATTCACACAACAAAAGTTATATTTCTGCAAATGCCAAACTGAACAGGTGGGTTTTCAGTCTGGATTTAAACACGCCCAGGGATGGAGCTGTCCTGATCTGTTGAGGTAAGGAGTTCCAAAACGTAGGGGCAGCATGACAGAAGGCTCTGGGACCAAAAGTTTCCAAGTGGACTCTGGGTATGACTAGATTATTAGAACCTGTTGATCTGAGAATGCGGGGATTGCTACGCAGCTGCAACATATCTTTCATGTATCCAGGGCCTAAATTATTCAGGGATTTAAATGTCAGTAGGCCGATCTTGAATAGGACCCTCCATTCTATAGGTAGCCAGTGAAGGGAGTGCAGGACTGGCGTTATGTGGCAGTGACAGGGTTGGTTGGTTAGCAGTCTGGCAGCAGTATTCTGTATCAGCTGTAGTCGGTACAAGTCCTTTTTTGGAAGGCCAGTGTAGAGAGCATTACAGTAGTCCAGTCGGGATGTGATGAAGGCGTGGACTAAGGTTGGCAGATCTTCTGGGGGTATGAGGTGCTTGATTTTTTGCAATGTTCTTCAGGTGAAAATAGGATGATTTCACCACAGCAGAGATTTGAGTTCTGAAGTTTAAATCCCAATCAATTAGAACTCCCAGGCTACGCACATGATCAGAGCTGCGCAGATCCGTGCCTCCTATTCCCAGTGGTGAAGACTGCAAGTTAAGTTGTTTTGTTATCATGCTCTGCCCTCCTATCAGAAGGACTTCAGTTTTGTCTGCATTTAGTTTCAGCCAGTTGTCATTCATCCATTGCTGTAGTTCACGTAAGCAGGCGTTTATAGTTAGAGTTGGGTCTGTCACACCAGGCTTGAAGGAAAGATATAGTTGGGTGTCGTCTGCATAGCAGTGGTATGTCAGGCCATGTTTTTGGATTAGTTTTCCCAGCGGTAACATCGTGAAAAGCAGGGGAGAGAGGATTGAGCCCTGGGGCACCCCATACTTAAGTGATACAGGGGTGGACAGGAAGGGCCCCATAGACACTTTGTGGGTTCTGCCACTCAAGAAGGATTGGAACCACTGAAGAACTATGCCATCAATGCCGCAGTATTCCTGTAGCCTGTTTATCAAGATGGTCAACTGTATCAAAGGCTGCAGAAAGGTCTAGCAGTATGAGGGTGGATCACTCTCCTCTGTCTCTTGCCATGGGCAGGTGGTTGCATATTTGGATGAGGGCAGTTTCAGTGCTGTGGTGTTTCCTGAAGCCAAACTGTTGTTTTGTAGGATTTTGGCTTCTAGCTGGAGGTAACAGCTTTTTCAATTAGCTTGCCCAGAAAGGGGAGGTTAGAGACAGGTCTGTAGCTGGTCATTGCATCTGGGTCCAGGGAGGGTTTTTTGAGGAGAGGCCTGGTGATTGCTTTCTTCAGTAAAGCAGGAAATATCCCTGATTTTAAGGAACAGTTAACAATTTTTAGGAATACCGGTACAAACAGGTCGGTGCAGTTCAACATGAACTGTGTTGGGCCAGGATCTAGGTCACAGGTAGTTAGGCGGACGTGAAGGAGGATGCTTGATGTGACTTCTTCATCAATTTCTTTGAAGTTTGACCAAGGTGTTACATTGTCTCTGCTAATGGTCTTCTGCGCTATATTAGGCTCAGATGCTGTAAGTTGGATGGCGGACCTTATAGCGGAGACTTTGTCTGTGAAGAAATGGGCAAATTGGTCACAGAGGTCCTTTGAAGACTCGATGTTAAGTTTTTGACATGCCGGGTTGCAGAGTTTTTCCACGGTGCGGAACAGTTGGGCTGGTTTGTTAACTGCATTTGCAATCTCTTGTGATAGAAAGTGATAAAAATGATTTTTTTCCCGTGATTACCTTTTGGTAGCTCTTCAAGTGGAGGATTAAGGCATGTTTGTCTTCTGGGGACTGAGATTTGCGCCACAGTCTCTCAAGTTTTCGGCCTTGTCTTTTCAGCTCTTTTATAGCGTTATCAAACCACTGTGCATGATGGTGTGGAGTAAGATATTTGGTGCGCAGAGGAGCAATGGTCTCAAAGGTGGAGGACACACATTTGTTGTATTTAAACACCAGAGTATCAGGGTCCAAGCTGGAGTCAGTCAATTCATCAAAGCTAAGGTTATCTCGGATATGTTGAGGTGTTAGCCCTTTTAAGCGGCGATATTTTATTTGATTCTTGACATGGTGTTTGACAGCTGGTATTGAGAGGGAGAAGTGGATAGTGTGATGGTCTGACCAGGCAACAGGATTAATTTCCACATTGGCTATTGACAGCCCAGTATGGAATATAAGGTCCAGAGTGTGGCCTTTCCTGTGAGTAGCAGAGTTGATTGATTGGAGGAAGCCCAGTTCATGTAAGGCACGAGGTAGCTCTATTCCAAGTTTTGAAGAGGAGTCATCCACCCATGTATTGAAATCTCCAAGAACAATCCATCTGGGGTGTTCCAGTGTTAGGTTGCATAGGAGGTCTACAAGTTCCTTAAGAAAGTCTGAGTGTTTTTCTGGTGGGCGGTAGATCAGCAATATGTTAATGTTTTTCTCAGCTGAAAGTTGCACCCCCAAGCATTCAAACGAGTTGGTAGGACCTACAGTAAGTGGTCTGATTTTCAAAGCTGATCTAAAGCAAAGTGCAACCCCTCCTCCCCTGCGTTCTTTTCTGTTGCAGTATATCACGGAATAGTTTGTTGGCACGGCAGCCTCCAGGGTGGGGCCAACTGGTTCAGAAAGCCAGGTTTCAGTCAGGCAGGCTAGATCAGAAGACTCTATTAGATCATGTATGATTGCTGTTTTGTTGTTTATCGATCTGACATTACAGAGGACAGCCTTGATGGGGCTACCCTGGGAGCTAGGGTCTGAGATTGATGACTCCAAGACAGAACAGTCTCCAGATGTGTGGCTGTCATCTCTGCTGGATTGTGCTGGAGCTATTAGGGTTGTTGGCTGGGTGTACTCTGTAGATTTTGTCACAGAGTTATTTTGGTTCTGCGGTGAAGAATATCTTTTCCCACGTCCTCTCGAGCCTCTCTTTGTCTTTCTGAAGATTCCAACAGACTTCAGTAGAATTATTGTGGATTTGTCAATTGGATAGATATTTCTTGGTTGGTATACAGCTAGAAGTCTCTCTGCTGAATATTGATGTTTACACATTAGGATGGACAAGAGACAGCTCAGGGCTCCTGCTGAGATAGGTCCTATTTAGAGTCAAGGTGTGAACTTTGTCAGCTGTGGCTGGTATCCTGCAGAGATCAAAGGGCCTGTATAGACTGAATTGTCCTTACACAGAGATGTATGGATGGACAGCATGAATTTGAAAACACAGTTCTTTGTTTGGGAATTTGAAGATATAATGTATAATATATGTAGAAAAATATAGTCTATTGAGCATAGATGCTGTAGATAATCGATGAAAGTTACTCACTTACATACTTACACTTACATCACTTACATACTCATAGGTTATCTACAATACCACCTACTGCTCAAAACCGAGGTTCACAGTCAATAAACTTGCATAGACAATGGGATTTCAATGCAGAAGTACGGGCACATAGTGAGTACAGTCTATATGTCACGTAGCACAATACATGCACAACCGCTTAAGTTTATGAGCTGGAATGTTAGAGGCTTGAATGATTCTAGGAAGCGTCACATAGTTCTTAACTATATAGCCAGGCATAAACCAGATGTGATAGCATTGCAGGAGACTCATCTTTCAGGCGATAAGGTGATGGCTCTGCGCAGAGGCTGGATTGGATGGTCATATCATTCAACATACTCTCAGTACTCCAGAGGGGTGTCTCTTTTGTTTAAAAAGTCCTTACAATTTCAACTCCTTAATGCTAAAACAGACCAATATGGCAGGTATGTATTTATTTACTGCAGGATAAATGGTGAGCCCCTGTTAATAATGAATATCTATATTCCTCCACCCTACAGTGCTGTTATAATCAAGGAGGGGTTGCAGTATGCATCTAAATTTCTCTGTAATTATGCAGTATGGATGGGCGACTTTAACCACTTCTGTGCCGGGGTGGTTTGCCTGATCGGTGCTGCGTGGACTCTCCAGCCCGCAGCACCGATCAGATAGCAGCCAGGGCGATCAGACTTCCCCTCTTTTTTCCCCACTAGGGGGATGTCCTGCTGGGGGGGTCTGATCGCCGCCGGCTGTTTGCGCTTGCGGGGGGGGGGGGGGGCTCTTCAAAGCCCCCCTCTGCAGCGCTTCCTGGCCTCCTTCCCCTTCCCTCCTTCTCCCTCCCCCTGTGAGCGGCGCAGGACGGAATTCCGTCCTGCGCCGGATAGGACAGGCTTCAGCCTATCAGGTGCCGGCGATCCCCGGCCAATCAGAGGCCGGGGATCGGCGATCTCCGCTACGGCGCTGCTGCGCAGCAGCGCCGTACACATGTAAACAGCGGGGAACATCTTCCCCGCGTGTTTACATTTACCCTGCGAGCCGCGATCGGCGGCTCACAGGGTGTTCACAGAGACACGCTCCGTGAACTGACATGGAACGTTTCCATGGTATCCACTTCAGGATTCAGGGGCGTAGTTAAGCGTACGCCGAATCCTGAAGTGGTTAATGCTGTATGTAACCCCTCATTAGATAAACACCTGTCCAAGCCAGGTAACACTACCTCTTTTGCAGACCTTATGGCTGAAGTTCGCCTAATGGACGTTTGGCGCCATTTTAACCCCTCACAGCAACTATTTACATGCTACTCTGCCTCTTTTAAAGTAGCCTCTCGCATAGACCTTTTTTTTTGCGTCACCTGATCTCCTTAAATATGTCTCTGATATTGGGGCCCTGCCGCGCCTAGTGTCGGACCACTCCCCCATTACTATGGTAATTGCCTGGGGTAATAAACCACCGTTTCAGTTCTGGAAACTTAATGCTTTCTGGCTGGATCTGATCACTGACCAGGACCGCATTGCTAACCACATTGAAAATTTTAAATTTGATCACAGGGATGAAGATAATCAACTTCTAAAATGGGAAGCCTTTAAGGCTTTCCTCAGAGGGGAACTTATTAGTGCAATCTCCAACTGCAAATCAGACTCTAAATGCAAAGAAAGAGAGCTTATAGCCCTGGCTGAAACAGCTAAAAACCACTATCTTACCAACCCTTCGCCTGTATTGCTGGATGAATGGCGAGCAGCTGAGAGAAAACATAAACAGTTAATAGAGGAGATTACTCAAAGCAAATTGTTTTTCAATAAGCAAAATTTCTACGAACAGGGGGAGAAGGCTCCTTGCCAAAATAAGCAAAACATACACCTCCCCACCTGTAATTACGCACATAAAAGACTTGAACGGTATTCAAGTTACAGGTTGTGAAGATATAAATAAAACTTTTTATGAATATTACTCAGCCTTGTATGCTAGTCATACCACTGCAAATCAGACAGACTCAGAGATCTTTCTATCGGAACTTACACTACCTAGGCTCACTCCTGACCAAGTTAATGCCTTAGACGCCCCTATCACACTAGATGAGATCTGTATGGCCATTGCTGGTTTCCCATCTAAAAAAGCATCTGGTCTGGATGGTCTCCCCATTGAAGTCTACAAAAAATACATGGATAACATTACACCCCTCCTTTTAGAAATGTACAATTCCGCATTTGAAACGGGCTCGTTACCACCATCAATGATGGAGGCGTTAATTATTATACTCCCTAAACCTGGCAAGGACCCGTTGATATGCGACTCGTACCGTCCGATCTCTCTTTTGACTGCGGATATTAAAATATTAGCCAAACTGCTTGCCAACAGACTCAATACAGTTGTTCTTTCACTGGTACACCCCGATCAAACGGGCTTCATGCCTGGGAAGAATACTGCTATGAATATCCGCCGCTTAATGATAATGATAAACATTCAAGATAAACACACCAATATGGGGAGAAGAGTTGTAGCTTCCCTCGATATGGCAAAAGCCTTCGACACTGTCGAGTGGCCATATCTTAATGCGGTCCTTGCCAGATTTGGCTTTGGAGACACTTTTTGCAAGTGGGTCCAAATTCTTTACCATCTCCCCAAGGCAAGGGTTTGCACGAATGGATGGATCTCCGAGTCTTTTCCTCTAGGCAGAGGCACTAGACAGGGCTGCCCGCTCTCCCCCCTGTTATATGCTTTAGCAGTAGAACCCCTCGCCTGTCGCATAAGAGCACACCCTTCAATACATGGCTTCTGTACACCGCACACAGAAGAGAAAATCAGCCTCTATGCGGATGATACCATCCTTTATCTAGCAGACCCTGCTGAATCACTGCACAACGCTCTAGACACCATTACAGAATCCGGGTATTATTCAGGACTTCAATTAAATAAGGCCAAGTCAGTACTTCTACACATAGATTCCCCTTCAGCTGCGTCCCAGTTGTCGGACCTCCCGCTGCTCGCCGTTCAGTCCTTCAATACCTTGGTGTTTGGTGTTCAGATTCAGTCAGACCCTAGGTTATATCTACAAGCTGAGGTCTATCCACTTATACCCTTTATACAGGCAAAGTGCAGGGCCTGGTCCAAACTATACTTGACGGTCGTCGGCCGAGTTAATTTGGTCAAAATGATACTTTTACCTAAGGTGTTATATGTTCTACATCATTCGCCGGTATATATTGCCATGTCCTTTTTTTAAACGGCTTAGAACTGTAATAATCTCTTTCATTTGGAACTACAAACGGGCCAAAATTAAGTACACTTCACTTATAAATTCAAACGGACAAGGTGGTCTGGCACTGCCCTCCTTGCAGCATTATTACTTAGCATCTCAACTGCAACACATCTCATCCTGGTTTTCTACTGGAAACTTCTATAATCCTGAAGCATTAGGATATAGCTCTGATCTGTTCAAAGAATGTGTTGCTCATGATCTACTCAGAGAGGAGATACCCGCTAGTAAGATGCCTAATACAATCCTTACGCAGGCATTAATGATTTGGCGCCGTGTCGGAGGCCTATATAAATCCTTTAGCTTCGACGCACACACGCCCCTTTGGCATAACCAACGCCTGAAGGGATTTGCCTCTGTACCGGATCCTCACCTATGGGCTAAAATAGGTATAATCTACTTGAGCCAAATAGTAGAGCACGGGAGACTTATCCCTTTCGCTAAACTGGTGGACCAACACCCTGCACTTTCGCTTTACTATTTCCGTTTTCTGCAACTGAGGCACGCCTTTTACAGCCAGTTTAAGAAGGACCCTGTGCATATTGACCCACACTCAATACTTGACACAATAGCAGATGGGCCTAAGAAGCACTTAATAGGTACTCTATATAAAGAAATGATAGAGCGCTCTGCCTATGATAGAACTCTAGGGTCTAAAGAAAAATGGGAGGCCACAGGCATGACTCTAGACACGGAGGAGTGGGAAGATCCTCTTGAAACAGTTAAGAGAGTATCTCTCAATGTTAAAGACTGTGCCACTCAACTTTATATACTGCATCAGGCCTATTTAACTCCAAGTAGAATGATAAAATACAACCCTTCGTCAACTAACGTCTGCCCAAAGTGCGGGTATAGTGCTTCTTCATTTCACCACCTTATTTGGAAATGTCCACCGGTAGCAGATTTTTGGACTCAAATTGTAAACTTTCTGCACGACCGTATGGGCTGCCCAACCACTCTCAACCCTCTTCTATGTATCTTGGGTGTAATCGACGAGGAAGAAATAAGAGCATGTACTAAAATGCTGATGAGAGAGGCACTATTTGCCGCCCGGCAAGAAATTGCTTTACATTGGCTGTCACCTAACCCCCCCCCCCCCCCCTGCTCTCCTGCTGGATTCAGCGTCTAGATAAAGGCCTTCCCTTTAAAAAATTGGTCTATACACATAGAGACAGAATAAAACAATTCCACCTAATCTGGGATGTCTGGAAAGATAGATAATGAGCTCCAAATACGTGACCTCTATATAAGCTTAAATATTATATAAGCTCGTTTGTACCATTTCTCTTTTATTCTTAATTGTTGGTTTCTAAACGCACCTAGTCAGTGGCAATTTGGTACACTATGAGCAATGGTTTGTTCTCCTTTGAATGTTCCATCTCTTACACTTTTAACCTATTTGATTATTCTCCTGTAATATGTACTCCTCTGGAGCGCTGTATGTTTTTCCATGCAATTCAATTTGTTATTTGCGCAACTGCATTGTCCCAACATAACTACATTTGTATTCCCACACAAAGACTGTTTTCCCAAAGTGTAACCTCTGGTTTTCATTGTACGATATGTGTTTTTTGGTTTGAATAAACTTCTTGGTTAAAAAAAAAAAAAAAAAGAAAGAGGTACAAAATGTGCCATTTTACGGAAGCGATCAACAATAACCCAGATCACCCTTTTACCCCCAGAGGGAGATAAATCCACTACAAAATCCATAGATAGATAAGTCCATGGTTTGGATGGAATAGGTAGGGGCATCAGATTACCTTGGGGAGCAACCTGGGAGACCTTGCTTCTGGCACAGGTGGCGCAAGCTACCACAAAAGCTTTACAGTCTTTACTTAGTGAGGGCCACCACACATGACAAGACAAAAGTTCCAACGTTTTTGCCTCACCAGGATGCCCTGCTAACTTGGACTCATGAAATAGTTGGAGTGTTTGAAGACGGAGATGCAGAGGAACATAATCTACATTGGGAGGTTTACCAGAGGAACTTTCTTGTTGAAAGGGCTGCAAGGAAGTGTTCAGATCAGGAAATTCTTGAGTGTGTATAGCTGCCAGAACACAACTTGAAGGAAGAATCATTTCTGGAGTAACAAGTGGAGACATTTCAGGTTCAAAGCTTCTGGACAAGGCATCAGTCTTCACATTCTTAGACCCCGGTTTGTATGTGATGATAAAATTAAAATGGGTGAAAAACATTGCCCAGCGTGCCTGCCTAGGATTAAGCCTCTTAGCCCCCTAAATATACTGTACATTTTAATGATCAGTATAGACTGTAACAGGATGCAATGCTCCTTCCAACCAGTGCCTCCACTCCTCAAAGGCCATCTTTACAGCCAAGAGTTCCCTGTTGCCTATATCATAATTGCGTTCTGCTGAAGAGAATTTCTTAGAGAAGAACGCACAAGGGTGTAAGCGCTTAGGCCGGCCAGAAAACTGTGAGAGAACTGCTCCTACCCCAACCTCAGAGGGATCTACCTCGACAAAGAAGGGCAATCCAACATCTGGGTGAGTAAGAATAGGAGCAGAACAAAAAGGTGATTTAAGATCAGAGAACGCTTTACATGCCTGTGAAGACCAGTTGACAGGATCTGCGTCTTATTTAGTTAAATCAGTAATAGGAGCAACCATAGTGGAGAAATTTCTGATGAACTTACGATAGTAGTTGGCAAAGCCTAAAAATCTCCCAATAGCCTTGAGCCCCTTGGGTTGTGGCCAGTCTAGAACTGCTGAAAGTGTTTTCTGGTCCATAGAAAGGCCTGTATCAGAAATTAAATATCCTAGAAAGGGTATTTGTGTGACCTCGAACAGGCATTTCTCCAATTTAGAGAGTTTTCCCTCAATTTTTGTAACACAAATTTTACATGGTTGTGATGCTCAAACAGATTGTTAGAATAAATCAATATGTAAGTAAATCACCACAAATTTACCTAATACATCCCTGAATAAGTCATTAACGAAGTCCTGGAAGACAGCAGGAGCATTGCAAAGGCCAAAGGGCATCACAACGTACTCGTAATGACCGTCTTGAGCATTAAAAGCTGTCTTCCATTCATCCCCCTAGCGTATTCTAATCAAATTGTATGGGCCCCGTAAATCTAACTTGAAAAAGATTCTTGCACCTGACACCTGAGAAAAAATATTGTCAATCAGAGGTAGGGGGTATCGATTCTTAATGGTGATTTTATTAAGTCCCCTGTAATCAATACAGGGACATAAACCCCCATCTTTTTTCTCCACAAAGAAGAATCCTGCTCCAGCTGGAGAGGTAGAAGGTCGAATGAATCCCTTCTCAAGATTCTCCTTTATGTAATCCTTCATACCCATTTTTTTGGGACCAGTGAGATTATAAAGGTGACCTTGCGGGGGCATGGTGCCCGGCAATAAATCAATAGGGCAGTCGTATGGTCTATGTGGAGGTAGTTTATCAGCTGACTGAGGCGAAAAGATATCAGAAAATTCTTTATATGGTGGTGGAATTTTGACAGATTCTACCCCTAAAGTTAGGAGTGGAACGCTCTGTAAACAACTTACCTGACACTGGCATGACCATCTGATCAGTTTTCCTGAACACCAGTCACAACAAGGGTTGTGAACCTGCAACCACGGCAGACCCAGAACTACAAGACTAGAGGGCATCCTTAGTATATAGAACTGAATTTTCTTAAAATGCATAGCCCCCACCTGCAGGGAAATTTCAGGGGTAATGGAAATAGGCTGTTTAGTCTGCAAAGGAGTGTCATCGATGGCAGTGACATACAGCTTGTTCTGCAAAGACATTACCAGCTGCCCCAGAATCAATAAAAGCCTGAGAGTGGAAAGGCTTTTTGTTCCAATAAATGGTGGCTGGTAACAAAATCTTTTTTTATTTTTAGGGGAAGAGGCTGCTCGCCCAAGTGAAGTTCCCCAACTTCACTTAGGCGCTGGAGTTTTCCGGCACCTTCTTTGCAGAACATGACTGTGCAAAATGACCTTTCACACCACAATAAATGCAAAGTCCTTCCTGTCTTCTACTAAGTTTCTCAGCTGGAGAGAGTTTGGAGAATCCCAACTGCATGGGCTCTTCGCCAGAAGTGAACAAGGTGCTAGCCGGTTTGTTAGGACTTGCTAAAGCTGAGTATGCTTTACCCTGACGACGGTGCCTGATCCGTCTATCTACCTGTATTGCCAAGGAGATAGCATCCTCCAAATTTTTTGGCTCAGGTTGACTGACTAGCGCATCATTCATGGAGTCAGCTAATCCAAATAAAAATTGATCCAAGTGTGCTGCCCCACCCCACTTAACGGAAACAAACCACTTCCTGAACTCTGCAGCATACTCCACGGCCGTATGTCGACCCTGACGGAGAGCCCTTAACCTGAGAGCAGCAGTGGCTGAGACATCAGGATCTGCATAAATAGTAGCCATCGCATCAAAAAAGCTTTCTACAGAGGTAAGGCCTTCGTGATCGGGTTCAGACCATAGGCCTAAGTTTGTTAAACACCCTGTAACAAGGTTTTTATCAGATTGATCCTCTGGGACTCAGTTCCAGAAGATCTAGGCCTAACTTCAAAATAAGACATACATCGGTTCCCGGTATGAACCTGTAAACTTTTCGGGTAGAGGCATCTTTGGCTCAAATATAGGCAAGATAGGAGCACTGGAAGGAACCTGCTGATTATTGACATTTGCAGCAACATTCATCTGAGCAATAGTGTTGGTTATTTGGGTTAACTGAGTCTGTTGAGAGGCCACTTGCTCCGTGAGCTGATAAACAGCTCCTGCGATTGTCAAAATCTAGTTTTGCATATCCTCCATATCTTATGGGCCTTGATAATGTGACGCTGGGTGTTTGGTGTGCACACAGGATAAGTCAAGTTGAAGCTAGGTCATACACAGGGAGTCAGAATAGTGCGGTACAGAAGGACTAAACGGAGCTAGGTCAAATAACAGGCAATATCGTACACAGGAAGTCAGATGGCTACAGTACAAAAATGTCAAGACAAGTGCTAAGTCAATTTTCAGGCCGAGGTCGTACACATAAGATCAGATGGCTGAGGTACAGAAGGGACGAGACAGATACAAGGTTGTTAGGCTAGCCGAGGTCTATAACAGGTATCAAATGACTGAGGTACAAAGGGATGAGACTTTAATCAGAGTGGTGAACTTGCCGAATCATACACAGACATACAATAATTACAATATATATATGTTACACAGTTCTAACTGACTGGAGTACATACTGTATATATCGGGCTAATGTGCAATATATGAAATGAAGCTCCCAAAACTACTATCTCACAAAGATAAGGACCAAGAACCAGCGTACTGATTAGTATCAAGGCCGGTGAGCAAGTGAAAACTCCGGCCTTATATCCACAAAGATAGTGGGAGAGATAGCGGAGCCGCCAGAACGCACGTGGCGGCGGACTCTGCATCTCGGACAGGGGCCTCCGCACTCCTGCCGGCGAGTGGTGTAGGGCAGGCGGCGGAGTCCGTGAGCTCGGCGGACTCCGCCGCACACTTGCTGCCTGGGGGGTCGCACGCTCTCTTGCCGGCTCGGAGGCTGATGATTACGCGCGTACGCACGAGGAGACAGAAACTTTATTGTTCCAGAAGAGGAGTCAGCTGACCAGGCCGGTCAGCTGACTCCAGCAGTACTCTGGATTGGCTGGGGCTCTGGGGCGGCGCTGAGTAGCTCTCTGGCTACAAATAGGACTTGCTAGTCAGTAGCAAGTTGTCTGCTGTCGTGAATACTTAGGTGTAAACGCTCAGACCTTAGCTCAGCTCCTAGGTGTTGATACTAAGGACGTCACACCTCAGTTAGGATTATATTGTATATTTATCTGTGTTTTGACTCTGGCTATCCCTGACTACTCTTTTCTCTTGCCGATCCTGTACCTCTGCCTATCTGATTCAAAGTTGCCGACCCTGCCTGTTTACCGACTCTGAATCAGCCTTTCGTTCCTGTACTGTTGCCGAACCTCTGCCTGTCTGACCTTTCTCCCTCCAGTGGAACGTCTCCCACTGGTGGGCTATCTCTGAGGCTTGCCTCTCCGAGACGTCTGCCCTAGCAGACCGTTACTGCCAGGGGCTGGGAATCCTCTCTCTGCCTGCTTGAAGATCTCACACACGGGGTTCCCATTCAGTGGTAACCACACCTCTGAGGAATTACCGTGTGGTACATATTTCCACATACGTGTGAATTATTATTGTTGTCTCATTGTCAATCAATTGTATTCAGCGTCCAGAGGTTAGCTGCGCTTGTATTATTGGTGATTCTGCAGATCATCAATAATCGGGTGACATCTGTATTGTTGGGGATACTGCAGATCGCCAACAATCGGATTCTCTCTGGTTGCAGGGACGCTGGGGATTCAAGAGGAGGACGGCGGAACGGAAGTCCCCGCAAGCGAGCAAGTCCCGCCGGAGACACCACGGGAGACATCGCGGGACCCGTCGCTAACAGGTAAGATTCTTACACTCGATACATAATTTCCGACACGTCCGATCTCCCGACCTGTCGTTTCACCGCTCAATTCTGAATTGAGGACAATGCAAAAAGATAAGACAAATGAGTGGAAGATAAGAGAATCGCCTGCGGAATCGAGCGGGGAATCGATCTAGCGGGAGAATCGAGCGGCAAAATCAAGCTGTGTATGCCCAGCATTAGATAGCTGCAGGTGATACGTGCTGAGTTGTCTATGGACTAGTTTACTTACTGAAACAATGGCCTTGCTGGAAACTTCTGTAGCCTCAAATAAGACCTATTGTGATCTAGGCTTTTCTGGAAGCTTCTGGGTAATGCCTATAATGCTAGGTACACACTATACGTTTTTGCGTTGGATAGATGCATTCGATAGATAATTTCCATCATGTTCGATATTACTTTTGATCATTTGACTGCTCGATTTCTCCTAGAAGTGAATGTAAATTGATTAAAAACAAAGAGAATCGAGCGGGAAATTAGGCGGAAAAACCAATGGAAGATTGATCGAACTGGAAATTGATCGAAAAAACTTAACTTTGGTATCTAGCATAAGAGCCAGAAGGCTGTGTTTAGAGTCAGATTTGTGCTCGATTTATGAATGGATGTGCTGGATTTGTCAGTGAACAGTTTTACTGTGTATTCGTCAATGGAGTGTTGGATTTTTACTATTGCGTGAGATGGAGTTCTTTCTACCACTTGAGATGGAATAAAGGCAATATCTTAGATTTATTGGTCGGCTCGTATTAAATACTCTTCTCGTCACATACTGGAGAGCAGCGGTGGGATCATGTACTGAGCAACATGCAGTGAGAAGAGTTAGAACTACGATCTGTAGCCACCCTACGGAAATTATGCCGTCACAGGGGACTCATTCCTGAAAGTAAACAGAAGGATGAACTGATAAATTGTATGTTGTATTCTTTTGAACAACAAGAGACTGGAAGTACTGCATCTAATGCAGCAGAATCCCCCAGGAGAGATAGTCAGGAACCAGCTGTAGCACCTGACCAGTTCTTCACTAATCTGGAGGAGGATGTTTTCCAAATGTGACTGGTTATGCTAGGGGACAATCTTACAGTAGCAGGAAGATTAGAACTGCTAAAATTAGTATGAGAGGAACTGCTTTTTGATGAATCATGCACACAACGGAGGTCTCAGGAACAAGCATTAAAGTGAACCGAGCACCTTTTTTTCACTCAGGACATTTCTATAGCACATGAAAAATGTATGCCGACTATCTGTTTCATTATTAAAATAAACTTTAATTTTACCTTGTATTTTACATTCAAAGTTGTTAAATTGGCCTGTTTGAGCAGACCTGCCGACCGTCCCCATCCGCAGAAAGTTCAGGAACCTCTAATTGTTTTATTGAGCTAATTACCAAGAGGTAAACCATGCCTTTCATCAGCAAAGAGGGTGAATAATTACTAGTGTGTTTTCAAAGCCATGCTTTGAAAACACACTCCTAATTATTCACCCTCTTTGCTGATGAAAGGCATGGTTTACCTCTTGGTAATTAGCTCAATAAAACAATTAGAGGTTCCTGAACTTTCTGCGGATGGGGACGGTCGGCAGGTCTGCTCAAACAGGCCAATTTAACAACTTTGATGTAAAATACAAGGTAAAATTAAAGTTTATTTTAATAATGAAACAGATAGTCGGCATACATTTTTCATGTGCTATAGAAATGTCCTGAGTGAAAAAAAGGTGCTCGGTTCACTTTAAATGGAGCAAGACTGCTTATTAAACTGATGTTTAAGAAGGGGAAAGAAGGAATTGATGCATATCTGGAGACAGAGCCGGGACAAGGTCCTCCAGCACCCAAGGCTGAGACACCAAAGTGCGCCCCTCCATCCCTCCACCCCAGCAGTCACACACTGATTGCTATTAGACTAAGAGGCACCCCAGGGCCCCCAACACCTTAATCTAAAGTTATCTGGCTTGTAGTCACTTCCATGTATCTCTCCTTTTCTTATTTCTTACTGCTTCAAACACAATTAGGAATGACAGCTGAATGAATTGTGCGCCCCCTCCTACACTGCGCCCTGAGGCTGGAGCCTCTCCAGCCTATGCCTCGGCCCGGCCCTGTCTGGAGACATTTGAAATCATGTGGGAAGATCACCTAATCCCTGAGGAGGAATGGACCAGGATTTTGGCAGAGAAAATAACGGAGGGATGGTGACACTTACAGAGCTCTCCCATCTGAACTCAGGTGTGATTATCATGAAGTGAAGAAAGCACTATTTGAGAGGTATGCTATTACACCTGAAGCTCATCGGTATCTATTCCGGTCTTTGGTTAAAAACCATCAGGAGAGTCACTTGGAATGCAGTACTAAGCTGACTAGGGCCTTTGACAAATGGGTTCAGGGATGCTATGTTACCACCTAGGAAAGCTTCAAACAGTCAGGGCTCATTTCCACTATCGCGAATTCGCATGCGTTTTTCGCATGCAAATTCGCATAGCAATACAAGTGAATGGGACTGTTTCCACTTGTCAGGATTCCTTTGCGTTTTTCTGTGCAGAAAAAATTCGCATGGCAGAGCCATCAGAATTCGCATACCGCATACCGCTATGCAAATCGCATACAATGTATTTAATAGGAAATTTGCATGAGGTTTGGGTATGCGAATTTTCATGTGAATTTTCATGCGAATTCGCATAGAAACAATGGAAAAGCACACCAGCACTGCCATGGTTAAATTCGCATGCATCGTCATCCATGCGAATTTCGCATCCGCATGCGAATTTTTACCGCGGCGATTCGCACCGCACAAGTGGAAATGCAGCCTTATTCCTCAAGAAGCAATTTTTGGACTGCTGTAGCCAGGATATCTGAGAGTGTTGGATCATAAACCACAGACCGTTGAGGAGGCTGCAAGGCTAGCGGATAATTTCATTGCATCACGGATGTTTTACAGCAAAGGAAGCACTGGCGTAGGGCCCGAGGTCGCAGCGGTCGCACCCGCGACTGGGCCCGGCTCCTGCAGCCTGGGGGAGGGGCCCCCGCATGTGTGTGTGTATATACGTTATCACGTCGGAACACCTGGCACTTAATTAACCTGGCCGGCTCGGGAGGGCTCCATTTGCGGCTCCCAGACAGATACAGTGCATGCAGACACATACCCGCACTGTCTGCCTGCCTGGTCTCCAGAGTCTCCCCTCCCTCGCTCTCTTCAGAGTACAGCAGCGGCCACTTCAGTGTGTGTGACTGCTATGCGTCACACACACAACAAAGTCACGCTGTCTGGGCTGGCT
Organism: Hyperolius riggenbachi; assembly: GCF_040937935.1. Taxonomy (NCBI): domain Eukaryota; kingdom Metazoa; phylum Chordata; class Amphibia; order Anura; family Hyperoliidae; genus Hyperolius; species Hyperolius riggenbachi. The sequence continues at coordinate 158,541,422 of NC_090656.1, read as the reverse complement.
CTGATCTGAGATCTCATCATCTCCTCTGCAGCTGCTGTCACTCCTGACCTTCCGGACCGCCCCCTCCACGCTCCAGTTGGCCCTTCACTGATCTCTGGCTGGCCTGGCTCCTCCCATATCCCTCGAGTGAGCTGCAGGTTCAGCCAGAGTCAGTGTGGGAAAGTCGTGTTTGTCGCCTGCAATCTGCTGGACTGCTGCCAGTCAGTGGGGAGGTCGAGGAGTCTGGAACTTTGTAAGTCCGGGCTGCATTGCATCCCCTACTGTGTCCCTGTCTCTCTCCCTAGTCCCTATGGCTGCCCCCCCCCCCTCCCATGTCCCTGTCTCTCCCTATGGCTGTCTCCCCCTCCTGTGTCCCTGTCTCTCCCTATGGCTGTCTTCCCCCCCCCCCCCCCTGTGTCCCTGTCTCTCCCTATGGCTGTCTCCCCCCCCCCCCTGTGTCCCTGTCTCTCCCTATGGCTGTCTCCCCCCCCCCCCTGTGTCCCTGTCTCTCTCCCTATGGCTGTCTCCCCCCCCCTGTGTCCCTGTCTCTCTTCCTATGGCTGTCACCCCCCCCCCCCATGTCCCTGTCTCTCTCCCTATGGCTGTCACCCCCCCCCCCCATGTCCCTGTCTCTGCTTATGGCTGTCTCCCCCCCCCCCCCCCTGTGTCCCTGTCTCTCTCCCTATGGCTGTCTCCCCCCCCCCCCGTGTCCCTGTCTCTCTCCCTATGGCTGTCACCCCCCCCCCATGTCCCTGTCTCTCCCTATGGCTGTCTCCCCCTCCCCCCCCGTGTCCCTGTCTCTCTCCCTATGGCTGTCTCCCTCCCCTGTGTCCCTGTCACTCCCTATGGCTGTCTTCCCCCCTGTGTCCCTGTCTCTCCTTATGGCTGTCTTCGACCCCCCCCCCCCCGTGTCCCTATCTCTCTTTATGGCTGCCCCCCCCCCCCCCCCGTGTCCCTTTCTCTCTCCCTGTGGCTGTCTCCCTACCTGTGTCTCTCCCTGTGGCTGTCTCTCTCCTTGTGTCCTCGTCTCTCACCCTGTGTCACGGTCTCTCTCCCGTTTTCCCTGTCTCTCTCCCTGTGCCCCTATCTCTCTCCCTGTGGCTGTCTCTCTCCTTGTGTCCCTGTGTCTCGGTCTCTCTCACAATTTCCCTGTGTCTCTCTCTGTGGCTGTCTCTCTTCCTGAGTCCCTGTCTCTCTCCCTGTGGCTGTCTCTCTCCTTGTGTCCCTGTGTCTCTCCCTGTGTCCTGGTCTCTCTCACGGTTTCCCTGTGTCTCTCCCTGTGTCCTGGTCTCTCTCACGGTTTCCCTGTGTCTCTCCCTGTGTCCTGGTCTCTCTCACGGTTTCCCTGTGTCTCTCCCTGTGGATGTCTCTCTTCCTGAGTCCCTGTCTCTCTCTCTGTGGCTGTCTCTCTTCCTGTGTCCCTGTCTCTCTCCCTCTGTCCCTGTCTCTCCCTGTCCTCGTCTCTCTCCCTGTGTCCCTGTCTCTTTCCCTGTGTCTCTCCTGTGTCCCTGTCTCTCTCCCTGACTACCTATACTGGGGCACCTATTCCTGGCTATCTATACTGAGGCACCTATTCCTGGCTATCTATACTGAGGCACCTATTCCTGCCGCTATCTATACTGAGGCACCTATTCCTGGCTATCTATACTGAGGCACCTATTCCTGGCTATCTATACTGGAGCACCTATTCCTGGCTATCTATACTGAGGCACCTATTCCTGGCTATCTATACTGAGGCACCTATTCCTGGCTATCTATACTGGGGCACCTATTCCTGGCTATCTATACTGGGGCACCTATTCCTGGCTATCTGTACTGGGAGCACCTATTCCTGGCTATCTGTACTGGGAGCACCTATTCCTGGCTATCTATACTGGGGCACCTATTCCTGGCTATCTGTACTGGGAGCACCTATTCCTGGCTATCTGTACTGGGAGCACCTATTCCTGGCTATCTATACTGGGAGCACCTATTCCTGGCTATCTATACTACGGCACCTATTCCTGGCTATCTATACTGAGGCACCTATTCCTGGCTATCTATACTGAGGCACCTATTCCTGGCTATCTGTACTGAGGCACCTATTCCTGGCTATCTATACTGAGGCACCTATTCCTGGCTATCTGTACTGGGAGCACCTATTCCTGGCTATCTGTACTGGGAGCACCTATTCCTGGCTATCTATACTGGGGCACCTATTCCTGGCTATCTATACTGAGGCACCTATTATTGGCTATCTGTACTGGGAGCACCTATTCCTGGCTATCTGTACTGGGAGCACCTATTCCTGGCTATCTGTACTGGGAGCACCTATTCCTGGCTATCTATACTGCGGCACCTATTCCTGACTACCTATACTGGGGCACCTAATCCTGGCTATCTGTACTGGGAGCACCTATTATTATTATTTAGTATTTATATAACGCCAACATCTTCCTCAGCACTGTACAGAGTATATTGTCTTGTCACTAACTGTCCCTCAGGGGAGCTCACAATCTAATCCCTACCTGGCTACCTATACTGGGAACACCAATTCCTGGGTTACCTATACCCTAGGTACCTATACCTGGCTATTTAATGTAGTGGGGGGGCCCAGGTCCAAATTCCGCATCGGGGCCCTGAGGTTTGTAGCTACGCCACTGAAAGGAAGCCCACCTTGTAGAAGAAAAGCAGCAGGAAACACAGTTATTGGAGATCAACCAGTAATTCCTCAGATGACCAGCGTCTCCAGAGTAACTGTAAAAACTTGCTATAGATGTGGCTCATCAACCCATCTGCAAGTTTCCTGCCCACAGGTCATCAGAGGCAACAGGACTGCCCTGTCTCCTCGTTCTGCTGATGGCAGAAGGTTAACAGCAGTTGCTCCTGATTCTCCTCCTGCAGAGCAGGTAAGCCAACCTACATTTGAACCAGGAGAACAGAGGCGCCAAAAGGATAAAAGGAAGCTAAATGAGCTTAAAAACCAAATTCTTGGTAAATAGAGGAGGTGGTGGTGGATTTACCTCCTCCAAGTAGACACACAACAACTGTAGTAAAGACAGTCAATATATTTTATTTATGAACTCCAAATATGCAACGCGTTTCGCAGGTTTGATCCCGCTTCATCAGGCAATAACAACGGAGCAATGGCTGTAAACAGAGATAATTGGCTCATAACCCATGTGTAGTCATACAGTCATTAAATTGTATACAAGTAAAATGTATATAAAAACGTATAAACTATAAATAAATATCAAACATTAGAGGTGAAATAGGTATTAAAAAGTGGGGGTGATTGGGATACAGACAGTGGAAAAGGTAATTGTGTGCAGTGATGAGCAAAACTGTTAATATTCTTTTCGCATAAAATTAAACATTATTTTTGCAAGATTTTATGCGAAAAGAATATTAACAGTTTTGCTCATCACTGCTCACAATTACCTTTTCCACTGTCTTTACCCCAATCACCCCCACTTTTTAATACCTATTTCACCTATAATGTTTGATATTTATTTATAGTTATACGTTTTTATATATATTTTACTTTTATACAATTTAATGATTGTATGACTGCACATGGGTTATGAGCCAATTATCTCTGTTTACAGCTGTAATGAATAGCGGAGATGCCGCCGCGTGGGCAAGCAGCAGGGCGGCTATCTCCGCGTTTCAGCCGGCGGCTTCTGCCACGCAGCAACAGGCTGCTGGTTCGCCTGGTCCTTCTAGTGCACACAGATTGAGAGCTACACGCGTGCGCGCCAGGCGACAGGACCTTTATGCTAGCAGAAGGGGAGTCAGCTGATCATGCCGATCAGCTGATCCCAGCTATGCTCCGGATTGACTGAGTGACTGGGGCGGCGCTGTGGAGCGCTCTGGGTATATATAGGACTTGCCTGTCAGTTGCAAGTTGTCTGTTGTTGCGAATGCTTACGTGTGAGCGCTCAGACCCCAGTCAGATCTTACAGTGTGTTAGAACCAGCCGGAGCTGGGAATTCACACTTAGTCAGATTCCGTTGATAGCCTTAAAGTATTATTGTATTGTGAGACTTGCTTACCATTCTGTAGACTAGTTCCCAGGTGTTGAAACCAAGGACTTCACACCTAAGACTAGGAAATTGCTACATTGCTACTGTTTATGTGTTAGACTAGTTCCCAGGTGTTGAAACCAAGGACTTCACACCTAAGACTAGGAGATTGCTACATTGCTACTGTTTATGTGTTAGACTAGTTCCCAGGTGTTGAAACCAAGGACTTCACACCTAGATTAGGATTGATATATATACTATTACCTGTTATGATCTCTGGCTTTCCTGACCACTTTCCTGCTTACTGATTTGGTACCTTTGCCTATCTGATAACCTGTTGCCAACTTTGCCTGTACCCGGATACCGAATCAGTCTTCTGTCTCTGCACTTTATCTGTCCGTGTGTTGCCAACCTGGCTTGTCTGACCTTTCTGGCTGTCACTCACCCTTGGGGGATCAGCCTTACTGTACTGACCGAGACACTTGCTCTCCAGGTGTTCATTAGCTGCAAGGGTCCCCTGCTCCTCAGAAGACCATCTTGCAACTCAGTCAGTGGTTGCTACCCCTCAGGAGTCCACTGGCTGCAGTACAGTCTGATTCCCAGTCCATCAGGGAATCCTTGGCTGCAGCACAGTCTGATTTCCTGCTCCTCAGGGAATCCTTGGCTGCAGCCCGATCACATCTCTCATTTCACCAGTTACCACTTTTGCAGCCCAGTCAGTGTTCCCTGCCCCTCAGGTGTCCACTGGCTGCAGTACCATCTGATTTCCTGCTCATCAGGGAATCCTTGGCTGCAGTTCTATTATACCTCTCCTTCACTTAGTTCCCTCTCCTGCAGCCCAGCCAGTGGTCCCTGCTCCTCAGGTGTCCACTGGCTGCAGTACTATCCAAGGTTCCCTGCTCCTCAGGGAATTCTCGGCTGCAGTACAGTCTGTATCTCCTCCACATAAGGAGATCATCTTCAGCACAGTTAGTGGCAACCTACCCCCCAGGGGTCCACTGGCTGCAGTGCAGTCTGACTCCCTGCTCTTCAGGGAATCCTTGGCTGCAGTAGTGTCTGTATCTCCCGCTCCTCGGGAGATAACCTCTCTGATTACTGTTACAGCAAACACTTTATCGCATTGGGTGTCCTGTGTCTAGCTATACTAGTATTATTGGTGATTCTGCAGATCACACATAATCAGGTATAGCATCTGTATTATTGGTTATACTGCAGATCACCAATAATCAGAAAAAACTCTGTGTTGCTGACACCAATAGTTACAGAACAGCAGACCAAAACAATATGGACGCACTCCACAGCCGAATTGACGGATTAGCCACTTCCGTGGATAATCTCATCAGGGTGCTTGATGGCCAACAGACTCAGATCACCTCTTTGTCTGGGTCAATACAGGTCCTCCAAACGGCTGTGAATGCAGTGCGATCCCCTCCAGTTACAGACCTTCGCATGTCTGTACCTGAAAAGTTTTCTGGACATAGATCTGACTTTCAGAATTTTAGAAATCGAGTGCTATCATATTTTGAGTTGAGGCCTACCCTGTCGGGAACTGAAACTCAGAGGGTTACATTTTTAAAGACCCTTTTATCAGGGGACTCACAAACATGGGCATATAGTCTTCATGCAGAGCATGAGGCTTTATCATCAGTTCAGGAATTTTTTAAGGCCATGGCCATTATATATGATGATCCGGATATTGCTTCCACCGCTGAACGGAAGATAAAGACCCTGCGCCAGGGTCAAGATCCGGTAGAGGTTTACGTAGCAGAATTCAGGAAGTGGGCTGTATCAGCTAGATGGGGAACATATGCACTGTTGGACTGTTTCTTGTCAGGTTTATCTGATGCAGTTTCTGATTTGATGTTAGGACATCCTGAGCCCAAGTCCATTGACGAGGCAAGCTCTTTGGCAGTACGGGTAGATCGCCGTTTACGCTATCAAAAACAGACCCGGGGTAGAAATGCTGTAAGATTTGTCTCCTACGCCTCCTCTCCAACCTCTTTACCTCCGTCTGAGCTGATGCAAATCGGACACTCGAGATTGAAGCAGGTGGAAAAGAATCGCAGGAAATCAGAAAGACTCTGTTTATACTGTGCGGAGGAGGGTCACATGGTTCAGAATTGTCCTAAAAAGTTGGGAAATGCTGCCGCCTAGGTGTAGTGAGAGGTAATACCCTAGGCGAGCAGTCTTTACCTCTAAACGATAATTGTCTGCTCCTTCCCTGCTCTATCACGTGGGAAGGTCAGACTGTTCCCACAGAAGCCTTTATAGACTCTGGTTCTGCGGCCAACTTCATAGATTATGATTTTGTAAAAAAATTGGGAATTCCCTTACTCCCGTTAAAACGACAGATTTTGGTCACTGCAGTTGATGACTCTCCTTTGCAGAGGAGACAACCTCTTTCTCAAACCCCCTTGTTGGTGTGTAATGTAGGGGTGCTACACAAAGAGAGTTTACAATTCCTTGTTCTGCATATGGCAACCTCCACCATTATTCTAGGTATGCCTTGGTTACAACTTCACTCCCCTCAAATTAACTGGGCTTCAGGTCAGCTAAAGAGCTGGTCGACCCATTGTCATCATCATTGTTTGGAGAAAGTAACCGTCTGTGCCACCAAGATTCAGGTTAAAGGTGTGCCAGTACAGTACGCGGATTTCGCTGATGTGTTCTGTCCCAAATCCGCAGATAAACTCCCACCTCACCGTAGCTTCGATTGTCCCATTGATTTAAGATCTGGTTGTATGCCTCCTAGGGGTCACCTTTATAATCTGTCAGGACCTGAGAAAGTGGCAATGCAGGAGTACATCAAAGAAAATTTGGCCAAAGGCTTCATCCACTCTTCCCTCTCACCAGCTGTGGCAGGATTCTTTTTCGTACAGAAAAAAGATGGAGGCCTCCGACCCTGCATTTACTACCGAGGTTTAAATAGGATTACAGTGAAAAATCGTTACCCATTGCCGTTGATTGACGATTTGTTCGCTCAGGTGACCAATGCCAGTATTTTTTCTAAATTGGATTTACGAGGTGCATACAACCTGGTACGGATCAGAGATGGTGACGAATGGAAGACGGCGTTCAACACGCCCGACGGGCACTACGAGTATCTGGTTATGCCCTTTGGGTTGTGTAACGCCCCTGCCGTCTTCCAGGAGTTGATTAATGAGGTTTTCAGGGAGGTGCTGGGGAAATTCGTGCTAGTGTATCTAGACGACATACTGATTTTTTCTCCTAATCTGACGGAACATCGTAAACATGTCAAATTCGTATTAAAGAAATTAAGACAGAACTCACTCTATGCCAAGTTAGAAAAGTGCCTCTTCGAGGTCACGTCTGTTCCTTTTTTGGGTTATATTATTTCTACATCTGGTCTCTCCATGGACCCAGAAAAAGTCTCTGCTGTTTTGGAGTGGCCACAACCTGTGGGTATGAAGGCACTCCAAAGATTTTTGGGCTTTGCCAATTACTACAGGAGATTCATCAAGGGGTACTCCTCGGTAGTGTCACCCCTCACCAGTCATACCAAGAAAGGTGCTGACACTTACCACTGGTCAGCAGAGGCACATTCTGCTTTTTCTACACTGAAAAAACTGTTCTGTTCTGCTCCCATTTTGAGAAATATGGATGTCACCTTCCCCTTTATAGTAGAGGTCGATGCCTCAGAGGTCGGGGTTGGGGCTGTACTGTCTCAACGCTCTGGTTTGCAGGGCAAACTTCACCCATGTGCCTACTTTTCTCGTAGGTTCTCTCCTGCAGAGAAGAATTATGATATTGGCAACCGAGAGCTTTTGGCCATTAAATTAGCCTTTGAAGAATGGCGACATTGGCTGGAAGGGGCAGAGCATACTATTACAGTCTATACGGATCATAAGAACTTGGAGTACATAGAAGGGGCTAAAAGACTTAGTCCTCGACAGGCCCGTTGGTCTTTATTCTTTTCAAGATTCAGATTTGTCATAACGTATACACCAGGTAGTAAGAACGTCAAAGCTGACGCCCTATCTAGGTGTTTCGAGCCCGAAACAGTGCAACCTTCAACCCCTGAAACCATCCTACCTCAGAAAGTAGTCTTGGCAGCTACTGAGACCTGGAAGGACTGGACGGCTACTCTGGGCCCTTTTCAACAGGATGTTCCAGAGGGGAAGCCTGAGGGAGTTATGTTCAGACCACTGCCTTTCCGCCTGCAACTTTTACAACTATTCCATTCCCATAAAAATGCGGGGCATCCTGGGGCTGCCAGAACTCAGGATTTGCTGGCTAGATGCGCTTGGTGGCCTACGCTAGCAACAGATTGTAAGGAGTTTGTAAGAGAGTGCTCAGTTTGTGCTAGAAGCAAGCCCTCTCACCAGGCATCAGTGGGTACACTACAACCCTTACCAGTGCCAAATGAACCATGGACTCATTTGTCAATGGACTTTGTAGGAGAACTCCCCAAGTCTGAGGGCAAGACGGTCATTTGGTTGGTAGTAGATAGGTTCAGTAAGATGGCTCATTTTGTCCCCTTGAAAGGACTCCCCTCAGCCCAGGAGTTAGCTGATCTCTTCATCCAGCACGTTTTCCGGCTGCATGGCATTCCAGAAAATGTGGTGTCAGATCGGGGAGTCCAGTTCGTGTCAAAATTTTGGAAAGCCTTTTGCCATCAGCTGGGTATGGACCTTTCATTTTCATCAGGCTACCACCCACAGACCAATGGTCAGACCGAGAGAGTTAACCAGTCCCTTGAGCAGTTTCTCAGATGTTTTGTGGCAGATGCACATTCCGATTGGGTAAAGCTTTTTCCATTCGCGGAATTTGCACATAACAATCTGAAGAGTTCCTCTTCTGGATTTTCCCCATTTCAGGTAGTTTCGGGAAGATCTCCCAAGTTTGCTCCGTTACCTGTGGCATCTACCCCATTTCCGGCCCGGGAGGATTGGCAGAGGGCAATGAGGGAGATTTGGGGAATGGTTAAGAGGAATTTGGGGAAAGCCTTCCAGACTCAGAAGAAACCGGCAGATAAGAGGCGGTCTGTAGAGTGGAAGTTTTCTCCAGGGGACATGGTGTGGGTATCTACTCGGCATTTAGCTTTAAAACAACCGTCACCTAAGCTAGGACCCAGATTTGTAGGACCATACCCAGTGGCCAGAAAGATTAATAATGTCACTTATGCGATTGATCTCCCAGCCAGCATGAGAGGTGTGAGATCATTCCATGTGTCTCTGTTGAAGCCTGCAGTGCACGTGGATTCCTCCCCCCCCCCCCCCTCCCCTCGCTTAGTGCAAATTTCTGTGCAGTATCTGGTCCACTGGAAGGGGTATGGTCTGGAGGAGAGAACTTGGGTGCCGGATTGTCGCATGCATGCTGAAGAATTAAAGAAAGAGATTCATGACTTACACCCTGAGAAGCAGGGTAGGAAGTGTCCGGAGTCCACTCCTCAGGGGGGGGTACTGTAATGAATAGCGGAGATGCCGCCGCGTGGGCAAGCGGCAGGGCGGCTATCTCCACGTTTCAGCCGGCGGCTTCTGCCGTGCAGCAACATGCTGCTGGTTCGCCTGGTCCTTCTAGTGCACGCGGTCCTTCTAGTGCACTTCAGGCGGACCTGATGGGGAACTCTATTGCTAATATTTAAATGTGCGCTTTGCTCAGCAGAGTAAGTTCCTGCGCAGAGTAAGTTTGCTGAGCAAAGCGCACATTTAAATATTAGCAATAGAGTTCCCCATCTGAAGTGTGGTAAGGGGATTGGTCGCCATAGGCGTAATTTGAACGTGATATTCTCCAAGGTATGTTTAGTATATAAAGCTGTTGTGATTTTGTATGATCAGACACTGACACTGGCTTGAGAAAGGAGGAGGTCCCCTCCGAAACGTCACTGTTTTATATGTCAATGTGTCTTTCCTAAAAATAAAAGAGCATATATAAATCGATGGTGCTGGTCTCTACACTTTGGGGAAATTATGGATAGCATGCTGCTATTTTCCACAGAACGCATCCGAGTCCCCTTAGCTGCCGATGGAAAGCCGCATGACGCCGCATACGGTTCTACGGATGGCAACCGGAAGTACCTGTGGGAGGGTGCAAGGTGATGCGGCGATCGCCTTGCTTCCTTTACGCTTGTGGAAATGGGCCCTTTACTGAAACATTCCAGTGACCTTGCTGGAAACGTATGTAGTCTCAGATAAGACCTATTGTGATCTAGGCTGTTCTGGAAGTTTCTGGGTAATGCCTATAAGAGCCAGATGGCTGTGTTTAGAGTCAGAATAGTGCTGGATTTGTTAGTGGATGTGCTGGATTTGTGAGTGAACAGTTTCTGCTGTGTATTCATCGATGGAGTGTTGGATTTTTACTATTGCGTGAGATAGAGTTCTTTCTACCGCTTGAGATGGAATAAAGGAGATCTCTTTGAACTATTGGTCGACTCCAGTTGCGTAGGGATAACCATAGCAGCCATAGCGACTGCTATGGGGCCCTCCCTGTCCTGGCTGTGTATTTTTTTCTCTTTTCATTTATGGGTGCCAGCAACAGATTCCCTTAATTAACCCCCCCCCCACCCCACCCCAGCAGAGAAACATTGTAGGGATACAGGGAGGTGAAAGAGGACTAGTTTCCACATTCAGTCTCCCTGCGCACTGATATCAGTGTACTCAGCCGACAATTAGTCTTTAGTTCTGGCTGGGAAAGCAGGCACTTGCGTCTGACGTCAGTGTATGGGAGGATTCTGTGCCCGCCCCTTTTGTGTATGTAACTATTTTCCCCGTACATCTGTGCAAGGCTGAGGGTGACACAGGAGGAGGGCATTCTGGTAGGCGGTCAGAGGTTGCATGAAGGGCCAGTTTCCTACAGGGCACAAAAGACATTATTGTTCAAGCCTGCAGAACACAATAATCTGGATGCCATTACTGTACTCCTGATACGTGAGGCTTGTGAGCTGCCTCCATGGACTCCATGGCTGTGCCTATATAGGAGGTGAGACTGAGCAGCACAGTAGCAGTGGCAGGACATTGGGCAGCTGAAACACACATAAGAAGCATCAGACACAAGCCAGAAGCAGGAAAGATGTAATCTGGATCTTTAATTGCAACAGACACCACTGGCGTGCAGTAGTGCTGATGAGATGTTACAGAGGGGAGCTATGGGGGAAATTCCAGAAAGTTCACAATCCGGAGAGATAGGGTCCTGGCTGTCACAGTGTGAACACTAGCATTTGTAAGCTAGTACTTTAAATTGTTGGACAGAAGATTGTTCTGTGTCCCTGTCCATAATTTATGACTCTCCCCTGCTCTTTCACTCCTTGTCCTCACTTTCTAATGCTGTGTTTCTTCCCACCTCTGTTCCTGCAACTCTCCTTACCATCTCTGGCTGCCCTTCCCTCCTGTCCACCCTCCATCCTTATGCTAGGTACACACAATACAATTTTCTGTATCGATCAGAAATTAGATTGGACCTGTTGGAAATAATCGATCTGACAGTAAATCTGTATTGTCTCTTTCTATGCTTTCCGCCTGATCCACCCTATTTTCGCTCTCTTTCCCTGTTCCTACTTGTGGTTCAGTATAGTTAGAAAGTGCCTTACTGCACATATTTATGTGTGCAAAATTGCCCTTAAAGTCAGTAAGGGTTATTTTACATTGCACCAAAATTTAGCAGAATGAAACATAAGGGATCAGTCCATTCATAACGGATCCGTAGGGTCTGTTCTTTAGTGCAGACGCAGCCCCCTCATTCTCATTCTTGTTTTATGCATCCAGGGGAGGGCTGGGACCTTTTGGCCTGGGGGGAAACACAAACCAGAGGCCCTTTATCATGGCAGCCCCAGCCCAAATGACGTTACACACACACCCCACGTCGTATATGCCAGTAGTCTTGTGGAGCACCAATGCGGAAATACAGGCAACGGGTGCACATAATACATTTTGAGGGACCACGGCCGGGGTTTACGTCGTGGTTATCGCATGCCATGATTATCGCACCTGACAACAACATTGGCCTGAGATTTCCCAACATCTCAGATTGATACATTCAACCAATTTCCACCCAAAATTTTTATCTGATTCGATAATATCAAAACGGATGGTCGATCGGCTGTCAAGTCAACAGATGTATGGCCACTTTAATTCCCCAAAGCTCATTCCTCCCCCCCCCCCCCCACACACTTATGTCCTCCCCTTCGCCACTATCTCTACTAATCCCTCAAATATGCCCCTCTTCACCTCAGATATACCCTCCCCCTTTACCAGACACATCCTTACTGACCTTCCTGAGGGCACCATGATTCCTGCTTCGCTAATGCTAATTGCCAAAGTTTCGATACCCCTCCTTCCATCACTGTTTTCACTCTCCCCAACATCCATGTGTAACGATTGGTGTCAGCAAGAGGCACAAATATCTGATTAAGTGGTGATATACAGAATCACCACTAATGCAGATATGTTAGAGTGAAATAGTCAGTATCTTCCTGATGGTAAATCAGCGGAAGGCTCACTAACACGGTAAGTGCCTGAAATGATCTACTCAGACCAGTGTCACACCCCGAACCTTGATTATTGGGGATCCGCAGTATCGCCAATAATACAAGGATAGACCCGATTATATAGCAATCTGCGGAATTGCTAATAATGCGGGTAGATGTAAAGCAGTGGACACACGAACAACATGGAAATAAACAAAACAGTAAATATTCACAAAGTTGTGGAAATATCCACCACACGGCAATTCCTCAGAGGTGTGGTTACCTCTGAATGGGAACCCCGTGTGTGAGATCCCCCAAAGTGGCAGTGGAGGAATCTCGGCCTCTGGCAGTAACGGTCTGCTAGGGCCGGCGTCTCAGGGAGGCAAGCCTCAGATAATAACCCAACAGTGGGAGACGTTCCACTGAAGGGAGCAAGGTCAGACAGAAAGAGGTTCGGCAACAGTACAGGCGGCAACAGTACAGAGACGTGAGACGAGAGAATAGTCAGGAACCAAGCCAATAGTCGTTAACGGTACGGGCTGGCAGAGTACAGAATCAGGAAGCAGAAGAGAAGTCAAGACAGGCACAGAATCATACACAGAGAATCAATAACAATAATAATAATAATCTCCTAGTCTAGGTGTGAAGTCCTTGGTTTCAACACCTGGGATCTAGTCTAAGGTCTGAGTGCTGACACAGGGTATCGCAAACACAGACGAAGTGTGACTGAAAAGCACTTCCTTATATACTGCCTGGGAGAGAAGTATCCACCCCAGGCAGCAACCAATCAGAGCAGGCTAAAATGTCAGCTGACCTCCAGGTCAGCTGACACGCTTTCTAAGAGTATAAAGGTGTGTTTGGCGTGCGGCCGCACCCCCTAGAGGCAAGATGGCAGAACCCTGGTGAACAGCATGTTGGTGAGTTTGGAGCAGAGTGCTCGGACGGGTGTGCGCAGCGGATGCGGACGAATTTCCGCATCCCGCGTTGGAAGGTCCGCTTGCCGGACTGGATGCGACCATATTTCCGCAATCCATCCGGCGTTGCAGATTTTTCGTTACACCATGCCTTGCTTACTTGCTTTTTATTGGTGGTCAGTGGCAGTGAATCACTGCCTGCCCACGACCCACTTCACTGTAGTATGAAACCCTATAGGCCATATCCATACTCAGTACTGACAGGTGGAAAAACCATTATGATTTGATCATAGTGAAAGAATCTGTCCGTAGCAATTGATGCATGTATGGCCCGTTTTAGATTATGGTTTCTAATAACAAGATTGGAGAGAGGAGAGAGAAGACAAAGCAGGTGGATTTGGTGCACAGTACTCCGCACCGGTTACCCAAACCAGGAGCCCCACAGCAGCAATAATATGCTGCGCACGGCGCGTAAGGGAAATTCAGGGCTCCGGTGATCGCCGTACCCCAAATAACACCTCCCTCAGAGTTGCAACGAGTCGGAGGGGGAATAGTATTTAACGCCGCTGGGGAGTTTAGTGGCAACAGGAAGAGCCATCATTCGGCGCTCCTGGCGTCAAACTTATCCGCAGCATACAAATACTGAGGGCTCAGACACACTATAAGCGCTTTTATGAGTACTTTTTAGCCATCAGAACTTTCTGAGAGCTTTTTAAAAAGGGCTCCCTTTGACTTACATTAAAATCATGGTAAAATCATGATTGCGGTAAAATCGCTCAGAAAAGCGCTTATAGTGTGCCTAAGACCTTATGCAGAGAAGGGGAGAACCGGCGTGGAGAGAAAAGCTGAAAAAGAAGGAAGAAGATAGTTAAGTGACAAGACAATACGTTCTGTACAGCACTGTGGAAAATGGCGGCGCTATAAAAATACTAAATAATAATATCAATAATTTGCCTCACCAGGATTGCACTTTTATTTAGCTTTCCTGTATAAGAAGAAGACACAGCCAGCCAGCACTAGGGGAAGAGGGAAACAAAGGTGAATGAGGGAGGGCTGGTGCACACCAAGAGTGATTCTGAGCGTTTTTCAAATCGACAGTGATTTGAAAAGCGCTTGGCTAATGTTACCCAATGACTGTGTTCTCACAGCAGCGTTGTGATTTTTTTTTTTAAATCGCAAACACACTGCATGTAGCATTTTTTGGAGCGATTCATTCAAAAATCGCTCTGAAAATCGCTTCACAAAATCCCACTCGCAAATTGGTGGCAATTCCTATTGCGATTTTGGCGTGCACTAGCCCAGACGGAGGAGGAGTGGAGAGAGGCTGAGAATAGCCTGAGATAGAGCAGAGCTGTGTTGCAGTCTCTCATCACACAGAGGCCACTTGCCTGTAATAGGACTCCTGTCCCTGCCAGTCTCTCACACAAGTCAGAAAGCAGCCCTCCTGGAGTCTAGGGACTGTCAAAAACTTTTCAACTTGTTTAATGCCTTATCCACACATGCAGTCATAACAATGGGGAGAGACAAGACAGATGTTTGCCCACGGACCCTCCAGGCAAGCTCTGCATCATGCTGCTTATATTTACCAGCTTGCCAGCCCTCTAATTGCACTTTTATCAGCTAGGCTAGTGCTTCACATTGCCTTACAACAACAAACCTGAATACACCAGACACTGGACCGGCCCTAAATCACTGAATGAAAGGTGGCCTGGGGGGAGATTGCCCCCCTTCCCCCCCTGGCCAGTCCGCCCCTGTATGCATCCCAGAATTTTTGTTTGCTTTAGCTGCTGCTCCTTAAAAAACTAAAAAATTATATTTTTTATATAACTAATTCTTACTATTAACTCTTGCTGCCTGTTCCTGTTGGAAATATGGTACGCAGCTCTAAAGACCAGGCTAAAGCCCATAGAAAGGGGACTCTTGGGCAAAGTTTAAAAGAAAAAAAAAAGGTCATTGGTTATGACTATACAAAATTGTATTCTTTGTTCATCTCCTCTTGACCTTATAACACTGAAGATCGACATTCACAAGAAAGTTCATGACATCGTCTGCATTCACACTCTTCACGAAGATATTCTAATTGCAGGAAGCATTGTCTGAATAAAGAGCATTCTAGAAGATCTCCGTCCTCAAGATCAAATTGTCATTCTAGATCCAGGTCGACATTGGCATGCTCCGCCTCCACTCTTCTCCAACCACTCGGCAGGAAAATCAGATTACTTGAGGTGTAGAAGAAAGACAATGCCGGATAAGTTTATTTATGTGAATTGTTATACTGTAAATTCTAAAGACAAATCTGAAGACTCCTCTAGAGTATTACATCTTTATAAAGCAAGCATTAAGAGAGGAATTACGTTCTCAAGCACCAGTTGCAGTTCCGACTTCACAGAATGACAGGTCTTTTCAAGTTGATCCTAATCAAGAGGTTGTTTCTGAAACAGAAGGTAATGGTATTTGCCATTAAAGAACATTTTACAGTGGGAAGAACCAGAAGATCCTTCAATAAAAGTAGGTAAATACCATCCACATCTTACCAAGGTTGGACCTGCCTTTCCTTTAATAAAATAAATCAGAAGAGTGATTCTTGAAGAAAGGAGCAAAGCAGATAATAACAGGAGGAAAATCTGGAGCTATTCCTCAAGATAGAAGACTCAGGAAACAAAGATTTGTACAGAGAAATCAGTTCCAGCAAAGATTCAGGAATTTTTGTTCCAATAAACCAGAGAAAGAATAAAAAAATTTTTGCAAGGTGCTCAGTCAGCTTTCTCTAAGACAGTCAAGATTGCTCCAGCTAATCGACAAGCCCAAGGAAAGTCCTTTTGAGTCCCCATACATCCACACTCCGGCCAACCTCCAAGGGTTATCCGTGGAGATTTAAATCCCTCCGCAGGATATATTTATACCTACTTGTCTACCATCATCCAGAGAGAAAATAC
The DNA here is from genome assembly GCF_040937935.1 of Hyperolius riggenbachi. Taxonomy (NCBI): domain Eukaryota; kingdom Metazoa; phylum Chordata; class Amphibia; order Anura; family Hyperoliidae; genus Hyperolius; species Hyperolius riggenbachi. Next base: position 158,525,167 of record NC_090656.1, on the reverse strand, counting down.
TGTCTCATTCAATATGCCAAACAATGAATAGTGCAAGATGCAGTACGGGAGGTACCTTGCTCACAGAGAGGAAAAGGGATTTACTCTCCTCTGTTCTTATTCGGCAAGAAAACAGGAGTTTGGCGACCTGTTATAGATCTAGAGTCATTTAAACAAGTACATACTGCTTTTAAAATTTAAGATGAAATCTCTTCAGTCCATTATCCTGACAGTTCAATCAAACAATTTTCTAGTTCCAATAGACTTAAAAGATGATATTTTCGTATTCCCATACATCCTCGTTACCAACGATTTCTTTGGTTTGCAATTCGACATTCATCTTTTAGCAAGGGAATGTGTTCAATTCTTGGGAATGATAGCAGCTACAATACCCATGATAAAGTGAACACACTGGCACATGATGCATTTTTCAACTACCTTTCTTACATCAGTGGGGCAGAGTGTCTTTACAACAGAAAATAGTTATTTCCACTTCAATGAAGAATTCCCTTATCTGGTGTTGCAATCAGGATCATTTACTCAATGGATTCTCTGATTCTGTCTCAATGGACTTATGTCTCAAGGATGCCAGTCTATTGGGACGGGGAGCATGGTGCCAAGACCAGATGGTTCAGTCCAGATAACCATGTCGCCCCCTTAAAAAAACATTTAAAATCCCTTGGAATTAAGAGCAGCTCATTTAGCCCTTTAAGCTTTTGCACATCTTCTAGTAGGGAAAGCAGAGTGCAGCAGGACGGTCAAATCTTCCACAGTTTTTTTCCCAGAACCACTGTCAAGCAGCTGTGGGAATAGATGCTCTATCCCAGTCTTGGCCTCCTCTGCTTTTGTACGCTTTTTCTCCAGTACTAATAATCTTTTGGTTCCTGAAGAAACTGATGAAGGAGAACTCAACAGTTCTTTCCAGGGCTGCAGAGTCGAGGAGTCGGAGTCGGGCAATTTTTGGGTACCTGGAGTCGGAGGCGGGAGAAAATGCACAGACTCCGACTTCTAATGAATTTAAACTGTAATTAAAATAGAAAATATGATAAAATGTTCTATTTCTCAGATAATAGTCATCATAAATAATTTATATATACAGTAATAATAATAATAATAATAATTGCAGTATTTGTATAGCGCCTTTCTCCTGTCGGACTCAAAGCGCTTGCGAGGCAGCCACTAGAGCGCACTCAGTAGGCAGTAGCAGTGTTAAGGAAACTTGCCCAAGAAACTCCTTACTGAAATAGGTGCTGGCAGAGCCAAGATTTGAACCCAGGTCTCCTGTGTCAAAGGCAGAGCCCTTAACCATTACACTGTCCAGCCACTGCTGTGCTTAGTCCACAAAAATGAAATAAACCAATCAAAAAATAGTTACTTGTGCTGCTCCAAAAAAGCAGTCCCCGTATTTTTAAAGTCAGATATACATATCTGATTGTGACTGTATATATGATGTGTACACAGGAATCTCTTATTTATACTAAATAACATCTATGCTGTAAGAATAAAGCCTGATGTGTAGCTGTGTCACTAATAGAGATGGTCAATGAGATGGAAATAATTCTGCGTTGATGCTGGTTTATACAAATGTATGCACTCCCTTTACTCATGAAATCAAATCATTTGATATGTTGTGAAAATCTGATACAATGTAAAGTAGTCAGTGTGCAGCTTGTATAACAGTGTAAATATGCTGTTCCATCACAGTAACTCAACACACAGCCATTAATGTCTAAACCTCTGGCAACAAATGTGAGTACACCCCTAAGTGAAGAATGTCAAAATACTGACCAATTGTAAGGATCTGCGCATGCAGATCCGTATCAGGGCAAAACAGGAAATAGAGATCACTTGTAAGGAAATACTGAGGTCTGCACAGATTGGATTTAAAGGTGAATTAATGTGTTTATTTACAGAAGTGCAAATACACATACAAACAATATGCATGCAATCTTACAATGAAAGCAGTGCCCCGAAATCACCCTGACTAACTAACTAATATACAACAAATATGCACAGACACGAGTCACACAATATATACAATAGCAATAGTAGTGCAATATATACAGACATGTATCAGCAGAATCAGCACACAGAAAATCAGAAGTGTACAAGACAGTGAGCAAGAGAGTAGTCAGACAAGGCAAGAGGTCGATACCGGGAGATCAATACTAGATACAGGAAGCAAGGAGCTAGGAACAAGGACGGGCGACCAGAGCACAAGGCCTACAGCACAAAATGATCTAGCGATGTTCTTCTGCTAGAGGCAGCCTTAAAGAGAGTCTGAAGCGAGAATAAATCTCGCTTCAGACCTCATAGATAGCAGGGGCATGTGTGCCCCTGTTAAAACGCCGCTATCCCGCGGCTTAACGGGGGTCCCTGATCCCCCAAATCCCCTCCGTGCAGCGGGGGAGAGCTTCCGCATTGGGGCAGGGCTAACCGCCGCAGCCCTGCCTCCCGCGCGTCTATCAGACGCGTACCTCCACCTCTCCCCCGCCCCTCTCAGTCTTCCTTCACTGAAAGGGAAGGGGGAGAGGCGGCGATGCGCGTCTGATAGACGCACTGTGAGGCAGGGCTGCAGCCGTTAGCCCTGCCTCCAGGAAGAGCAAAATCTACGACCAAGTTGGTCTTTGATTTTGCAGGGGGGGGGGGGGGGTTTGGGGGTGAAGGGACCCCCGTTTAGCCGCAGGATAGCGGCGTTTTAGCAGGGGCACACATGCCCCTGCTAACTATGAGCTCTGAAGCGAGATTTATTCTCGCTTCAGAGTCTCTTTAAATACTGAACAATAGTCAGGTTCACAGGGTTCCAGAGATGAGGTGAGACCTCTGCTGGTGGACAGCGGAAGTTCATGTAAAGTCCATAGTGTGACACCAGCAGGAATTCAAACAGCAAGCAGCATGACACCAATTAGACATTTTCCCTCCCTGGGTTCATGTTACAAGGTCTCAGGTGTGCATGGGGAGTAGGTTTGTTAAGGACCACTATCTCAAAAAAAAATTAAATATATATTTATAAGTAGTACATTTCTCCCAGAGTACAATGAATTACTTTTCTCCTCTGTTGTTGACACTTACCGAAGGCAGTAAAAATCTTACAGATCTGACATATTTTGGACTAGTCCATCTCCTCATGGGGGATTCTCAGTATCTACTTTATTCCTTACAAGCACTCATTGGAATGGATCTATACAAAGATGTCGAGCAGCCTCCCTGCTCTTTTCCATGCTATATTAGCAGTTGGACTGAGAACCTGCAATTTAGTAAGTTCATTAGAAAACAAAGAAAACCCTGAGTATCCTCCATGAGAAGGTGGACTAGACCAAAACCTGTCAGATTTTATTGCCTACTGTAAGTGACAGCAAGATGGGAAAAGGGTGCATTTTATTCTGGTACAAATGTACATTTTATACATGTGCATAAGCATTTTTGTGACAGTGGACCTTTAACTATGGTATTATCCCTCTCACACTGGTCACTGGAAGTTCAGCATGGCACCTCATAGCAAAGAACTTTTCTAAGGGTCTTAAAGAAACAATTGTTGCTCTACATAAAGATGACCTAGGGTATAAGAAGATTGGCAACACCCTGAAACTGAGCTGCAGCATGGTGGCCAAAGACCATACAGAGATTTAACAGAATAGGTTCCACTCAGAACAGGCATCACCATAGTCGAGTGCATTTGCTGAGCCTCATATCCAGCATACTGCATCAAATTGGTCTGCATGGCTGTCATTCTAGAAAGAAGCCTCTTCTAAGGATGGTGAATGAGAATGCCTTCAAACAGTTTGCGAAAGTGAAGCAGACTAAGGACGGAGATTACTGGAACCGAATCCTGTGGTCTGATGAGACAAGGATAAACCTATTTGGTTCAGATGGTTTCAAGCGTGTGAGGCAGCAACCAGGTGAGAATAACAAAGTTAAGTGTGTATTGCCTCCAGTCAAGCATGGTGGTGGGAGTGGCATAGTTTGGGGCTGCATGAGTGCAGCTGGCACTGTGGAGCTACAATTCCTTGAGGAAACCACAAATGGAGCATGATCCTCTTCGCAAGGCAGAATTCCAACATAACGACCCCAAACACACCTCCAAGAAGACCACTGCCTTGTTAAAGATACTAAGGGTAAAGGTGCTGGATTGGCCAAGCATGTCTCCAGACCTATACCCTATTCAGCATCTGTGAAGCATCCTCAAACAGAAGGTGGAGGAGCCCATGGTCTCTAATATCCACCAGCTTCAGTGTTCTCCCCGGCTCTTTTAGCCGGGTGCTTCGCCCGGCTAATTTTGGTGAGCACCCGGCTGTCATCGGCTGGCCTCCTCATCCTCCTCCTATGCTGTAAGTAGAGTTGTGCTGCCCTTTATTCCCCGGTCGTGTCCCACCCAACTACTTTTTCATGCCACCCGGCTGGAAAAAATTTCTGGGGAGAACACTGACCTTTGTAATGTTGTCATGGAGGAGTGAGGATTCCAGTTGAAACCTGTAAAGCTCTAGTAAATTCCCTGCCCAAGAGGGTTAAGACAGTGCTGGAAAATAATGGTGAAAGGGAGGGGCGCTTTAAGCCTTCAGAAGACACAAGGAAAACTTCTACTGGTCAGGTCTCACCTGGTTCTATAGTGGCTGGCACAGCGTACACAGCCTCAGCGCACTTGCTTCCCGCTATGCCGAGCCGGGGACCGGGCTCTCCACAGTCACGGGGGAGGATGTGACGTCACGTCCCAGGGTCCTCCTGTACCAGTAACTAAGGAAACCAGGACGCTCGCATAGGATTACAGCGAGCGGTGACTGCATAATGCAATCAGACAGCTACGGATACTCTGTGGCTGGATTATGATTAAGAAGGTGCAAAGGCACTATAAAAGTACTATAAAAGTACAAAATGTATTGAATACATTTTGTACTTTTATAGTGCCTTTGCACCTTCTTAATCATAATCCAGCCACAGAGTATCCATAGCTGTCTGATTGCATTACGCAGTCACCGCTCGCTGTAATCCTATGCGAGCGTCCTGGTTTCCTTAGTTACTGGTACAGGAGGACCCTGGGACGTGACATCACATCCGCCACCGCGACTGTGGAGAGCCCGGTCCCCGGCTCGGCATAGCGGGACGCAAGTGCGCTGAGGCTGTGTACGCTGTGCCAGCCACTATTGAACCAGGTGAGACCTGAGCAGTAGAAGTTTTCCTTGTGTCTTCTGAAGGCTTAAAGCACCCCTCCCTTTTTTCTTATATTTTCACAGTGGTATATACTGGGAGCAGCTGAGCTTACATGTAGGGGCCTGATCGCACCTGGGGGTTATACCTAATACCCCACTTTTGTGTTGGAAAATAATGGTGGGCACACAAATTATTGGGCACAATTTTGGCATGCTTCACTTAGGTGTGTGTTTTTTGTTACCAGTGGTTTAGACATTAAAGTGTACCTGAGACGAACACCGTCTCAGGTACTATACTTACCTGGGGCTTCCTTAAGCCTCCTTGAGGCCACTTGGTCCTTCGCTGTCTCTCTGGGTGGCTCATGTTCTTAGCTGGATAACCTGATAGCCCAGCCGAGTCGTGCTTCATTGTGCATGCATGGACCAGCTGCGAGCTCTACGCAGTATGCTTTCAGCCACGGAACCACAACGGGGCTGCGCATGCATGACGAAGCACGACTTTGCTGGGGTATTGGCCATCCAGCGGGGGACAGGGTAGGCATCAGCCTATGACAGCGATCCCTGGTTTTTAATCTCCAGGGGACAGCCGAGTGGCAGGGCTGTCCCCAGTAAAGTGCAGCATTAGATCGCAGCACTGTACAAAGAAAATCAATTGCGGTTTCTTTTTTTTCAGGCTGTTAGCGGCGATCGCCCTAACAATTGCGGTATAACGCCACACAGTCCGCCACATGTTCAGCAAGTAATAAAATATGGCATATGGGGTATTGTTGTAACTGGGAAAGGCCAAAGAATTAATTTTTTGTGTTATATAACTGAGTGATGTGTTGTAACGATTGGTGGCAACACGCAGAGAGAATCTTATTATTGGTGATCTGCAGATTCACCAGTAATGCAGATATACACCAGATTATGAATGATCTGCAGAATCACTAATAACCCAGGTATGTCTAACCTCTGGACACCTGAGATATGAGTGTACAGTGTAACAGTAGCACTTTGAGAGAGAACCGCCAGAGGAACTGGAGGTATGAAGAAGAAGGGATTTCACCTCAGACTGTGGGTGAATCCCTAGGCCAAAGGCTCCCTAGGAGAGGGGCCTAGGCTTGGTTGCAGGAAGCCCTGCTGCTAATATAAACAGGCTTGCCCTAACTAGGTGTGAGGGTCTATTCTCTATGCCCTGGAACCGGGCTAAGGTATAACATAGAAATGACACAGTATCCTAGTCTTGGGTGTGAGGTCCGTAGTCACAACACCCTGGAACTGGTCTAGAGCATAACATAGAACTGACACAGTATCCTAGTCTTGGGTGTGAGGTCCGTAGTCACAACACCCTGGAACTGGTCTAAAGCATAACATAAAACTGACACAGTATCCTAGTCTTGGGTGTGAGGTCCGTAGTCACAACACCCTGGAACTGGTCTAAAGCATAACATAGAACTGACACAGTATCCTAGTCTTGGGTGTGAGGTCCGTAGTCACAACACCCTGGAACTGGTCTAAAGCATAACATAGAACTGACACAGTATCCTAGTCTTGGGTGTGAGGTCCGTAGTCACAACACCCTGGAACTGGTCTAAAGCATAACATAGCATAAGCATGAGAAAGTATTCTAGCTCAGTGTGGATTCCCAGGTCCTTCCTGGTTCAACCACACTGTTGTATCTGACTGAGGTCTGTGTGCTAACACATAAGCATTTGCAATGGCAGACGATGTGAGACTGAGGGACGAGTGGTTATATAGTGCAGCGCTGGCCAGCGCCGCCCAGTCCCTTCCAGCCAATCCGCATACAAACTTGGATCAGCTGACCAAGGGAGTCAGCTGATCCCTCTCTGCTTCCCATAAAGCTTCTGTCTCGCCGTGCGCGCGCGTGTATTTCTCAGCCTATGTGCACAGGAAGGCTGCACCAGGTCAGACACATGTCGCCACGCGTAAACCGCTGGACTGGACGCGGAAACGGCCGCCACGCCGTCAGAGCACGCGGCGGCCATTCCGCAATCCTTTACATGTGTTATGTGAAAATTAGGAAGGGTATTTTCTGCATTTACACCTAATTTTTCCCTGTAAAATAACTATAAAATAAAATAGTTTTGACAGAAAAATATTACCCAAAGAAAGCCTAGATTGTACTGAAAAAAAAAAAAAAGATATACAGTGGGATGCGAAAGTTTGGGCAACCTTGTTAATCGTCATGATTTTCCTGTATCAATCGTTGTTATGATAAATGATAAAAAAAATGTCAGTTAAATATATCTTATAGGAGGCACACACAGTGATATTTGAGAAGTGAAATGAAGTTTATTGGATTTACAGAAAGTGTGCAATAATTGTTTAAATAAAAGTAGGCAGGTGCATAAATGTGGGCACTGTTGTCATTTTATTGATTCCAAAACCTTTAGAATTAATTATTGGCAGTGGCGGCGCCACACTGGGGCTTACCCAGGCTTCAGCCCCAGCTGGCGACTCATTAGCCCCTATTAAAGCCCCCCCCGCCGCAGCCGAGAGAACTTCCGACCCGACCTGCACAAAATGAGCGGAGCCTGAGTGGGAGGAGGGCTTGGGCTGGCGCTGACTGGACAGTCACCACCCACCAGGGTACTACGTTGTGTGCTGGCGACTGGCGGGCGTGTCAACACGTGACAACGTCTGGCGTCACGTCTCCTCGCCCGCGCAGCAGCTAGTTGCCGCCGACAGGAGTGACACGGACAGCGCACACCACACAGGACTGAAGGCTGGAGCCGAGTCAGCCAGCCAGAGCTCAGCAGCGCACAACAGCCGGACTCGGAACTCCGACGGCACGGCAGCTCAAGGTGGGTGGTCGTGGGTGTCCTGTTCCGGCTGTCATCGTCCTCCTGTCCACTTCAGCCAGCCCAATTACCAGGCCAGCACGGCACTACTACTAACTAGGCCTGACTCTGAGAGGGGGGGGGTACTGCCTACCCACCCACCCCGCCCACCACCAGCCCTGAGGCCTCCCCACCACCGGCAAGGCCTAAACTGTGCTGCGACCCCCAGCCCACCACCACCAGCCAGGCCTTAGATGCCCTGGGGGGCCCCCAGCCTACCACCACCAGCCAGGCCTGAGCCCTTCCACCCAGCCCACCACCACCAGCTAGGCCTGAGGTGCCCTGGGGCCCCCAGCCCACCACCACCAGCCAGGCCTGAGCTGCCCTGGGGCCCCCAGCCCACCACCACCAGCCAGGCCTGAGCTGCCCTGGGGCCCCCAGCCCACCACCACCAGCCAGGCCTGAGCTGCCCTGGGGACCCGAGCCCACCACCACCAGCCAGGCCTGAGCTGCCTTGGGGCCCCCAGCCCACCACCACCAGCCAGGCCTGAGCTGCCCTGGGGACCCCAGCCCACCACCACCAGCCAGGCCTGAGCTGCCCTGGGGCCCCCAGCCCACCACCACCAGCCAGGCCTGAGCTGCCCTGGGGCCCCCAGCCCACCACCACCAGCCAGGCCTGAGCTGCCCTGGGGCCCCCAGCCCACCACCAGCCAGGCCTGAGCTGCCCTGGGGCCCCTAGACCACCAGCACCAGCCATGCAGGCCTTAGGCCTCCAGCCCACCACCGGTCAGGATTGAGGTGTCCTGGGGCCCCCAGCCCACCACCACCAGCCTGACTACATAAACTGGGGAAAGCTATACGCCTGGCTACATATACTGGGGACAGCTATACACCTGGTTACCTATGCTGGGGACACTGGCTGTCTGTCATTATGTGCATTTACTGGTGAAAAGTTGTCTCTTATGTGCATTTACTGGGGAAATGCTGTCTGTCATTATGTGCATGAACTGGTGAAAAGTTGTCTCTTATGTGCATTTACTGGGGAAATGCTGTCTGTCATTATGTGCATTTACTGGTGAAAAGTTGTCTCTTATGTGCATTTACTGGGGAAATGCTGTCTGTCATTATGTGCATGAACTGGCGAAAAGTTGTCTTTTATGTGCATTTACTGGGGAAATCTTATGTGCATTTACTGGGGAAATGCTGTCTGTCATTATGTGCATGAACTGGTGAAAAGTTGTCTCTTTAATGTGCATTTACTGGGGAAACGCTGTCTGTCATTATGTGCATTAACTGGGGAAATGCTGTCTGTCATTATGTGCATGAACTGGTGAAAAGTTGTCTTTTATGTGCATTTACTGGGGAAATGCTGTCTGTCTCTTATGTGCATTTACTGGGGAAATGCAGTCCTGTCATTACGTGCATTAACTGGTGAAAAGTTGTCTCTTATGTGCATTTACTGGGGAAACGCTGTCTGTCATTATGTGCATTTACTGGTGAAAAGCTGACTCTTATGTGCATTTACTGGTGAAAGGCTCTCTGTCATTATGTGCGTTTACTTCATTTTTTTATGTAACTACGTTAGCTGGTACAACTACATTAGTTAGCCCCGCCCACATGACCACGCCCAATTTTTCGCCGCGCTCTGCGCAGCACAAGTTACCCCCTCCCCCAAGCCCGGCCTGCCAGCCCTTGTGCCCCCTTTGAGCCCCCCCAAAAATCTGAAGCTGGAGCCGCCACTGATTATTGGAACTCAAATTGGCTTGGTAAGCTCAGTGACCCCTGACCTACATACACAGGTGAATCCAATTATGAGAAAGAGTATGTAAGGGGGTCAATTGTAAGTTTCCCTCCTCTTTTAATTTTCTCTGAAGAGTACCAACATGGGGGTCTCAAAACAACTCTCAAATGACTTGAAGACAAAGATTGATCACCATCATGGTTTAGGGTAAGGATACAGAAAGCTGTCTCAGAGATTTCAGCTGTCTGTTTCCACAGTTAGGAACACATTGAGGAAATGGAAGACCACAGACTCAGTTCAAGTTAGGGCTCGAAGAGGCAGACCAAGAAGAATCTCGGATAGACAGAAGTGACGTATGGTGAGAATCAGAGTCAACCAAGAGTCAACCCACAGGCCAGCAATAAAGACCTACAACTTCATCTTGCTGCAGATGGAGTCACTGTGCATAGTTCAACCATTCGGCACACTTTATACAAGGAGATGCTGTATGCGAAAGTAATGCAGAGGAAGCGCTTTTCTCTGCCCACAGCACAAACCGAGCCGCTTGAGTTATTTGGGCATAACAAGGGGCATTATGTATGGAGGAAAAAGAACACAGCATTCCAAGAAAAACACCTGCTACCTACAGTAAAATATGGTGGTGGTTCCATCATGCTGTGTGGCCAGAGCAGGGCCTGGGAATCTTGTCAAAGTTGAGGAACGCATGGATTCCACGCAGTATCAGCAGATTCTGAAGACCAATGTCCAGGAGCCAGTGACAAAGCTGAAGCTGCACGGGGGATGGATCTTTCAACAAGACAACGACCCTAAATATTGCTGAAAATCCACCAAGGCATTCTTGCAGAGGAACAAGTACAACATTCTGGAATGGCCATCTCAGTCACCAGACCTGAATATAATTGAAAATCTGTGGTGTGTGTTAAAGAGAGCTGTCCATGCTCAGAAGCCATCAAACCTGAATGAACTATAGATGTTTTGTACAGAGGAATGGCCCAAAATACCTTTAACCAGAATCCAGACTCTCATTGGAACCTACAGGAAGCGTTTAGAGTCTGTAATTTATGCAAAAGGAGGCTCTACTAAAGATTGATTTCATTTCTTTTGAGTAGTGCCCAAATTTATGCACCTGTCTAATTTTGTTTAAGCAATCATTGCACGTTTTCTGTAAATCCAATAAACTTCATTTCACTTCTCAAATATCACTGTGTGTGTCTCCTATATGATATATTTTTTGTGTTATAACTTTTTATTGAACAAAATAGGAGAATACAGACAAGTGTGTACAATATAATTAACACGTATCTACTGAGACAGCATTCAAGTTCTTTTGTGCAATTTGAAAACTTGGCACAAGTTGTCAGCAATAAAAAAACACATCTGACCTTTCATGAGGAAAGAAGTAACATTCCATACAGTCACGTAGGTCTAGCTTGAGATCAATAAACGAAAGAAAAACTAGAGTGCATAAAAGGGGAGTTGTCCCGTTACATCATGAGGCAGACAAGGATAAGGAAAGGAATGGGAAGGAAAGACATGTGAGGGATGGCGTAAGACAAGGAGAGAGGGACAAGAAAGAGGGGGAGGGGGGAGGGTAAGTAGGAGGGGGAAGGGAAGGATAAGGGGTAGTATCGGGGAACACCTGACTATCCAATGATCTATGACAAAGATATTCACCATATTGTAATAATAGTTATAAGAGCGAGAAGTAGTAACAAGCTTTTCATCCTAAGTGCTAGAGAGAAGAGTCTTGGCTCTCTCTGAATCTCTACATTCATACCAAACTGCCCATTTTTTAACAAAAGCTTCATTGTGTTCGTACATGCTGTAGAAAAGATCTTCGAGTCTACAGATCTCATTGAGTTCAGAGAATATTTGGAGGGGAGTAGGGACTGAGGGACCTCTCCAATTACGAGAAATAAGAAGCTTAGCTATAATCATTAGGATACTGGTCAGGTTCTTCTTTAATTGTGAGGTCCCACAAGGTGAAAGAGAGCTACTTCAGGGGTGAACGGGAGTTTTTCTAAATACAGGGCCTCATTTATGGAGAAGATGGTTTCCCAAAAAGGCTTTATCTGGGGGCATTACCACCAGATGTGTAGGTAAGAGCCAACCTCTCTTTGACATCTCCAGCAAGAGTCAGTAATTTTCAGGGTTATATTTTACAATCTAGGATGGGCATCTGTACCACCTGGCAAAGAGCCTATAGTTGCGTTCCTGGAAGGCGGCTGATATAGAGGACTTGTGCAATGCAGAGAAGACATCTTCCCATTGTTCGTTATCTAGGGCATAGCCTAATTCTGTGTCCCATTTTTTGGTTAGGTGGAGTAATTGTGAAGTACTGACTGAGCATATGAGTTCAGAGTATAATATTGAGATCTTGTGTTCAGTAGAGACTGAAGGAGAGCAGAGGGTTTCAAAAGGCGTAAGCTTTCTGAGGATGTTGGATTGCGGAGTTAGTGAATTGAAAAATTGCCTAATCTGTCTCCACATAAACCAATTAAGTTTGTCTTCAGGTTTGTCTTCCTGATTGCCCAAGTCCTCCCAGTTTTTGATCTCAGTATTGCCAGCGATGTGTCTAATCTGGGGCCAGAATTCCCTATTCCATCCTAATATAGATTTTGCCTTGAGGCCGATAGCTAAGTTTGGGTTGTCTAGAAGAGATGTGAGGGGGCCAGGGATGGTCGATATTTTGTGTTTTTTAATGGCCAGATCCCATCCCCTCAAGACCACCTGAGGGCCTATAGCTAGTAGCTCTTTTTTAGGTCTAGAGGGCGGAGTTAACCAAAGTAAGGCCCTGGGATCAATATCAGAAAACAGGGAATCTAGTGAAACCCACTGTTTCGAGTTCCTACCTTGAAACCAGTCCAATACTCGAGTGAGCAGGACTGCCAGGTAATAAGTTTGTATGTCAGGCAGGCCCATTCCCCCTCCAATCTTAGGTCTGCTTAATAATTTACAGTTGATTCCGTGTGGTTTACCATTCCAAATGAATTGCAGAAAGGAAGTATGTATCTTTTTGAGGAATGTGCTTGACAACCACACTGGGAGGGCCTGCATGACATACAATAGTTTTGGTAGGATATCCATCTTAATTACACATATTGTGCTGGACCAAGATAAATAAAGTGATTTCAATCTTGCTAGGTCACTTTTCATTTTTGCTTGTAGCGGTGGGAAATTAAGCTGAAACAACTCTGAGTGATTATTAGAGATATATACCCCTAAGTATTTAATCTTGTGTTTCTGCCATCGAAATGGGAAAGAAGCTGACAGTTCCCGTACCAAATCCTTCTGAAGTGTAATATTGAGGACCTCTGTCTTAGAAAGGTTTATCTTGAAATTACTAAAATCACCAAACTCTGACATTTCTCTAAGGATATTGGGGAATGCTATGCGTGGATTGGATATGAATAGTAAAAGATCATCAGCAAAGAGAACCAATTTGGAGTGGGAGGAGCCAAAATTGAAGCCTCTTATAGATGTGTTGTTACGAAGGGCAATGGCAAGGTGTTCCATACATATGACATACAAGAGAGGGGACAAGGGGCATCCCTGCCTTGTACCGTTGCTGATAGGGAAGGCATCCGACAGGGTCCCGTTAACTCTAACGCGTGCTGAAGGATTGCGATAAAGAGCCATCACTTTGGAGCAGAATTTGGGGCCTAAGCCTATCTGTTGCAAGGAACCCTCTAGGAACAGCCAATGGACCCTGTCGAATGCCTTCTCCGCATCTACTGAAACCACGCATAGAGGTTGTTTGGTTTGTTGTGCTTTGTGAATAATGGAGATTGTCTTTAGGGTGTTATCCCTTGCTTCTCTCCTAATCACAAAACCAGCTTGATCGTTGTGGATGAGGTCCGGTAGTATAGGTTTTAGCCTTTCTGCCAATATTTTGGAGTAGAGTTTAAGATCTAGATTGATAAGGCTAATGGGCCTATAGTTGCTACATTGGGATTTATCCGTATCCGGTTTTGGGATGACTGTTATGTGCCTATATGATATATTTAACTGATATTTTTTATCGTAACAACCAACAATTTATGCAGGAAAATCATGACGATTAACAAGGTTGCCCAAACTTTCGCATCCCACTGTATATATCAGTAAGATGGCATTAGTAATTACAAAGTTACTGCTGTATCAAAACAACACAGCTTAAGTGTCAAAAATGTTAGGAACCTTAACCACTTTACCCCCGCGCGTACGGATTTCTCCGCCCCTTTTTCCATCCTTTCACCCCCAGGGACGGAGAAATCCGTACTTTGCGCACTCCCGCCGCTGTCCGCGTTCCCGCTCGTAAACACGCCGCCCGCCGCTAGTAAACACGCCGCCGCCCGCTCGCCCAGAGATCAACGAACGGGAAAATCCATTCCCGTTCGTTGATCTAAGCCCCGCAATTACCTGCTGCCACTCGGCTGAGCAGCGCGATCATTGTGAAAAAATAACTAAGTCCCAGCCTCTTTCTACTTCCTGCAAGAGTCCGGAAGGACGCTTGCAGGTAGCATGAAACAAATTGGTAATGTTGCCATCTTGTGGCCAAATAGTAAAACTACACCCTAACCATTTTCTACACACAAATAAACTTTTTACACAAAAAATTAACTCCTTACCTCCCACACTCCCCAATTTTTTTTTTTTTGTAATTAAAAAAAAAATAAAAAATTTACAATAAAAAAAAAAACATAAATAGTTACCTTAGGGACTGAACTTTTTAAATATTTATGTCAAGAGGGTATAACACTGTTACTTTATAAACTATGGGGTTATAATTAGGGATGGATGCAAAACTGAAAAAAATGCACCTTTATTTGCAACTAAAATATTGGCGGCAAACATTGTGATAGGGACATAATTTAAACGGTTTTATAACCGGGATAAATAGGCATATACATTTAATGGGTTTTAATTACAGTAGCATGCATTATTTAAAAACTATAAAGGGCGAAAACTGAAATATAATGATTTTTTTCCCCACATTTTTTCCTATTTTCCCATTAAAACACATTTAGAATAAAATTATTCTTGGCATAATGTCCCACCTAAAGAAAGCCTAATTGGTGGCGAAAAAAACAAGATATAGTTCATTTCATTGCGATAAGTAATGATAAAATTATAGACGAATGAATGGAAGGAGCGCTGAAAGGTGAAAATTGCTCTGGTGGTCAGGGGGTAAAACCCCTCAGTTGGGAAGTGGTTAAAGGGAACCTGAAGCGAGGAAAATTATTTAAAATAAACACATGATGTAGCTGCAAATAAATATTGCATACTAACCTCACTGTCATTTCCTCTCAGAGGCTCCCCATTTTCTCCTTACAGTGATCTCTTCCAGTTCTGACAATATTTTGTCAGAACTGAAATATACCAGTTGCTGTCAGTTATAGATCAGCAGCTGTCAGTTACAACTGAATGTGCAAGGTAATGTCCATGTTTCACTATAGCTCAAGTGGGTGATATTACAGTTTGCTGACCAGGAAGCTGTTAGGGGGTAATGGCCATTTTTAAGATGGAGGACGAAGAATTCCATTGATCACAGTGGACAAATGGGACACAGGAGAGGAGAAGGAGATTCAGGAGTAGACTACACAGGAGGTAAGTATGACGTGTGTATGGTTATGTTGACTTTTTATTTTCAGTTCAGGTTCTCTTTAAAGGGAAGGTTCAGGGAGGGGATTAAAAAAATAAAAATAAATTTCCACTTACCTGGGGCTTCCTCCAGCCCGTGGCAGGCAGGAGGTGCCCTCGCCGCCGCTCCGCAGGCTCCCGGTGGTCTCCGGTGCCCGACCCGACCTGGCCAGGCCGGCTGCCAGGTCGGGCTCTTCTGCGCTCCATTTCCTGGGACTTCTGCGTCCCACGCCGGCGCGCTGACGTCATTGGACGTCCGCCGGGCTGTACTGTGCATGCGCAGAACTACTGCGCATGTGCAGTACAGGCCGGCGGACGTCCGATGACGTCCGATTCCTAATGTTCCTTTAGGAAGAGAATGACTGAGGCTGGATTCACACTATAAGCGCTTTGCTGAGCACTTTCTGAGTGTTTTTTAAAAATCACTTCCATTCACTTTTATTAAAATCGCAGTAAAAATCGCAGCTTATGCAATTTGCGTGATCAAAGCGATTTTTACGTGATTTTTACAGCGATTTTAACCACTTGAGGACCCACCCTTTACCCCCCCTTAAGGACCAGCGCTGGTTTGATTGATCTGTGCTGGGTGGGCTCTGCAGCCCCCAGCACAGATCAGGGTGCAGGCAGGGAGATCAGATTGCCCCCCTTTTTTCCCCCCTATGGGGATGATGTGCTGGGGGGGTCTGATCTCTCCTGCCTGCTGTGGGTGGCGGGGGGGGGGGGCACCTCAAAGCCCCCCTCCGCGGCGACATTCTCCCCCCTCCCTCTCCTACCTGCTCCCCCGGGAGATCTGGGCTGCACAGGACGCTATCCGTCCTGTGCAGCCAGTGACAGGACGTCCCCTGTCACATGGCGGCGATCCCCGGCCGCTGATTGGCCGGGGATCGCCGATCTGCCTTACGGCGCTGCTGCGCAGCAGCGCCGTACAAATGTAAACAAAGCGGATTATTTCCGCTTGTGTTTACATCTAGCCTGCGAGCCGCCATCGGCGGCCCGCAGGCTATTCACGGAGCCCCCCGCCGTGATTTGACCCTGATTAATTAGGCTGCAGCTGGCGACGCAGTACTGCGTCGCTGGTCCTGCAGCTGCCACTTTGCCGACGCACGTTATGAGTGTGCGGTCGGCAAGTGGTTAATGAAAGTGAATGGGAGTGATTTTTAAAGTGCTCAGCAATCACAAGCGCTCAGAAAAATCACTTAAAGTGGGAATCCAGCCTGAAATGGTCCATAGCCACCTATAGTTTCCAGATGCTTTTGGAGAGATTTAGCGCTTTTTTGCAGTCTGTTGGTCTGATAATCTCGGATCACCATATTATAGCTGCTGCTGGCTACCACAAATATAAAAACGGTCACATTGTTAAAGCATTGGATCTATTTTCTGTGTTCATCATGTTGCCGGCTGGCATCAAACATGTAAAAATTCACTTTATTGATGTGAAACCTTGTTTAAAATATTCCGTATGTCAGAACTCTGCACTATATTTAAGTCGTGATCAGGAGAGGTATACCGTAATTGTTCTGCTGCACAATCTTGATTTTATGTAGAAAACATTGTGCAGTCAGTGAGCTGGTACTCTTATAATCTTTTGTAGCAGGCCTTCACCCCTTCATCTTGCCAGAGTACCTTTGTATGTCCATAGAACTCTGGAGGGAAGTCAACATCCTTTTTGCTTGGTAAATGTAAGATCTAGTAATTTTGGAACTGGCTGTCCAGCTTTGCTAGCTCAAATGGAGGGTACAGGTTGCCCAGTCCTGTAACTATGGTCTCAGTGGTCTTTTTAGGCTATGTTCACACTACACGAGTCATCATGTGTCGCAGTACTCTCCCCAGCCACAGCTCGTCGCAATGGCAATATAAGTCTATGTAGACTTACATACCTCACGGATTATGCAGCAATGCAATTCTATGGGGATGCACCGTGACGCTGCACGTGTCAACAAATGTTTGCGGTAGCATTGCGCATGCCCAGACCGACGGTAAACCAGTGACGTACTTCCTGTCCAGGGAGTCACTGTGCGGGGGGTGTCACTTTGCATATTACCCTATCGGCGCACTCAGCTGTAGGGTAATATGCATTGCAATGGTGTAGTGTGATTGTCCTGCCCCCATGCTTTTCTGCCGCAGGACTATCACACTCGCATATTGCGTGAAACTAGGCTAAATGTTATTCTTAATATATTGGACTTTAATCTTTTTTTTTTCCTCTGCATTAACTTTTCCCAGATCTGCCATCTCTGAGCAGTAGCAACCTGTGTGTGGCTGATACACCTGCTAGTCCTTATGCAGCTGCTTTTCGATCGTCTTGTTGGCCTCCCATTGTGCCTTCTCCTAATTGTGAAGTTTTCACGTGTTAGTTTCTTCTCCATGGACTACCTTATTCCCCTTTTTAAAGCAATATTTAATCTGTTAGGATGTGATATTGTCAATTTACCGTATATTGATTGGCATTTTTTTCCTGTATATCGAATATACCCATTACTGCGCAGTAAGCCGCGTACGTGGGCTTGATTGACAGCGGCGGCTCACACAGGCGCAGTGCGGACGACCTCGGGGTCGGCTTCCGCACGGAGACCAGGACAACGGCGCAGAGTGGAGCGGTCGGCGTGGGACAGTCGGCTGCTAGGGGCTGGAGAAAGCCCCAGGTGAGTAAAGCTTTATTTTGAGCATTTGCCTGATAACTCCTTTAAGGCTACTTTCACTCTGGTGCATTGTGGAGTGACGGACAATATAATTGCATTGCTAACACGATGCAGTTATAATGTAATGGTACAGTAAAGCATACTTTCTATGTACTGTATGTGTCGCACCGGAGATATAACGTGCAGTGCGGTTTTTCCCCCTGTGAGGGCCCATTCACACTAGAAGCTTTTCTGAGCGTTTTGTGATTGATTAGCGTATTTTACTATCGCTTCCATTTACTTTCATTAAAATCGCTGTAAGAATTGCGGAAAAATTGCCACAATTTCGCGATCATGTATGCAAAATTGTGCAATTTTTACCACGATTGTAATGAAAGTGACTGGGTGTGTTGTTAAAAACTACGAATTAATTGCAAAACGCTCAGAAAAGTGCTTCTAGTGTGAATGAGCCCTGATCCTGTTTTTCCAGAAAACACATCCACAGTGTGAAGTAACCTTATGGATTGTTTACTTAAAATATTGCACTGAAAATTGCTCATCATTGGTGAAATTAAAGTAAAGTGTTAAAGGATACTCAAAGTGACATTTGACATGATGAGATAGACATGGGTATGTACAGTGCCAAGCACACTATTAACTATGCTATGTTCCTTTTTTTCTTTCTCTGCCTGAAAGAGTTAAATATCAGGTATGTAAGTGGCTGACTCAGTCCTGACTCAGACAGGAAGTGAATACAATGTGACCCTCACTGATAAGAAATTCCAACTATAAACCACTTTCCTAGCAGAAAATGGCTTCTGAGAGCAAGAAAGAGGTAAAAAGGGGAATTTCTCATCAGCGAGGGTCACACTGTAGTCCCTTCCTGACTGAGTCAGCCACTTACATACCTGATATTTAACTCTTTCAGGAAAAGAAAGAAAAAAAAGAACACAGCATATTTATTTGTGTGCTAGGCACTGTACATACACATGTCTAGCTCATCATGTCACATGTCATTTCGGGTATCCTTTAAAGCTAATGTAAACCCGTTAAAAAAAAAAAAAAGACAGATACTCACCTAAGGAGAGGGAAGGCTCGGTCCTAATGAGCCATCCCTGTCCTCTCCCGGTGCCCCCGGTGCTGCGCTGGCTCCTCCGTTCGTATCCCCCGAGTCTTTGGGAGCCGAGTCCTCCCAAAGACAGGCGGTGCACGCGCAAGTGCGTCATAGAGGGCGTGCGCGCGTGCGCAGTGTAGAGCGACCCGTCTTCGGGAGCGCTCGGGCTTCCGAAGCATTTCCGAAGCCTCCCTTCGGCCGGGAGACAGCGGTATTTGACCGAAATGGTCGAATACCACTATGGGGGAGCCAGGACAGCAGCGGGCACCAGGAGAGGAGAGGGAGTACTCTATGGGACCCAGAGCCTCTCTCTCCTTATGTTAATATCTGACTTTTTTTTTTTTTTAAACCGGTTCCCATTAGCTTTAAGGCTTAGAACTGCATAGTAAAGTTGTATAACGTTCCCCATTTCTCTAGAAGACTTTTATGCTTTAATTTTTGAAACCATGTGTATGTCAAATAATTAAACCATACTATACCTTCCATGTATATACTTATGTATAAACCGAATTTTTCAGCACCTAAAATGTGCTAAAAAGTTGCCCCTCAGCTATTTGGACCGGAAGCTTAATGATCCATGTAGTAGTCCTGCTCTCACGTGTGGTTATGGTGGATACAGTTGAGTGGAGAGAGCAGCAGCATTATGTGCAGTTTCGGGGACTCCCTTTGCCTCTGTGACCCCGTCTTGAGAAACAACGAGTAGGACAGAGAGGCAGAGGGATTCACCATACTGCACATGCTGCTGCTGCTCACTCCACCATAGCCAGGACCACAGGTCAGTCCTCATATCTCTGCGCTCTACTCATGATGTTGCCAAGGAAATGAGGATGAGGGGGAGTGGCGCAGAACATGAGTGCAGGATTTCTGCATAAATCATTAAGGGCCTGTTTCCACTTGTGCCGAGCGAGGCAGCACTTCCTGGTCTGCGGGTACACAGATGAATCCCATCAGCCGTGCCATGCAGCCTCCCGCACGGAAACGGATGGCAAGCAATTCGGCCGGCGGCGCTATTGTTTCCTATGGCAGAGTTTCCCAGCATGATATGTCTGCGGGGTAACTCTGCGGATTCGGTGCGGAAACCGCGCTAGTGGAAACAGGCCATAAGCTTTGGTCAAAATTGTTGGGGGGTGCACAGGTCACTCTGCTACTGTACACTCTGCTTATAATGTGAGGGTGGGCATCTATACTGGGAGGGGGCTATGTTTATCCTGGTTTCTAAGGGAAAAGTGGGTACCTCGGGCTTATATTCGGGTCAGCTTATACACAAGTATATATCGGTAATGTGGATTTCCAGCATCAATTATTGAGAGCTGTGTAACTTGTATAAACTGAATATTTTCAATATATTGCAAAAGGCAAAATATATGGTAAAAATGTGTTGTATGTAAATATGCAAGTCAACTGTAAATTACCACTTTTTTTTTTCTTTTTTTTCTGTAGGGGCTCTTGAAGGCTTTTTCTTCTGCTCAGTTTCGAGATCTCAGTGTGACATTGTTAATTGTAATAAACAAACTACTTATGACAACACACATTTTTGCACTTCACCAATGTATGCGATCCAGCAGCGTCGTAAAGCTGAGCGGTACATTTGCATGCTGGCACTTAAATACCGCTGTAAAGCAGGAGTGACTGTTCCTCTCCCTGACATTAGATGTCTAAAACCAAGATTGCCTGCCTATAATTCTCTTTATTGTGACTGCAATGAAAGCTGCCCTCCTTCGCCTCAGATTATATCTCTTTCCTCAAGCTTAGGAGATGTTCGCAAATCACCAAAACGCTCCTTGGGGCAATTCTTCAGTCGTGTAATGCTCAGAAAGGACTCGAGGACTGCTGCTTCAGAGTTAAACCTCCAGCAGTGTGACTACAGGCCACAAACCAGATTGCGAAGTCCATCTTTAGCAGAGGGTCGGCTTTTTCGGGCAAAATCATTTCGTGATTTGTTAACTCTTAAAGTATTTAAGAGAAGCCAAAGGGGGCTGAACAAAGTGTGATAGTTTATTTCAGTAAAGTGGTGACTTGGAAATCTGCTGCTTGAAAGTATTGGATAAGACACAAGTTTTAGCACAATTATGAATCTGGATTGGAAAATATGTATGTGCATTTTAAGTAAAGCAGTATTAGGCTGGGTGCACAGATAGCAGAAACGCTAGCGTTGCATAAAGTACTTCGTTTTATGCAGCAATGTTAGTCATTGGGATGCAGAAAAAGATGCAGAGAACTGCAATTTACAGTATGCGTTTCTCAAACACTGGTTTTGTTGCATATTATGCAGGATGGGTACCAAAACGCACATAATGAAAGTCTATGGTGATGTATGCACTGCGTTTTAATGCGTTTTACAAGCTTTATTTATGCATATTTTTTTTTTCAAATAAAGATTTCTGATGTGTGTCCGCTTCCTGATGTCTTCCTAGTGATTATTATTTCTTCAGATTCGCACCATCTAAAAACTTTATTAGGTTTCTTTCTTTAAAAAGTTACATCAGCATAAAAATGTGTGGGTATCTGTAAAATGATGACGCACAGGCGTTTCGGGCTGTCTCAGTCCTTTCTCAAATCATGACAGACCCACATTGAAATACAAAATCACATCAAACACCTATAAAGCTTCAAGGAGGACCACATAGGGAACTGATCATTTACATACAGCATATACATATTCATATAACAACATCCACCAATCTACCATCTAGAGGTTTACTCTCTGAGTCCCACAAATGTCACTACTTAATATCCACAGGGACAACTTGATTACAGTATGAGGGATTGAAGTGTGGACACTCACCACCGAGGTTTTCCCATGTATAACACATCAGGAAATCCAAGAAGAATACAGTGGGTTGCAAAAGTATTCGGCCCCCTTGACGTTTTCCACATTCTGTCATATTACTGCCACAAACATGAATCAATTTTATTGAAATTCCACGTGAAAGACCAATACAAAGTGGTGTACACGTGAGAAGTGGAACGAAAATCATACAGGATTCCAAACATTTTTTACAAATAAATGACTGCAAAGTGGTGTGTGCATAATTATTCGGCCCCCTTTGATCTGAGTGCAGTCAGTTGCCTATAGACATTGCCTAATGAGTGCTAATGACTAAATAGAGTGCACCTGTGTGTAATCTAATGTCAGTACAAATACAGCTGCTCTGTGAGGGCCTCAGAGGTTGTCTAAGAGAATATTGGGAGCAACAACACCGTGAAGTCCTAAGAACACACAAGACAGGTCAGGGATCAAGTTATTGAGAAATTTAAAGCAGGCTTAGGCTACAAAAAGATTTCAAAAGCCTTGAACATCCCATGGAGCACTGTTCAAGCGATCATTCAGAAATGGAAGGAGTATGGCACAACTGTAAACCTACCAAGACAAGGCCATCCACCTAAACTCACAGGCCAAACAAGGAGAGCGCTGATCAGAAATGCAGTCAAGAGGCCCATGGTGACTCTGGACGAGCTGCAGAGATCTACAGCTCAGGTGGGAGACTCTGTCCATAGGACAACTATTAGTCATGCACTGTACAAAGTTGGCCTTTATGGAAGAGTGGCAAGAAGAAAGGCATTGATAACAGAAAGCATAAGAAGTCCCATTTGCAGTTTGCCACAAGCCATGTGGGGGACACAGCAACCATGTGGAAGAAGGTGCTCTGGTCAGATGAGACCAAAATGGAACTTTTTGGCCAAAATGCAAAACGCTATGTGTGGTGGAAAACTAACACTGCACATCACTCTGAACACACCATCCCCACTGTTAAATATGGTGGTGGCAGCATCATGCTTGGGGGGGGGGGGGGGGGGGTGTGCATCTCTTCAGCAGGGACAGGGAAGCTGGTCAGAGTTGATGGGAAGATGGATGGAGCCAAATACAGGGCAAACTTGGAAGAAAACCTCTTGGAGACTGCAAAAGACTTGAGACTGGGGCGGAGGTTCACCTTCCAGCAGGACAATGACCGTAAACATAAAGCCAGGGCAACAATGGAATGGTTTAAAACAAAACATAACTATGTGTTAGAATGGCCCAGTCAAAGTCCAGATCTAAATCCAATGGAGAATCTGTGGCAAGATCTGAAAACTGCTGTTCAAAACGCTGTCCATCTAATCTGACTGAGCTGGAGCTGTTTTGCAAAGAAAAATGGGCAAGGATTTCAGTCTCTAGATGTGCAAAGCTGGTAGAGACATACCCTAAAAGACTGGCAGCTGTAATTGCAGCAAAAGGTGGTTCTACAAAGTATTGACTCAGGGGGCCGAATAATTACGCACACCCCACTTTGCAGTTATTTATTTGTAAAAAATGTTTGAAATGATGTATGATTTTCGATCCACTTCTCACATGTACACCACTTTGTATTGGTCTTTCACGTGGAATTCCAATAATATTGATGCATGTTTGTGGCAGTAATGTGACAAAATGTGGAAAACTTCCAGGGGGCCGAATACTTTTGCAACCATTGTTCATTGTGTCCAATAGGAAAGCAGCCTATGACGTCCGCCGCAGGACTAGTTAGAGATAGAAGATAAAGCCGTGCACAGGAGAGCTAATCACTGAGGGAGTGCAAAATGCCAAACTGTTAGCTGAAAATCAAATGAGGAGAGAAGGGGCCATGCACATCCCTATGTGAAAACTTTTTTATTCAACAAGACATACGTTACATATCCTGTAGATTACAGAGAGAGGTGCAGGCAAACGGGGAGTTCGACAGCCATTTTGCGCCGTTATATGCAGTGGCGCATCATCAGGACAACCACCCCAATGAAATTCCCCCTTAAATACACTTACCCCATCTATGAGGAACAGCTAGAGTCTGTACCACGCAAGTGTGCCGTTTGTCGGCCAAGTGGAGCACACGCCGAGTGTACAAACATACTGGGCAATGGCGCTTCCGCCCTATGGAGCGCAACCCGGAAGACGCAGCCGCGTCACATCCGGCCAGCGCTTCATGGTCACCTACAGCAAATCGGTGCGCCCGGAACGGCGCACCGCACCTAAATGACGTCAGCACGGCGTCTAAATGTGGCCACAAGAGGGCAATCTAACCAAGTTACGTTAGCGACGAAAGGATGGAAAAGTTTATATAACTCTGCTGCCATCAAGTGGCCAAATAAAATGATGGCCACTAATTACAGATCATTATGGGCAGGTTGTAAATGTATTAGCTGTTCCCCAAAGATGCACATAAACATTTAAAATGATAGCAAATTCTTTTAAGTTCTCAGCTCCAGTCCATCCTCGTAGGGGAAAGCACCACATAGGATATACATAGAAAACACTACTTTAGTGTGCATAACTTTAATAATATACTAACCACCCCACAAGGGTGGACCGTCAGTCCGAGATCTATTGCACATCTAATAATAATCCAGTAATGAGAAAAGTTAAAGGAGAGATATCAATGAGCAAGGTACTAATAAAATTAAAATTAACAAACACAAACCCATCATACAGATAAATACAGCCAAGTTATTCTTTTCATTTAAGCCCAAAAGTCCCACCGCAGTATGATATCCAATAGCTCTCACTCTGTAAGAGTTTACGGTGCCAATCCCCACCCCTCCTGTCATGTACAACTTGTTCTAGGCCCCAAAACCTCAATTTTGTTACATCACTGTTATGTGCCTCCCGCATATGTTCAATAACCCTGGGGCAACCCTAACCGCTATGGACGGACCTGCAGTGGGCCTGGTAACGATCCTTGAAAGAAAGCCCCATCCCTTCGGGATAAATTGGTCAATAATGACTTGGGTCCAGAGAGAGAGACTGTAAACGGGAACAATGGAGCCTATCCATGCTTAAATTGCCATCTATGCAGCTACATAGCCAGGGGGGACACTTTTACCCACCCCAGTCGGGGGACTAAATTTAAAATTAGAGGGCGTTTTAATTGTGACTCCAAAATTGTTATTTATTAAAATGTCCCTGCGGGCTGCGTTATGTGGGCAAGACCACCCAGGCTATCAAAGATCGCATGGCTTCCCATAAATCCAATATCCGAAATAGGAATATGGATCTATCGGTCTCTGAACATTTTTGTACACACAATCACTCATTGTCACAATTAAGGGTACAGGTGATTGAAGGGATACCATATCCACAGAGAGGGGGGAATAGGGAGAAACTTTTAGCAATAAGGGAAAATTATTGGATAAATAAACTCGATACTTTAATACCTAAGGGTCTTAATAGGGATTATGATCTAACAAACTTAATTTAAAGATGTAATAGAGCTCCATAATTATGTCGCTTCTTTTTTTCCACAGGGATGATGTTTTTTTGGATAGAGGGGCCAAGCAACTTGTAAAGTATTGTTTTTATACTTTCTGTGGTTATGTGACAATATTGTGTCACTATGCTTCGCACTTTGCCATTTTCATGTCCCCTGACAATAGATGTATGTGCAACCCGCCCCCCACATGAGCATATGGCTAATTTACATATGCAGTGTATATGTTTGACCGTTTCGCCCCAGTATTCGCCCGTTTGAAATACGTTCACACCACGTGTATATGTTTATTGTTTTGCGATCTGCCTGCCGTGGAGTGAAGGGCATTGAGCCCTCATTGGATGGCGGGAGCATATGATATGGAAGTACCCGATCACGTGACTCCTTACCTATTTCTATTGGTGGACGGCGGCGGTGTTCACGAGCGGACGCTGTAGGCTTTGGTTAAGGGAGAAATGTGATACGGAGGAGTCCGATCATGTGTCCCCTTGCCTGCTTTGCGGCGGACGGTGTCGGCACAGATGCTATTGGAGAGAAATTCTCCATACAAGCTTGTGGGCTTATCCTATTGGTCGGCGCCATTCCCCTACGCTATGCTGAGTATGTGGGCTGGCAGTTGTGCTTTTTGATTGAAGAAGGGATATACAGTCCTGCGGCGGACGTCGTAGGCTGACTTCCTATTGGACACAATGAACAATGTATTCTTCTTGGATTTTCCGATGTGTTATACATGGGAAAACCTCGGTGGTGAGTGTCCACACTTCAATCCCTCATACTGCACTAAGCAATTATAAGGAGTGCAATAAAAATTGTAAAACAGAAATTAGCCTGGCAAAGATCGAAGCTGAAAATCAAATCGCTAGGGATATCAAATCTAACCCCAAAAAGTTTTGCAAGTACATCAACTCCAAAAAAAGAAAGGTTGACTGTATAGGACTCCTAAAGGATGAGGGTGGGAACTCAATGGTGGATGACCAAGGTAAGGCAGAGTTATTAAATGCTTTCTTTGCTTCGGTCTTCACAATGGAAACAGCACTGTTGCAAATTACAGAGACAGAAGAGTCTCAATCTTCTAACTGTTATATTAAATACTTCACGCAGGAAGAAGTGAATACAAGACTAAATAAATTAAAAATAGACAAGGCACCTGGCCAGGATGGCATGCATCCACGGGTCCTAAGGGTATTAAGTTCAGTTATAGATAAACCCCTTTATCTTATCTTTTGTGACTCTTTCAACTGGCAGAGTCCCAGTGGATTGGCGTACAGCCCACATTTTCCCATTATTTAAGAAGGGCAAAAAATCAGATCCAGGAAATTATAGACCTGTAAGCTTAACATCAGTTGTATGCAAATTATTTGAAGGGTTACTAAAAGATACTATACATGACTTCATAGTAGAAAATAATCTTATTTCTCAGCATCAACATGGGTTTACTAAAGACAGGTCCTGTTTGACTAACATGCTCAGCTTTTATGAGGTAGTGAACGCTAATATGGATATTGGGAATGCTGTAGATGTGATATACTTGGACTTTGCAAAGGCCTTCGACACTGTTCCCCACAAAAGTCCGGTGCTAAAGTTGAGGATGCAAGGACTGGGGAAGAGTCTGTGTGCATGGATAGGGAACTGGCTAATGGACAGAAAACAAAGAGTTGTGGTCAATGGATCGTACTCAAAATGGGAGACTGTTAGCAGTGGGGTCCCACAGGGGTCTGTACTGGGTCCAGTGTTCTTCAATTTATTTATTAATGACCTAGTAGATGCAGTAGTGAGCAATGTTGCTATTTTTGCAGATGATACAAAATTGTGCAGAATCATCAACTCTCAGGAAGATAGTGTCATATTGCAACAGGATCTGGATAGGATGGCTATATGGGCACATACATGGCAGATAAAATTCAATGTTGAAAAATGTAAAGTCATGCATTTTGGTCGTACCAATGGTCTAGCACCATACAAAATAAATGGGATACAGTTGGGGACATCAAACTTGGAGAAGAACTTAGGAGTACTCATCGACAACAAGTTAAATAATCGTACTCAATGCCAAGCCGCTGCAGCTAAAGCTAACAAAATTTTGGGATGCATTAAAAGGGAAAAAAAAAACTCGAGATGCTAGCATAATATTGCCCCTGTTTAACTCTCTAGTAAGGCCACATCTGGAATATGGAATTCAGTTCTGGGCACCACATTACAAAAAAGATATTGCAGTTTTAGAGCAGGTGCAGAGACGAGCAACAAAATTGATACGTGGGATGGATGCTTACCAAGAAAGGTTAGATAAACTGGGTTTATTTAGTCTAGAGAAAAGACGCCTTAGAGGTGATCTAATTAACATGTATAAATACATCAGAGGGCAATATAATAGCCTGGCGGATGAGCTTTTTGTCCCTAGGCCTTCTCAAAGGACTAGAGGACATGATCTGCGCATGGAGGAAAAACGTTTTAGCCATTTATTTAGGAAAGGGTTCTTTACAGTAAGAGTGATTAAGATGTGGAATGCATTGCCACAGGAAGTCGTTATGGCAAACTCTATACCTGCATTTAAAGGAGGCTTAGATGCTTTCCTTGCGTTGAAAGACATCCATGGCTACAATTACTAGGTAATGCCTAATGATGTTGATCCAGGGATTTTATCTGATTGCCATCTGGAGTCGGGAAGGAATTTTTCCCTTTTGGGGCTAATTGGACCATGCCTTGTAAGGGTTTTTTCGCCTTCCTCTGGATCAACAGGGATATGTGAGGGAGCAGGCTGGAGTTGTACTTTATACTGGTTGAACTTGATGGACGTATGTCTTTTTTCAACCAAAATAACTATGTAACTATGTAATCAAGTTGTCCCTGTGACAGGGAGTGATTGATGGGTGATTAGGGGGGTGATTGGGTGCAAACAGGGTTCTGGGGGGTGGGCAGGGGGGGGGGTCTGAGGGGTGCCGTGGGCGATCAGGGGGCGGGGGGCAGATCAGTGTGCTAGGGTGCAGACAGGGAGGGCTGCAGCCTGCCCTGGTGGTCCCTCGATCACTGGGACCACCAGGGCAGGAGGCAGCCTGTATAATATGCTTTGTATACATTACAAAGCATATTATACGCTTGTAACGTGGCGATCGAGGGGTTAACAACCCGCCAGTGCTTCCGAACGGCCGGCGGGTTGACGTGGGTGGGCGGAGCCTATTGCCGGCGGATGCTGTGATGCGCGCGATCCCCAGCCAGAAAGAGACACAGGACCCGACGCCCATCGGCGTTACGTGGTCCTGGGCATGCCACATTTCCGCCGCCCATAGGTAGTGAGTGGTCGGCAAGTGGTTAATCTGTCAACGCTATTTTTTCGATTAGGTCCTAAACTGCCCCCTGGGGGCTCCTGATTACCCCCCCTCCCCTCAGATCCTCCCCAGACCCCCCCCCCCCCTGTGTACTGTAAACATCTATTCTCCCCTGTAATCACCTGTCAATCACAAATCAATCAGTCACTGTCATGACGCTAGTGACTCAAATAACCACATCTAAAATTATTTTATGCAGAGAATTCAATTTAATTCATGACACAGCAGTGGATAGGTTGAAAAGTTCTAGCAGATATACCATGGACTTTGCCCGTTGGATTGACACATGTAATCTAACTGATGTTTGAAGGTGGAAACACCCAAATGAGAGGGCTTTAATAATAATTAAACATAATTTAGACTCCTCATCTCCCCAAATTGAATGGGATGCTAGCAAGGCAGTCCTCGGGCCATTACATGGAAGCTATTGGGGTGGCTCGATCTCAGGCGAAGGCCTTGATACAGTGGAAGGAACAGAAGGCCATGCAACTAGAAGCTGAGTACACACAATCTGCAGACTCAACTATTTACAGAAACTGGCAACTTGCGTTACAGGAGCTAGAAATATATAGAATCAGTGTAACCCAAAAGAGCCTACTCGAACAAAAGCAGATAGTATTTGAGCAAGGAGATAGAAATGGAAGCATGCTGGCGTGGCTGTCCAGGGACCGTTCTAGTGCGGGTGCCATTCCATCACTAAAACTAGATGATCAGTCTGTCACCACAGACCCAGTGGAAATTAATGAGGCTTTCCTTAAATTTTATCAGCAACTGTACTCTAGCAGACTTACACACTCTGATGATGACATCGATAATTATCTAGAAGGTATTACTATACCTATTCTATCAACTGATGATCTTCATGCCCTAGAAGCTCCCCTATCGCTCGATGAAATCTCCGACGCAATTGCAGACATGCAAACTAGGAAAACTCCTAGGCTGGATGGGTTCCCGGTAGAGCTATACAAGCAGTACACCAAGATTTTGGCCCCCGAAACTTAAAAGTACACTTCAACGGTTGTTTGCCAGGGGGTCTTTCCCTCCCTCCATGTCTGAAGCGCTCATCATAATAATACCTAAACCGGACAAAGATCCTTTCCTTTGTTCATCATACAGGCCTTTAGCCTTACTAAACGTAGATGCAAAAATACTAGCTAATGTACTGGCAACTCGCTTAAATAAGATAATTACTAAATTAATTCACCAAAGATCAGTCAGGCTTTATGCCTGGCAAGGGAACGGACATTATTATTCATAGACTTTTCGCAAACATACAAATCTCACACTCCAACCAAGGGCAAAGAGTTGTTTCTCTAGATGCGGAAAAAGCCTTTGACTCCGTAGAATGGAGATAGTCATGGGCTGTTCTGCGTAAATTTGGCTTTGGAGAAAAATTCATAAAGTGGATCTAACTCTTATATGATAACCCCACAGCAAAGATTAAAAAAGGAAGTAATATATTGCGTCCCTTCTGCCTTGAAAGAGGCACAAGACAAGGCTGTGCAGTCTCACCAATGCTTTTTGCCCTTGCTATGGAGCCCATAGCAGCCTATATCAGACAAACTACCTCTGTCCAGGGCCTTAGAATTGGCAATTTTGAAGAAAAGATATTACTCTATGCCGATGATGTCCTTCTATACCAGGCTTTCTCAACCAGGGTTCCCTGGAACCCCAGGGTTCCTTGAGGACTCTGCAGGGGTTCCTTGGCATTTTACCCCATCGTGGGGGAAGCATAATAGAGAACACTATAATAGGTGGTACTGTAACAAGAAGCACTAAATTCGGGGGTCAGGAGACAGTATAATGAATGGCAGTGTAATAGGAGATAGTGAAATTAGCAGCCTAACCTACTTAAAGACCATGCCTCCTGAAAAATAAATGTAGGGGTTCCTCGAGAACAAAAAATTGATTGCAGGGGTTCCTTGAGATCCAAAAGTTATTTACAGGGTTCCTCCAAGGTAAAAAGGTTGAGAAAGGCTGTTCTATACCTTAACGACCCGGCACAATCTCTAACTGCTGCCCTTAATCTATTTAATACCTTAGGAATGATGTCAGGAATTAAAATAGCAAAAATCAGTAACTCTTTGCACACTCGTATGCAAATGTTCTAACAAATGCATTCACAGATTCACTCATCCAGGCACCACTGTTCTCCCTACAGCCAAGTTAAAAGCCGGGGTCTTAGTTCACAAAGGAATGCATTCTTTTGCTTAGTCACCTACACTGCGCAGAAGTACCCAGGTAAACGTAGGTGTCCTAACTCTGGCCCTGTAACCTTCATAGTGCAGACATGCAAACATTAATTGCATCAAACCTATCTAGGGATTGGGAGCACACATCCGGACGTCCTCTCCTGGGACAGATAGTGCATCAAACCAATCACACAAGGGAGCTAACGTAATGTATCCATGCGCACAATGCACATAGACCAGTATAAGCTGTGTGCATGCTGACAAAAAAACACAAACAGGGGAAGGAGGGAGTGCACTAGATTAAAACCCTGACCACAAGGGTCCGTAACAAGAAAAAAAACAAACCCATAAATCCAGGCACATCACCTCTAGTTAGGACATTTAAATAAGTAATTTAAAAAAGGGAGGTGCTAAAGAGGGTGTGGCCAGAAAAATAGCAAAAATCAGTAACTCTTTGCACACTCCCATGCAAATGTTCAAACAAATGCATTCACAGATTCACTCCTGTTAGGCACCACTGTTATCCCTACAGCTAAGTTAAAAGTCGGGATCTTAGTTCACAAAGGAATGCATTATTTTGCTTAGTCACCGACACTGCGTAGAAGTACCCAGGTAAACGTAGGTGTCCTAATTCAGGCCCTGTAACGTGAATAGTGCAGACATGCACTAAAATTAAAATAAACCGGCCAAAATCAATACTATTCTATCTTGATCCCCTCCCTCATCTGGGAACTGCCCCAAACTGCCTACTAAAACCTGTCGCATAATTTAACCTCCTTGGCGGTCTGATTCTTTCCAGATTTTAGGGTCTAAAAGCGGTGCAATTTTTTTTCCACTCTTTCAGACCCTAAAACCTGAAAAAAATCATTCTGGCAGGGAGATCTGCAGCAAAATAAAAAAAAATGTACCTTCCTGGGCTCCTGTGCTGCAGTTTTCTCTTTGCCCACAAGATGGCGCTAATATACATATAAACGAACTTCTCTATATTTCTCTAATATAGAGAAGTTCGTTTTCAATATTAGCCCCGCCCCCGATGACGTCACGCTGCCACCACCGCTCTGCTGCCACCACCACCACGGCTGCGCTGCTCCAACTGGCTGCCGGGTCCCCGGAAGAATAGCGGGGACATGGGGGATCCCGGCGGCCAGGGAAAGACCCCACACTGCCGGGGAGAGAGGCTGGAGTCCCGCTGCGCAGCGAGATCGCGCGCGGGACTCCACAACTGACAGGTAAAGCTCTGCAATGCCTACCCCGACCTGAGCTCGGGATCACCGCTAATAGCTTCTTTTTTCTACCCCGAGCTCAGGTCGGGAAAACCGGCAAGGAGGTTAAATACCTTGGGGTGCAGATTACTAAGGATATTCAAACATATCAGACCTTAAACATTGATCCTGTCATACAATCGCTAGAAGCCAAATGTAAAATCTGGGGAAAAATCCCATTAACTTTAATTAAAATGATTTTCCTACCTAAATTCACATATTTTTTTCCGACAATATCCAATTTGTCTACCAACAAAACTCTACCGTAGATTGGATACTATTCTTCTTTGATTTATCTGGGCCATTAAACAACCACGTAACCAGGTTCTGGTTGAACTCGATAGACGTATGTCTTTTTTCATCCCAAATAACTGTAACTATGTAACTCTAGATATCTTACAACTTCCTAAAAATAGAGGAGGGTAAGCAATGCATCACTTACAAAAGTACTATTGGGCTTCTCTACTTGTGATAATCAGATGGTGGTTTTCTCACAAGATGATCACAATCCAGCAATTACTACAGAAGTAGCAATACTTGATTCATATGAACAATTGACTAAACTACCCTATAGAGGTCCCAGGACTACTCTAAACATTACACAGGCCATACCTCCCAACTTTTTGAGATGAGAAAGAGGGACATTTAAGCCACACCCCTGATCACACCCCTAGTCACGCACACCATAAATATTTTAATAGAAAAATATTTTGTTTTATAATCAAACCACACTGGTCCTTTCTATCCTGGTTCATTTTCCTTCTAGTTAACATATTAAAATTAGTAATATATCAATTTAAAGGATGGGAATAAGGGTTAAGAGTCAATCAAACACATTTTTAGTAGAGAAATATATATATATTTACATAGAAAGAGGGACAAATGAGGAGGAAAGAGGGACAGGGCTCCCAAAGAGGGACTGTCCCTCCGAAAGAGGCACAGTTGGGTGCTATGGTGACAACGTGGAAGGCATGGAGGGGGGCTAGAACCCCACTGGCAAAGGACAATACACTTTCTCCATACACCCCTTTATGGGGCAACCCGTAACTTAAATACTTTCAAACTATTCCAGACCCTATAATATGGGCTAGTCATGGTATCAAAATATTAGCACATATCCAGTAAGAACACTGCATCCTACCCTTTGATACTCTTAAATCTCAGTATAATCTCCCAAACACCCACTTATTCAGATATCTCCAGTTGTGCCATGCCCATAGCTCACAATTTGGTAGATGCCCTCCTACACTAAGTAGTGATGATCTGGAGCAGCTCCTCCTGACTAGAGATTTACCTAAAACACTATCGGCTATACAGGATCTTCTCAAAAAATTAGCATATTGTGATAAAGTTCATTATTTTCTGTAATGTACTGATAAACATTGGACTTTCATATATTTTAGATTCAAATACACACAACTGAAGTAATTCAAGCCTTTTATTGTTTTAATATTGATGATTTTGGCATACAGCTCATGAAAACCCAAATTTCCTATCTCAAAAAATTAGCATATTTCATCCGACCAATAAAAGAAAAGTGTTTTCAAAACAAAAAAAAGTCAACCTTCCAATAATTATGTTCAGTTATGCACTCAATACTTGGTTGGGAATCCTTTTGCAGAAATTACTGCTTCAATGCGGCGTGGCATGGAGGCAATCAGCCTGTGGCACTGCTCAGGTGTTATGGAGGCCCAGGATGCTTCGATAGCGGCCTTAAGCTCATCCAGAGTGTTGGGTCTTGCGTCTCTCAACTTTCTCTTCACAATATCCCACAGATTCTCTATGGGGTTCAGGTCAGGAAAGTTGGCAGGCCAATTGAGCACAGTAATACCATGGTCAGTAAATCATTTACCAGTGGTTTTGGCACTGTGAGCAGGTGCCAGGTCGTGCTGAAAAATGAAATCTTCATCTCCATAAAGCTTTTCAGCAGGTGGAAGCATGACGTGCTCCAAAATCTCCTGATAGCTAGCTGCATTTACCCTGCCCTTGATAAAACACAGTGGACCAACACCAGCAGCTGACATGGCAAACCAGACCATCACTGACTGTGGGTACTAGACACTGGACTTCAGGCATTTTGGCATTTCCCTCTCCCCAGTCTTCCTCCAGACTCTGGCACCTTGATTTCCGAATGACATGCAAAAGTTGCTTTCATCCAAAAAAAGTACTTTGGACCACTGAGCAACAGTCCAGTGCTGCTACTCTGCAGCCCAGGTCAGGCGCTTCTGCCGCTGTTTCTGGTTCAAAAGTGGGTTCATGCTTCCATCTGCTGAAAAGCTTTATGGTGATGAAGATTTCATTTTTCAGCACGACCTGGCACCTGCTCACAGTGCCAAAACCACTGGTAAATGGTTTAATGACCATGGTATTACTGTGCTCAATTGGCCTGCCAACTCTCCTGACCTGAACTCCATAGAGAATCTGTGGGATATTGTGAACAGAAAGTTGAGAGACGCAAGAACCAACCTTCTGGATGAGCTTAAGGCCGCTATCGGAGCATCCTGGGCCTCCATAACACCTGAGCAGTGTCACAGGCTGATTGCCTCCATGCCACGCCGCATTGAAGCAGTCATTTCTGCAAAAGGATTCCCGACCAAGTATTGAGTGCATAACTGAACATAATTATTTGGAGGTTGACTTTTTTTGTTTTAAAAACACTTTTCTTTTATTGGTCGGATGAAATATGCTAATTTTTTGAGATAGGAAATTTGGGTTTTCATAAGCTGTATGCCAAAATCATCAATAATAAAACAACAAAAGGCTTGAACTACTTCAGTTGTGTGTATTTGAATCTAAAATATATGAAAGTATAATGTTTATCAGTACATTACAGAAAATAATGAACTTTATCACAATATGCTAATTTTTTGAGAAGATCCTGTCTACACAGCTCTCCTAACACTAAACAATAATAGACTTGATAAATGCTTAAACAAATGGCAACAGGATGTAATGGACCTGGATAGGGACGATTGGGATGAAATACTGGAACTTTATCCTACTTCAGTTATTTCGGCCAAAGATCAGTTGATGCAAACCAAATTTTTGCATAGAGCATACTTCCCTCCTGAACGTATGCATTGGTTAGAGCATTCGTGAGAGCGGTTCTGGAGATGCCACACGGAGCTGGGCTCCTTCATACATATTTTTTGGACATGCCCTCTAATTGTTTCCTTTTGGAAGGATTTACGATCAGTGATTAATAGATTACTACAAACTATGCCCCCTTTGGATCCAGGTCTATTGCTCCTTGGGAAGCTAGAAGAAAATACCCTTACTAAACATAAGTAAACTCTAGTTAGAACTATGGAAAGACAAAAGCACGGATGCTACAAACTCCAGCTTTATACCTACCCTAGATTGAGCTCGTACAAGTTTGAGCTACAGGAGGGCGCTGGGGGGGGGGGGGGGGGGGGGGGGGGGGGCCTGGGTGGAGACAGTTATCTTTCTCTCCTTTCTACCTTTCTCTTTCTTTCTTTCCTTCTCCCTCTCTCTCATACAGCATAGAGTAACTGGTTTTCTTCTCAAACAGCCCAACGATAAGGCACCAAAAATTGTACGGTTATATTAATTGATGTCTCGATGGTTATTCTCTTCTGTAAAATATTGCTGTAATCTAATTTGTCACAAGACATTGATTATCCAATGATAACTACTTGTATATGCTCTATGCTGTACTGTTTCTTCTTTTAAAAAAAAATCAATAAAAAATACAACTGAAGTAAACTGAAAAAAAAAAGTATAAAACCGCCCTTTTCAGTGACACACTAATGCCTGCTGGCCCTCAAAAATGCACTAACATCATTTG
Organism: Hyperolius riggenbachi; assembly: GCF_040937935.1. Classification (NCBI taxonomy): domain Eukaryota; kingdom Metazoa; phylum Chordata; class Amphibia; order Anura; family Hyperoliidae; genus Hyperolius; species Hyperolius riggenbachi. The sequence continues at coordinate 158,489,363 of NC_090656.1, read as the reverse complement.
ACCTAGGTACCCATAAAAAGTGTCTAGCATCACTTAGGCCTATGTAGGGGGGGGGGGGACGTCTCCCCCCTTCCCTCACCTTGGGGCTCCCCTCCAGAACAAAAATTTGCCGCGGCTGGCAGCGGGTGGGACTTACTTCTTCCTCAATCCAAGCGCCGGGTAAGTTCTGAGTGCTGCTGCTCTGGTCTAGACCAGACCAGACTAGTGGCAGTGGAGTGCTCCCTCTCGCGCCGGAACGAGGAAGAGGTAAGTCCTGCCAGCCGCCTCTGGTTACATATACTGGGCACCTATACCTCTGGCTACATATACTGGGGACTACTATACTCATGGCTACTTACACTGGGTACACCTATAGACCTGGCTACCTATGCTGGAGGTACCTATTTTAGGTGAACTGCTGTCAGATTACCTGCATTTTTGTGGAACCGCTGTTAACAGACTAAGTGTATTTTGGGGAACAGCTGCCAGATTATGTGTTTGTTAGGGGAACGGCTGCTGCCAGATTACGTGTATGTTTGGGGGACCATTGCTGCCAAATTATATGTATTTTGGTTGTTACGTGTATTTTGGGTGATCCACTGCCAGGTTTCGCGTATTTTGGGGAACTGCTTCCAGATTATGTGTATGTTGGGGTAACTGCTGCTGCCACATTGTCTATTTTGGGGGAACCACTGCCATATTATCTGTATTTTGGAGGAACTTCTACCAGATTACGTGTCTTTTTGGTGAAATGCTATTTTTGGGGGATACACTACGGCAGAGCTCAAACTTACCCAGCAGACCTTTTACAGCACTGCTAAAGTCATGTATATTTGGCCCCACCCATGACCACGCCCACTGTATGCTTGACCACGACCATTCACCTCTTTTCCCAAGACTAGACCCCCACCCAGTCATCTGAAGCAAGGGTAACGCTATGCCACAATTCAGGCCCATTTGTCATCTTTCAAGGCCATAGTGTCTTTTTGCTGCTCAGTGTCGTCAATATTTTGTAGCTGTGGTGATTTTGGCAAGGGTTCCAAGGACCAGTCCCTTCGTAAGCATTGAGAGTGCACAGCCTGCGTTGCTGAATTACCTCCTCCATCTTGTGCCGACTTAGCAAAAGCGAGACCCTCCGCTGCAGCAGTAAAGGTTAGGGCAGGGGCATCTGGCGGGAAGATTTTAAGCACTGCTGGGTATACCAGTACGAAATAAATCTTCTTTTGTGACAGTATCTGAAATGCTGGTACAAAATATTTACGTGCTTTAGACACTTCCACAAAGTAATCCGATTGTCAGGTAATTCTGTGTCAGTCCCGCTGTCATGGTCAGATGCTGTCGCCATCTTTGAGTGCGTTATCACGCCTTCTTTAGGCCTAGAAGATCCGTTGGGATTTTGGCACAAATGTATCCATCCAGGCATGCGGCGGTCGGTGCGGGGTCAAGGCAAGCAGATTTCGGGGGTGAGTGGAAGGATCAGCCGTCTGCACGGGTACGTAGAAGTAAAATGAGGACTGGGGCTCTTCAAGCTGTGTCAAGATGGACACCGCGTGGTGGGCGATATAGGACAGGCTGCCAAGCCAAGAAATGTATGGCCACCTTTGTGTTAAATCTGTTTTTTTTTAGCTTTTAAGTTTTTTGTCTCAGGTAAATGACGACAGTTTTACCGTAGATATTTCATAAAACACATCTCTATCTATTGACTTTTTCCTTCACTCAGAATTGTCTGTAAAGCTACCTACAAACAAGAAAACGGGATCAACACCTCCAGAAAGTAATTGATAGCTCTAAAACATAGCTCTTTATTCAATCATATTAAAAAAGAGAGTTAAAAAGGAAGGCGGGGGGCTGCTGTACAGCTCCTCCCATTTTTTTGTTTGGACTTTCTGCCTGAGGGGTACTGAAGGCAGGGCAATTGGACCCTAGCACTCAATTTGATTTTTTCATTGCATGTGTGCTGATCTCCCTTTTCTCGTGTAAAGCTACCTACACACATCCAACAAAGTGCACAACCAACACTACGATAAACCATTTACACAACTTTCAAAACTAGTACGTTGTTCAGATAATGTTGTACACATGTGGCCAACTACAGGATATTAGCCCAACAGTTATGTGAGCTGATCTGCTGGATATATTGGACAAACCTCCTGTTATCAGTCATTCATTTATTTGTTTTCCACATGTTGCCAAAGCCCGGGATTACAATGAGATACTCACCTTAAGACAGGGAAGCCTCAGGATCATATTGAGGTTTCCCTTGCTACTCAGATGTCCCCCGTCGCTGAGCATGACTCTCCTCTAGATCGGGGCTGCACAGTAGACATGCAAGCGCAGCTGCGCATGCACAGTAGCATGGAACCTGTGGCTCTGCGTAAGTGCAGGCCGGCTTACACGGCTTCTGCGTAGCGACGCTGCAAGAAAAGCTGCACAGCCCCGACATGATTAGCAACAACGCCTTGCCTCTAATCTTCTAGGGTGGGGATCCCCAACCTGTGGTCCGCGGCCCACTGGTGGTCCGCAGGACGTTTTCAGTTGGGCCGCGGGACTGTCCTCTTGCCTGCCCCCTGCGCCCGTCCCCCTCCGCAGCTGCTGTTACCTTTGGCGGCCGCTTGGTCTCTTACATTCCCCTTCTCTCTCTCTTGCCAGCGTGAGTCACAGCAGCGCGCCCTGCGGCTGCTGTGATAGAGAGGGAGAAAGCAGGAGAGAGCGGCTTCCTGTAGCGGTGCGCCGTTACTATGGGAACCGCTCTCTCTTTCCTGCTTCTTCCCTCTCCATCACAGCAGCCGCGGGGCGCGCTGCTGTGACTCACACTCCGGCGAGAGAGAGAGGGGAGTGTAAAGAGACCGCCGGCCAGCAAAGGTAACTGCAGAGGCGACCGCGGGGGGAGGGGTGTGGGCGGGGGCTACTATACTGGGGCACAATGCTAGCTATACTGGGGCCCAATGCTAGCTATACTTGGGCACTATACCAGCCGTACTGGGCACTATACTGGCTGTACTGGGGCACTATACTAGGTATATTGGGGCACTATGCTAGCTATACTGGGGCACTATACTAGCCGTACTGGTCACTATACTGGCTGTACTGGGGCACTATACTAGCTATATTGGGGCACTATACTAGCTATACTGGGGCACTATACTAGGCACTATACTAGCCATACTGGGCACTATACTGGCTATACTGGGCACTATACTGGCTATACTGGGGCACTATACTAGCTATACTGGGGCACTATACTAGCTATACTGGGCACTATACTAGCTATACTGGGGCAACTATACTACCTATACTGGGGCACTATACTAGCTATACTGAGGCACTATACTAGCTATACTAGGCACTATACTAGGCACTATACTAGCCATACTGGGCACTATACTGGCTGTACTGGGGCACTATACTAGCTATACTGGGCACTATACTAGCTATACTGGGGCGCTATGCTGGGGCATACTAACTATACTGGGGCACTATACTACCTATACTGGGGCACTATACTAGGCACTATACTAGCCATACTGGGCACTATACTGGCTATACTGGGGCACTATACTAGCTATACTGGGGCACTATACTAGCTATACTGGGGCATACTAACTATACTGGGGCACTATACTACCTATACTGGGGCACTATACTAGCTATACTAGGCACTATACTAGCCATACTGGGCACTATACTGGCTGTACTGGGGCACTATACTAGGCACTATATTAGCTATACTGAGGCGCTATGCTGGGCAGGGGCGTCTCTAGCCATTTTGTCACTCCAGGCGAGAATGCCGGTGGCGCCCCCCTCCCCGTGTGGTGCCCCCCTGCTGCAAATAATCGTAACGCAGCAAAGATTCACCATAAGATAAAAGTAATGCGGCAGACTTTCCCCAGAAAATAACCATAACGCAGCAATGATTCACTATAAAATAATTATAATGCAGCAATGATTCACCATACAATAATCGTAATGTGGCCAGCGTTCCCCAGAAAATAATCGTAATGTGGCCAGCGTTCTCCAGGAATTAATAGTAATGTGGCCAGCGTTCCCCAGGAAATAATCGTAATGTGGCCAACGTTCCCCAGAAAATGATCGTAATGTGGCCAACGTTCCCCAGGAAATGATTGCATTGTGGCCAGCGCTCCCCAGGAAATAATCGTAATGTGGCCAGCGTTCCCCAGGAAATAATCGTAATGTGGCCAACGTTCCCCAGGAAATAATCGTAATGTGACCAGCGTTCCCCAGAAAATGATCGTAATGTGGCCAACGTTCCCCAGGAAATGATCGTAATGTGGTCAACGTTCCCCAGAAAATGATCGTAATGTGACCAGCGTTCACCAGAAAATAATTGTAATGTGGCCAGCGTTCACTAGAAAATGATCGTAATGTGGCCAGCTATCACCAGAAAATAATCGTAATGTGGCCAGCGTTCACCAGAAAATAATTGTAATGTGGCCAGCGTTCACCAGGAAATAATCGTAATGCGGCCAGCGTTCACCAGGAAATAATCGTAATGCGGCCAGCGTTCACCAGGAAATAATCGTAATGCGGCCAGCGTTCACCAGGAAATAATCGTAATGCGGCCAGCGTTTACCAGGAAATAATCGTAATGCGGCCAGCGTTTACCAGGAAATAATCGTAATGCGGCCAGCGTTCACCAGGAAATAATCGTAATGCGGCCAGCGTTCACCAGGAAATAATCGTAATGCGGCCAGCGTTCACCAGGAAATAATCGTAATGCGGCCAGCGTTCACCAGGAAATAATCGTAATGCGGCCAGCGTTCACCAGGAAATAATCGTAATGCGGCCAGCGTTCACCAGGAAATAATCGTAATGCGGCCAGCGTTCACCGGAAATAATCGTAATGCGGCCAGCGTTCACCAGGAGATAATCGTAATGCGGCCAGCGTTCACCAGGAGATAATCGTAATGCGGCCAGCGTTCACCAGGAGATAATCGTAATGCGGCCAGCGTTCACCAGGAGATAATCGTAGGAGATAAGGAGATAATCACCAGTAAATTATGCTAATGTGGGCAGCATTTACTCACCTGCAGAAGTCTCCTGTAGCCAGCCGGCGGTGGCACTGGTCCCTGGTGCGTCACACGGTGCCTTGAAGTCTCCTGTAGCCAGCCGGCGGTGGCACTGGTCCCTGGTGCGTCACACGGTGCCTTCAAGCACGTGTGACAGGCGGAGGGCGGAGGTAGGGGCGGCGCCGCACGTATAGACGAACTAGCGTGCGGCCGCTCGCTCTGCACAGAGAGGTAGTGGGGGCGGACCAGTAGGCGGCACCAGGCACAGGCTGAGCTGCCTGTCACAGCCGGCTGCTCGCTCTGAAGGGAGAGGAAGGGGGCGGACCAGTAGGCGGCACCAGGCACAGGCTGAGCTGCCTGTCACAGCCGGCGCCGACCTGATAGTGAAAAAAATAAAAAATAAACACACACACAGCGCGGCGAAAGAGCGCCCACTTCCACCCACGGCGCTCTAGGCCAAAATTTAGAGTTGCCTAATGACAGAGACGGCTCTGATGCTGGGGCATACTAACTATACTGGGGCACTATACTACCTATACTGGGGAACTATACTAGCTATACTGGGGCACGATACTAGCTATATTGGGGCACTATACTGGGGCATACTAGCTATACTGGGGCACTACACTAGCTATACTGGGGCATACTAACTATACTGGGGCACTATACTACCTATACTGGGGCACTATACTAGCTATACTGGGGCATACTAACTATACTGGGGCACTATACTAGCTATACCGGGGCACACTAGCTATACTGGGGCACTATACTAGCCATACTGGGCACTATACTAGCTATACTGGGGCACTATACTAGCTATACTGGGGCACTACCTACCTATACTGGGCACTATATTAGCTTTACTGGGCACTATACTAGCTATACTGGGGCAACTGTACTAGCCATACTGAGGCAACTAAACTCCCTATACTGGGGCAACTATGCTAGCTATGCCCCCCCCCCCCCCGCGTAACCCGATGCGCACAACATTGTCCCGTCCCCCCTCCCCCGCCGGGCCCCGGAGAGAAATTTGGTCACTAGTGGGGTCACTCTCAGCGACAGGGCATTATAATACAGAGGGGAGCCTCAATAGGATCCTGAGGCTTCCCTCTCTTTAGGCGGGTATCTAATTTTGTACCTGAGCTTTGATTGTTGATCAATAGTCCTGCATCTGAAGAATTGAATTCTTTGTTAATTCTTTATTTTGCATACATTTTTATTAAACTCTGAATACTTAGTAAACATGGCACCATTAATGTGTGGAGAACATAAAGATGAACTGCATAAGTAGTAGTAATCTTGTCATAATCACTTCATTGTTTATACAAATATGACCTTGAATAAGAAAGGAAAAAAGTAAATTGATCTCCTTTTTCCTAGCACTCTGTTTTTCAGATGTGGGAGGAAACTGGAATTCCAGGTGGAAACGATTGCAAAAATAGGGAGAACCAGGAGCCCCAGCAGTCTAAGGCAAAAATGTTAAACACGTCACTGTGCAGCCCTGAAAACTGTACTGTTCCATTTCTGGGCTGTAGTTACACTTTAAATACAAACATTAGTACCAAAACACAAGTCAAAGATGTTCTAAAGCTGCCCATAAATGTGCAAAGAAAGTCGGGTATGCTGGGCCAGGATCCACATCCAGACAGGTGACTGATTATCAATGAGGTCAGAATAGCAACTGGCCAAAGCTTTCAACCTGCAAGACTAAATTTCTTTTAGACCATATCTGGCCATCAGTATATGCAGGAAACTTAAAGGCAAGAGGCCACCATTAAATCATCTGTCAACTCACGTCTGCATGGGGGTGGGTTGCAATTTCTGCATTTAATGGCAGGAACAAGGCACTTCCGGTAAAATATATTATTCTACCTGTTTCACTAAGGCTGTCATTACCTAACACTGCATTACAACTTCAAGTAAAGTCATATCAGATTGCAGTTATGATGACCTTGTCTTCAGCCCATTTCTGCAGAATTATAGGGAACCACGAAGACAAATTCACCAGTGTAATTTAGTCACTAACGATCAATTAGTTGGTTATTCTGAAATCACATAAACATAGCTGCTGTAGATACCAAACACATCTTCGATTTTTATCATAAAGATGGCTGCTATAAAAATAAATAAAAAAAATTGTAACTTAGACAAGCCATTCAGTCAGTGGCAAAGGCTACTTGTCGAACATGCCCTGGTATCGCTGCTTTTCTTCTGCCCTGGAATCACTGAGGATGGCATCTGTCAGTTGTAGGTAACGTCTGATTTTTGCATCTATGGGGCAGAAAAAAAGAATATTTTAGGAGTAGAATGCTAAATAAGGAATAAATGGACTCAACAATCAGGTCACCAATTCAAAATATGCTATAGAGGCTTCTGTCAAAAACCTAAACGGTTCTTGCCTTTTTCATGATTGCTAACTCAGTGAAGGACCAGCCTTTAAAGCATTGCTATCATATAAATCCGGCATAGCGGGGTCTGAACCCTCTATAACAGTAATTATAGATTGACAGTATACCTTGAAATGAATCAGAGCACTCAGTATATGATTTTATATAAAAAATTGTATTTGCTTATCATACAGCATGTATACAAAATATGAACAGTTCCAAGTAGTGTTTCCTTCTAACAGTATTCCATCTCATCAAGGCTTTAGAGCCAAGCAATCTTCTAAGCACATTCAAAAAATAATATAACAGTTGTGTTATGTAGAATAAGATCAAAAGTAGTCCCATCTGTATTAATAGCTGTGTATTCTAGTAGCTGTGTAAAACTTGTAGTAATCTTCTTAAAGCGGAATATAACTCAGAATTTCTTCTTTGCTCTAAAAGATTATTTACAGCATATAATATACTAACACAATGGGTTTTTTTTTTAGTAAAACAGCATTCAAAGGGTTACATCACAGGGTTGACCCTTTCTTCTGCAGGGAGAACCCGCATCCGAACTGCTGTTAAGTTTATCTTGTGTACACATTCTTTACTTGATACATTTATGTAAACATTCTCTGCTGTGCAGGATTCAGCTGATGAGTCCTGGGGTGAAACACAGGTCAGAAATCACTGGTGGCTGCATTCATAACAGAATTACAACAGTTATGCATAAAATGCACCAGCAGCTTTAAAAATAAATTAACTGAACTTTGGGAAGTTATAATGTCTAAATGAATAATAATACTTGTGCACAAAAGCAAATATGATAATTGTATGGGTTATAAAAAGTAGGAAAACACGTTTTTGTTGAAAATTTTGTCAGAGTTTTAAACCGCTTTAAAGAAATGGCATAAAAAATAGCTTCTAAAAAAACTTCTTGCTAAAATCTTAACAGAACTTAATGCTGAAAAATTAATGAAGTAAATCAACTGAATATTAACCTCCCCGGCGTTCTATTGAGATCGCCAGGGAGGCTGCGGGAGGGTTTTTTTTTAATAAAAAAAAAACTATTTCATGCAGCCAACTGAAAGTTGGCTGCATGAAAGCCCACTAGAGGGCGCTCCGGAGGCGTTCTTCCGATCGCCTCCGGCGCCCAGAATAAACAAGGAAGGCCGCAATGAGCGGCCTTCCTTGTTTTGCTTAGATCGTCGCCATAGCGACGAGCGGAGTGACGTCATGGACGTCAGCCGACGTCCTGACGTCAGCCGCCTCCGATCCAGCCTTAGCGCTGGCCGGAACTTTTTGTTCCGGCTACGCTGGGCTCAGGCGGCTGGGGGGACCCTCTTTCGCCGCTGCTCGCAGCGGATCGCCGCAGAGCGGCGGCGATCAGGCAGCACACGCGGCTGGCAAAGTGCCGGCTGCGTGTGCTGCACTTTATTTGAAGAAAATCGGCCCAGCAGGGCCTGAGCGGCAGCCTCCGGCGGTGATGGACGAGCTGAGCTCGTCCATACCGCTCAGGAGGTTAAGCATATTACCCCTTCTCTGTCATCTGCTCAGCATCTAGAACCACGTGTGGGAAGGTAGCTTCTGCTTCATGTGTCTTCTCAGGAGATCGGTAGGCTAGTGCAAACTATGAGCTTTCAGCTCCTACTTTTATAGCGATTGGATGCAATATGGCTGCCTAATCTGGAATTTCCCTAAATCCCAGGTTCTGATTGGCTGAAACTTCCATGCGTAGCTTGCTATCTTTGCCATTTAAAATACCCATAACACTTTTTTTGTTTTGAATACCTTAATTATCTTAACTGTGAGAATCTACGTAGGTTTGCAATGTTTACACATTCTGATTAGGTCATTTCTGAGGCAGTTAATTAAAAATGGACGTCACCAGCCATCTTATCTGCTGGTTGACTTATTTTCCCCAGCCATTTGGACTTTCAAACATTAAACACTGTATTTCATGACGCATTTCTGATAATGTGTCCTTCTGCTAATTAGTTTGGAATGTGTCTGGCCTTTACCAAACATAAAACTGGTCATTTTGACCAAGTAAAAAGTCTACAGCAATTTAGATGCTTCTTGAAGTACACAGGGCTTCCCCCAATATACTTATTTAAATAGAAAGCTTATTATATAATTCTTCTTAAAATAATGAATCATATAAGATATAATTGCACATTAAAATGTAATAATATAAAATCATGTTCTATATATTTGCCTTTCCACCGGCAGATGTCAGCATTTCATCATGTTAATAGCAAGCAGTATTAATAATATTAATTATAAGACTATGAAACCGCCAGGTGGCATAATTGTCTTAAATATGGGACAACCTTGCAAAGTTCATTATTTACATAGTTACATAGTTATTTTGGTTGAAAAAAGACATACGTCCATCGAGTTCAAACAGTATAAAGTACAACACCAGCCTGCTCCCTCACATATCCCTGTTGATCCAGAGGAAGGCGAAAAAACCCTTACAAGGCATGGTCCAATTAGCCGCAAAAGGAAAAAATTCCTTCCCGACTCCAGATGGCAATCAGATAACATCCCTGGATCAACATCATTAGGCATTACCTAGTAATTGTGGCCATGGATGTCTTTCAACGCAAGGAAAGCATCTAAGCCCCTTTTAAATGCAGGTATAGAGTTTGCCATAACAACTTCCTGTGGCAATGCATTCCACATCTTAATCACTCTTACTGTAAAGAACTCTTTCCTAAATAAATGGATAAAACGTTTTTTTTCTTCCATGCGCCGATCATGTCCTCTAGTCCTCTGAGAAGGCCTAGGGACAAAAAGCTCATCCGCCAAGCTATTATATTACCCTCTGATGTATTTATACATGTTAATTAGATCCTCTCTAAGGTGTCTTTTCTCTAGACTTAATAAACCTAGTTTATCTAACCTTTCTTGGTAAGTGAGACCTTCCATCCCACGTATCAATTTTGTTGCTCCTCTCTGCACCTGCTCTAAAACTGCAATATCTTTTTTGTAATGTGGTGCCCAGAACTGAATTCCATATTCCAGATGTGGCCTTACTAGAGAGTTAAACAGAGGCAATATTATGCTAGCATCTCAAGTTTTTATTTCCCTTTTAATGCATCCCAAAATTTTGTTAGCTTTAGCTGCAGCGGCTTGGCATTGAGTACGATTATTTAACTTGTTGTCGATGAGTACTCCTAAGTCCTTCTCCAAGTTTGATGTCCCCAACTGTATCCCATTTATTTTGTATGGTGCTAGACCATTGGTACGACCAAAATGCATGCCTTTACATTTTTTCAACATTGAATTTCATCTGCCATTTATGTGCCCATATAGCCATCCTATCTAGATCCTGTTGCAACATGTCACTATCTTCTTGAGAGTTGATGATTCTGCACAATTTTGTATCATCTTCAAAAATAGCAACATTGCTCACTACTGCATCTACTAGGTCATTAATAAATACATTGAAGAGCACTGGACCCAGTACAGACCCCTGTGGGACCCCACTGCTAACAGTCTCCCATTCTGAGTATGATCCATTGACCACAACTTTGTTTTCTGTCCATTAGCCAGTTCCCTATCCATGCACACAGACTCTTCCCCAGTCCTTGCATCCTCAACTTTTGCACCAGACTTTTATGGGGAACAGTGTCGAAGGCCTTTGCAAAGTCCAAGTATATCACATCTACAGCATTCCCAATATCCATATTAGCATTCACTACTTAATAAAAGCTGAGCATGTTAGTCAAACAGGACCTGTCTTTAGTAAACCCATGTTGATGCTGAGAACAGTGGCGTTCCTACCCTGGGGCGGCAGGGGGCGCCCCGCTCCGGGTGTCGGGTGCCCCAGGGGGTGTCATCAAGGCCTCCCACAGAGGGGGAAGCAACACAGAATGGAGGGGTGGTGGGGAAAGCGGTGGGGAGGGGGGACGGACCCCCCACCTCCCTCACCTGGGTCCCCTCCCTCTGGCGCTTCCCCCCTCCTAATTATCAGCAGCTTTAGATATGCAGGCAGAGCGGACTTACTCACCTGCTTCCTGCGTTCCAGGCGATGGCGCATAGCGTCATCATCACGTGACGCTGCTTTCCACCTTCTCCACCGCCTACTGTGCTTCCTGATTAGCGGAAGTGCAGTGAGTGACAGAGAAGTCGGAGACCAGCATCACATGAGGATGACGTGTGCGCCATCTCCAGAAAGCAGGTAAGTCCTCTTCGCCCGCTCCTGCCCGCATATCTTAAGCTGCTGCTAATTAGGAGGGGGGAAGCACCAGAAGGAGGGGACCCAGGTGAGGGAGGTGGGGAGTCTGGCCCCCCTCCCTGCCACCCCTCCTTCCAAGCTTCCCCCATACCAGGGGCAAATATACTACTGGGGCAACTACAGGATCTTCTCAAAAAATTAGCATATTGTGATAAAGTTTATTAATTTTTTGTAATGTACTGATAAACATTAGACTTTCATATATTTTAGATTCATTACACACAAGTGAAGTAGGTCAAAGCCTTTTATTGTTTTAATATTAATGATTTTGGCATACAGCTCATGAAAACCTAAAATTCCTATCTCAAAAAATTAGCATATCACGAAAAGGTTCTCTAAACGAGCTATTAACCTATTCATCTGAATCAACTAATTAACTCTAAACACCTGCAAAAGATTCCTGAGGCTTTTAAAACTCCCAGCCTGGTTCATTACTCAAAACCGCAATCATGGGTAAGACTGCCGACCTGACTGCTGTCCAGAAGGCCATCATTGACACTCTCAAGCAAGAGGGTAAGACACAGAAAGAAATTTCTGAACGAATAGGCTGTTCCCAGAGTGCTGTATCAAGGCACCTCAGTGGGAAGTCTGTGGGAAGGAAAAAGTGTGGCAGAAAATGCTGCACAACGAGAAGAGGTGACCGGATCCTGAGGAAGATTGTGGAGAAGGACCGATTCCAGACCTTGGGGGACCTGCGGAAGCAGTGGACTGAGTCTGGAGTAGAAACATCCAGAGCCACCGTATACAGGTGTGTGCAGGAAATGGGCTACAGGTGCCACATTCCCCAGGTCAAGCCACTTTTGAACCAGAAACAGCGGCAGAAGCGCCTGACCTGGGCTACAGAGAAGCAGCACTGGACTGTTGCTCAGTGGTCCAAAGTACTTTTTTCAGATGAAAGCAACATTTGCACGTCAGTCGGAAATCAAGGTGCCAGAGTCTGGAGAAAGACTAGGGAGAGGGAAATGCCAAAATGCCTGAAGTCCAGTGTCAAGTACAGGTCAGGCATTTCTGCCGCTGTTTCTGGTTCAAAAGTGGCTTTATCTGGGGAATGCGGCACCTGTAGCCCATTTCCTGTACATGCCTGTACACGGTGGCTCTGGATGTTTCTACTCCAGATTCAGTCCACTGCTTCCACAGGTCCCCAAGGTCTGGAATCGGTCCATCTCTACAATCTTCCTTAGAGTCCGGTCACCTCTTCTCGTTGTGCAGCGTTTTCTGCCACACTTTTTCCTTCCCACAGAGGTGCCTTGATACAGCACTCTGGGAACAGCCTATTCGTTCAGAAATTTCTTTCTGTGTCTTACCCTCTTGCTTGAGAGTGTCAATGATGGCCTTCTGGACAGCCAGGTCGGCAGTCTTACCCATGATTGCGGTTTTGAGTAATGAACCAGGCTGGGAGTTTTTAAAAGCCTCAGGAATCTTTTGCAGGTGTTTAGAGTTAATTAGTTGATTCAGATGATTAGGTTAATAGCTCGTTTAGAGAACCTTTTCATGATATGCTAATTTTTTGAGATAGGAATTTTGGGTTTTCATGAGCTGTATGCCAAAATCATCAATATTAAAACAATAAAATGCTTTGAACTACTTC